>NC_052134.2:5060373-5433466 GCF_016086655.4 Lepeophtheirus salmonis | reverse complement strand
AACTAGATTTAGACAAATAAGGTATTCCGTAAAAATATGCTGGTTCTAACTTTGTTTGATTTTTTCTTATGAGAAAGCTAATTGATGTTCCAAGAGGATCTAGAATTATAAAAAAGTTAGATAAATGTACATAACAACCGATATGGACATACCTTTGCCAAAGATTGCATAAATATAAACACTTTCGGTGAGAAATATTTCTAAAGTTGCTGGTTTGCCTTGAATATATTTCTTAATCAAATCTTCAGATATACCTAGAAATTACAATTAAATAAATTTATTAATCGGGAGATATAAGTTTATCAAGCCTACCTAGTTGTTCCATGATTTTTTGAACTTGGTTTCGTGATTCTTTCTTTTCACACCATTTTGTATTGAATCTTGAGACACTGAAATTACATCATTTGAATTATTGTTTAAAGATACATAATGAAAGGATCCTTCCTTCTGTGTAGCAGAACAATAGTCCACAACAAGAAAAAAAGATTGAATTAGAGCAATACAATTGATCAGTTTCATTGTTCCGAACTTTTGTTAAATTTAATACCAAATTAAGTTTTTTTATACTTTTCCAACAAGTGTTTATCTTTCTGAACAAAAGACACAGAGCATTATTGACTTCTTCAAATATACTTAAGTGTCCGTTTTTTCTTTCTTTTTTAAAATAAACAATATTGAATATAATTTTGAAAGCGAATCTGAATTTTTTTTTTAAAAACAACTTTTTTTTTTTGCATCTTTATTAATGCATAAATTGCTTTAGTTCGAAATATCGACATAAAAATTATTTATTTGGATTTTGTAGGTTCTACTTTTTATGTTTATACAATTTGGTTTTTTTGCGTTTTCCTATTTTCCACGGAGGGGAAGTAAAAAAAACAGACAGTCTCAGTTTTTGGGACATATAACTTTTTCATTAAAAAAATTAAATGAAATATATTTTATGTGTCGAGATGAAAATATTTTTTATAATTGGAACCAAAGTAAGGAATATGATGAAGTTTATGACAGCAAATCAATGTAAAGTCAGTTGTTTCAAAGTATACGAAATTGAAGCTTGGAATATTTTGGAAGTAAAATTAAATAAATTGGATCATGGCAAGCCAATATAAAATCAGTCTCTTTTTTTTTGGACTTGGCAAATTTCCTCCCAAAAATTTTTGAACATGGATAATATAGTTATAGTTTTTGTCTTAATGAACGCCATCTGTCAACAAGATCTGGAGAGGAATTTTCCGACTGATATTTCATTTTCAGACATTCTTATGCGGATACTGTATTTTAAACACAAATATGAGTCTTATTTTTCTCCCGAAAAAAAAAAATCTTTTATTTTTAATCGAATTAGGTGCACATGTCACATTCTTTTTTTTTTAAATAAAGTAATTCACGACAACAACCGTTGACCCTTTTTACGAAAGAAAGTCATTAACTGTAATACCTTTTATCTACTCCTTTATTCAAATTTTAAATTGTCAAAAAGTGGAATATTAATAATAAAGATACGTTTTTTAGTTCATTTTTTTATCACTATGTATAATTTTTTTTGGGTATCAATAAACACATAAAAATTATTTTTCAAAAACATTAAAATAAAATCTGCTAAACTACGTTTTATGTACTCTTGGCGTAAAAGCAATGAAACAACAAAAGTGTTATTCCTTTTCAAACAAAACTCTTATAAAATTGTTGTTTAACCTCTCAATTTCATTTTCGAACACTTGAAATTAACTTAAAATTTGATACAAAATAAACAAATTTGTATGTTGATAGTTGACTATTTTTTTTTGCTCTAAAGTTTCCCCAAACCTTTAAATAGAAAATTCTTGAAACCCTAATTTGACACAATTTGAGAGCAGATTTGCCACCGACGATACAAACATCACAATGGATCTCATTGCAATCGTCAATGACAGTGAAGTGGAGACCTGTGTCATTGAGCGTGTTGCCAAGCACTACAGACTTGAACTCGAGCAGCTCCAGTCAGACCATGCAATCTTCCAGCAATTCAAGGTTAATATTATAATGTTTCATTTTGCATTATATGTTTAAAATTTATGTTTCTCTAGGCAGATATTGACACAGAAGACATGGTTTCGTCACACATTGCTGCGGAGTTAATAAGCTCGGGAGTTGTTCCGCCTGATGCCAGAGCTATACAAGGTGATCGTTATCCTGGCCTCAATGCCCATCAGCAGCTGTGAGGCGGAGCGGTCATTCTCCTGTCTCAGAAGGCTCAAGAACCACATGAGAACTGCCATGGACCAGGAGAGGCTCTCCTCCCTCACCCTCTTGAACATGGACAGGGTGATGGTGGACAAGGTGCTCCATGAAGACATGGACAGTTTGATTGACACCTTTGCGTCAAGGAAAGAGAGGAAAAACTTCTTCTTCTAATCATGATAAAGAGCACATGCATTTTTTTCTTCATTTTTTTCAAACACATCACCACGTATACATGTGAGTTAAGAACATCTGTCGATGTAACCGTTTGATTGTATATTATAATCTCGTTCATTATCTTCATCCGTTATTATTTTAAAAATATTTAAGGAGGTTTAAATTTTTTGACTTAATTGTATAGCTCAAAAATTTTCTCTCATTCTTGCACCGTGCATTTTATACTCCTTCCTTTATGAATAGGTCGGCATTGACTTTCCGTCTAGAGTTTTTCCTTTTCATTTTATTTTTCCCAATGTTTGCCTGAAGAAAATAATGGTCAGACAGTCCATTGGACGATATTCTTGCAAGATTTAATCTATGCTGTAGCATTTGCCCTGTTTAAATATCCCACGTTCACCACTGAAAATCAACCGTTCACCCTTGTAAAGCGGACCGAAAAATCTTCCTGACATACGGCACTGCCATTAATCAAATTCCATGGGAAAATTTGGTGCCGGAAACAAAGATCAAGAATATTGTCAGAGAATGGGAGCGAGTAGACCACTTCAAGAAAACACGGTGATCATAATTCACTTATATAAGGAGATAGGACGGAATCGGGGCATTTAATTATATGAATTATGTTTTACTACTCAACCTGCAATAGCGATACTGAAGCGGTCTATTCATCTCTCATTCAACCTGCCCAAATCTATGTTTATTTAAAGAAGCAAGAAAGTAATCATTCCTCAATATAAATAATCTTGACTTTCATCAGAGGAAATGTTGGTCCCTTTCCTCAACTTCATGAGTAAGAGTAATTCATGAATGGACTATATTCGTATTATCTTGAAAGATCCTGATCCAAAAGGATGATAGTTCTTCGTTATCTTGGTGAGTCAGTCCTTGCTCATTAAAGAAACAGTCTCCAAAGATTGAACTTATTTGACATTAGCATCGAAATGAGGAGAGTCTAAAAACTAATATTTTTGAAAGACAAAGGTATCCGTTTAATAATAATTTGAGCATTTACGTTAGAAAATCCATCACCAAGTTGAATTAATCATGAAAAATCTCCACACCAGAGCAACGTGTTTGAGCTTGTGCTCCTTCAGATAGTATTAAAACTCATTGACTATGACTTGTAAATGTAGACACTGAATGGGACTCTGTAGACGTTCTCCAAGATACTTTGAATGACTGTATATCCATAAATATTAAAGCCTTATCAGCCTACAAGGAAGGAAAAACAGCCTTCCACCCCAGAAAATAAAAAATATATAAAAAGGACAAACAAGTCCAAGAAGACAATATATTAAAGATAGGTGATAATCCAGTGCATGCATGTGATTCAGAGATTATTTATGGGTCTCAGGCAAACGAGGGAGAGAAGAAACGAAAACAACGAAATTCATCAAGTACAGAGAAGAAGAGTGGGAAAAGTAAAAAAAAAAATATTTCATGCATACCAGGCTAATACAGATGAACATAAACTTCCCCAAAAAAAAGAAAGGGAGATCACTTAAATATTTAAATTTACTAAACTACCCAGATGTAGTATGCCAGGCGGATACCAGAATAAGAAGTATCTAATACATACATTTTATCATTGTATTGTGAAATAGATTTCAGTTAATTTTTACATTTGTTTTATTTCATATTTATATCTTCTATATCGCATCATCTGTCCTTTTAAATTTGTCTGATTCTCTGCTTATGACTTCTAGTTATAATTAATATAATTCTATTGTTTTAGTTGTATTTTTTTTTAAATTTACCCATACTTATTTAACTTACTATTATACATATACGTTATAATACTTTAATAAATTATCTTCATAATATTTACTATTTCTATATAACGATAAAGACGTCATACTTCGTAATAATTAATATTTATATATAATGCCGTGCTTCATACACATTCAAATAAAGTAATTTGTAATTATATTTGAAATATTGAAATTGCCTACTCATCGTGAATGGATCTCTCTAATGTTGCAATTTTTTAATCTCCTTTCCAAAGAAGGAGTCGAATCTGCTCTCTTGAGATGGATGATCGAGTTAGAAGTATCTTTTTTCGATTTCCTCTATCTGGCTTTGGTTCTATCTCTTGGAGAACATATTTAAAGAGTTTTCGTATTTTCGTCTCATCAAAAATACTACCCCTGATTTTCGCAGTTGTATGTTAAGTTTTATCTGGATTTACGAACACCGAAGAACAACAGCCTTAATGGCCTCAAAGATTTTTTAGCTTCAAATTGTGAGCAAGGTATTTTTCTAACATCTGTTTCTTCGGGTAAACACTCGGGTATGCTCCATGGATTCGAACATGTAGATGTGGAATTTATTTAAGATATTTTAAAGGTTTTTGTTGTGTGTTGGAAGTATGATAGGATGAAGATAAATTTTATTTCTAAGTTTTAGCCATTAGTTTTTGATTACTCATTGTATAACATATCATATTAGCATCTTTAAGGGAAGAAATTTAGGAGATCTCAATAGTAATCAATCTATAATATAGAAATATGAAAGTTATTTTTATGAGTTTCATGAAGTAAATCAATTATTCTTGAATTTGAAAATTTCAACTACTTTTTATTTTAACTGTTATAGTGTAATTTAAAATATAGAAAATTCTCATTTCTATAGTAGAATCACGTGATATTCTATCCTCCAAGACCGTAACTTTAATCATATGTATCGCTCCCGCTTTTTACACGCACTCGCTTGATGCACATCTGTAATAATAAGTGGATTATTATTTACATTAAATAAAGGATGTGAGTCTTCCCTTCTCATTTCATGCTTTATCCTATACGAATTTTCCTAATGCGAGTAATCCCAGTACTAACTTTCCCTATACAAATTTTCCGTATGCGAGCTCTAAATTATAGTTCAGACTTTCAACTATCAAATAAGATATTTTTTACACTTTCTGGATTTATTCTTCTTTGATCTATTTTAATTTTAAACAAAGACAACTAAAGTTTTTAACATGAAAAATACTTTTTATAAAAAGACTTTTTACCCTTTTTCTGAAAGCCCTGTGGGTGATCTTGAAAAACTATTGCCATATTTGGAATCCCGAGATCAAATTATTTCAATCTTGTGAGATTTTGGCTGTTGAAAAGTGTTAGTTAGTACTGCCTATGTAAATGCTATAGACTATAGCTTTTATTTATATCATTTATATGAACAGGGCTCTAGGGGGCTGTGCCATCTAGTGTTAAATTATTTATTTATTATACTCAGACCCTAAATAAATTTAATATTCGTTTCCTTAACATCCAATTAAGTACCATCCCTAACTATCATACATTTTACTTACTCAACTGTGTAGTTTTACCGGATGGTCTTTTGAAATCTGAACACTTAATAATTCATTAATTAATGAAGACTGAGTGATTAAAATTAATTCATACTTAGCTATATTAAAGCATAAAGCCATTAGTTACAAAACAAAAACGAATCGGAGCTCTCTAGATTACGTACAATTCAAGAAAATGACACTTGAATGTAATCTACGAATTTCCATTTGGTCACTCCAAACAGTTGGGCATCTCTAGAACCACCGTCTACGCTACAGCAAGTCCAAAACGTTAGAGAGAAAGAAGGGTTATGTGAAGAAAAAAAAAAAAACTGTATCCGGAGGATTGAAATAAATCAGCCCCAGACAATCCTCTCCATTCCATGAGGGCCCATGAAAGAGATTTCACATCCGATTTGTCCAGAGACCTATCGAAAAGTGGGTAGAAAGAGCCTTGTGAGACTGGAGAGGCTCCTTTTGACAACAAGATTGAAAGAAACCAACTTCCTTGGCTACAAGACTATTTGAAAGGAGTCTTTGGGGAAAATCTATTTTTAATTAATAAATGTAATCTTGAGGTCTTTTAATAGACCACTCAAAAAGATCAATAGGGGCTGCTTTTTAATACTTATGAATTTAAAAAGAAAAAAATCTCTTAAATCTCCAGCTGTACACAAAAAATGAAATTTTTTGCGGAAAATTTTTAAAAATAAAATTTCAACTCTTCAATTTTATGAAAAAAAAATTCAAATATTAAATTTTTTCGAAAAAAGTGTAAAATTCAAAATCCACATGATATATACACAAAAGAATTAAATTTTTGGTCTAAAAAAACAAAAATCCAAAGCTGATCACAAAATAAATTTTAAATATTATATATTGGGAAATCTTTTTTTAAAATCCATAGCTATTCATAGAAAATTAAATTTTTTGGAAATTTGGAAAAAATAAACAGCCCCTCCTTTAAGCCCACCCAGCTGCAGAAGCCTCTGTAATTGTAGTATATCTATTAAAGCAACAAAAAAATATGAAGAGCCGTTTGGGAGCCGAAAGATATGATTCTCTCAAAAGAGTCGGAATTTAAGAAAAAAGTTCCATTTATCACATGAATTATACATAAATTAATTTTTTGCAACATCAATATCCAAAACCATGTAGTGCATAGAATATGCATATAACTATTTATTAATATAAAGCAAAAAGGTGTACGTGACACTTCTTTAATAAATTAAAACTGAGTACATAATAATATTTAACTATAAAAACAAATCTGAAGTACTTTTTTCAAAAGCGCTTCTTCCCTCCAGCATTAAAGAATAGGGGAAATATGTATCTAATGAAGATTTATAATCGTAAAGTAAACTTTAGGATTTGAATATGCTTATGTATATAATATCTACAATATATGCATATAGAAGTATAGAAATATTAGAACCATGGAAAAATATAAAAGAAAAAAAGGAAATGCGAATTTATTTATTTCGAACAGCAATAGTAAAAGCATAAAATGGTCGACCTATTTAAATATAAAAACATAATTGTTAGTAATAGTAATACATTTAAGGTAAGAATTATGAGGGTAATTTGAAAAGTCCATACAAAGTCCGGAGAGGGCACTACTGACGCGTATTGTTTTAGCCCTTATTAGTTAAGGATTTACTCGATTGAAAATCATGCACCGTAACAGACAAATTTGTTTGAATAAAAATAGATTGAGTTATCTAACATAAGCTGGGTCATTACTCACCTCTTCTTTGAGTATTAAGGATCCCTACTAATATACTGGAACACACCTAGGCTCACGGGTCGTGCAAGTAAACTGCTGTTAAAAAACCTAGGTCAACCTGATCACCACTGCCTCCTTGGCCGTCAATGATTCCTTTAAAAATCCTACAATACACCCCGGCCCACGGGTTGTGTAAGTGAATACAAGTCCAAACGGTGGTTCTTAACCCATATGTTTTATTGAAGAAGTGTGAAAATCTACAGGGTTCAGAAGCAAAACGTGGACTAAATGACTGATTTAAGAAAAATGAGCACGGCTTCCACACAAAAAAAAAAAAAGCTTGCAACATCTTGGCTATTGGTGTCCATGTAGTGGAGAATGGATATTATAAATTAAGTCAAAAATGGTGTCTTAATGACATATCTATATAATAAACCAGTTTGAGCCTAGCAAGGAGTCCTTCCTCAGTGTTGATTAAGTTCTCACGAGAAGGAAGTTTTACTTCAAAATACCGTATTAGTTATGTAAAATTGAAATGGACGAAGCTTTAAGTGGTGCAATTGCACAAACTCCATTTGATGACACGCTTAATAGAATTATCGCTTTTATTGTCCTCCAGACCCCTCAGGTTTGAACTAATAAATGATCTCAGAATATATAATTGTGGACATTCAGAAAAAGTGTGTCTAATAACATCACCACAATCTTTACATAGAGTGCTGAAAAACCAAATTCCTGTGGCAATTTGAATTTGAGCTATGGATTTTCTTTCATCAGCTATTCGGGAAATCGAGGATATAATCCTATCCATCCAATTACTAGATAAATTAAATTATCTCATCCATCCATCACACTTTGGAGACGCAGAGTCCTCTTCTGAATTAGATAAATTCATTTTCAAATGCCAAGGAGCGGGTACATTGTATAGCTAGACATATGTAATGAGAGGAAAAGGAAACTCCCCTTTTTTTTTTGTATGTGCCTCCCATTCCAAAGATACAGCGTCACATAAATTCTTAAAAAAAGTTTCTTTCCAACATTCTTTTTAATAATATCCACTGTCGTTCCATTTGGGTGCCGCTTTCCAAAGAACCTTTTGTGTTGCAGCAAGCAAAGGGAAAGGTCGTCGATATATCCATTTATAAGATCAGTTCTAAGTATAACATATTCATAGTATGGACTTGATATCTCCACTCCATGTTGGGGTTCTTCATTATATCAAGCAAAACTTTCGTATAAATTTTTGTGATTATCTCCACAAAAGATTTGAACCCACCCCCAATCGATTTCTTGGTCTATTTAAAGTTGAAACATAATTATGATATAAAAGATTCTCCAACCAAAAAAATTCCTCTCAGAAGGCATCCTCCGCCAATATTGGTAAAGAGACAGCCTTATACAAAACATTCTAAATAACAAAAGTGTTATAGAGGCCTATTCTTTTTTGAAGGTTAAAATTGCCCAGCTTAAGAAAATATTATTGGTTTTTAGTTCCACCCAATTTAATTTCGAGGGATCACAGGCCACCCATTTAATACCTAAAACAGTTATCACTTCTTTGGTAGAAAAATTTAAAACTTACAAACCTTTTCCAGGATAACATAAGCCAATCGGGAGAATTGCAGTCTTTGATTTATTGATTTTGAAACCCAACTTTTTTTAAAAATAAGATAGAACAACTTCTATTCTTCTTTGCAACTGAACTTCGAATTTGCTTCTATCATCACGGTCACATCATCGGCATAAAGATCTATAAGATGTTTAATATTTCCCAAACTGACACCGAATCCAAGATATTTTTTCGTAATGGGGGTTCTGAGCTCTTCTATTGCATCTACAAAGAGCAACGGGGCCTAAGGACAACCCTGCCTACAATTTTTACTCAAGTAAATCGGTCTGCTAACTTTACTTCCAACAGTTACTGTCGATGATCCGGTAGCTAGCAATGCCCCGACAGGGTTAAAAAAAACAGATTGGTAGTAGTTTTTTTACCGATCTCAAAGTGTGAGAATGAAAAAGGGAATCGAATGCTTTTGAAAGATCTTTCACAATAACAGCTATCCTATCCATTGCTTTAATCGCTGTCTGAATATTCCGGGAAATGTCAGATTTGATTTTTTTTCTTTTAAAACCCCTGTTTGCTCTGGGTCTATCTTTTTATCTAAAATAGGCTCAATCTGACTTGCTATTACTCTTGAAATTATTCTGTATGTTTTGTTTAGAACAATGACTTGGTCAGTGATTGGAATTGTCTAGGTTTAAGCCATCACCCTTTTTGGGGATTAGAACAATTCATCCTTTAGTTATAGCTTCTAGGAGATATCTCTTATTTTCCTTAAATTTTCTATTTTAGCCCTCGCTTCTAACTGGGTGATTTCCACAATCCGAAAGGAATTATAAAACTCAGAAGTTATATTTAACCACAACCAAAGTTTGACATATATTCACAAAGCCTCTAATTATAGTACCAAAAATAATTCAAGCACATGAGTTGTGTAGAATATCGAGGATTCTTGATCATTAAAGTGGCGGCGATGGATTTGACTCAGGTTTTGGACCTTGTACAACCGGTGGGCTGAGGTATATTGTAGAAATTTAGAAGTACGATCTTAATTCGCAATGAAACACTTGAGGTGGACAATTGTTCCACTAGCATAACCCAATGGGTTCAGGTGTATTATAGTGAATTAGAAGGGGTTGGGCGATAGGTTTTGATCCCCTTGGGGACCAGCTGTCCACCTGCACAACCTGTCGTTTGAGGTATACTTTTACAAAATGAAATGGGGACTCTCGTGACAGCTTCTTATCATTCAATATTTTGATTGTCCGAATACGATATAAACTCCAATCAATGTGCACAAAATTATCAAATAGCTTGCAAAGAATTTTTTAATAATATAACTACCTCAATTATTTTACCTGACAATGTAAATGGACGTAAAATGACCACATTCATTGAAAATTCATAGATTAGGCATTTGCAAAATGCGATTTTCCACATTACACTTAACATATATGGTATTTGTATATATGACACAGTTTGTGTGTGTGTGTCGTTTATTGGTGTCCACACAAATGGGACTACGATGCTCAAATTTTGCATAGGTACTCATTTGAAACTGATCAGGCTAAGACGAAGGTGCTGATTTTTGGGTAGGAGCTTATATTCTATACCCAAAAAACAAAAAATGTTTTTTATAGCTCAAAGAGACTAGATAGGGGGTTGAGCTTTGAATCAAAAAGTGAATTGCGTCTGAAAAAACGAAAAAATACTCTTGAAAATTTATTCAAAATAAAAAAAGTTATGGACAAAATAAAAATCGGTGAAAGTTGCATTTTCGTTTTTTTTTTTAGGTGCAAAAAAAAAACCCAGCAAAAAGATGGAATATTGGATTTGTAGATTAAATAAAGTCCGTAAAAAATTGTCTGGAAATTTGTTAACATATAAAAATGGATTTTTAACTAAAATATGTGTTATTTTCTTAATAATTTTTCTTTTTTTTTTCCATTTGTTTCATCAAACGTTAATTATAATTTGTTTTCTCTTTTTTTTATCAAACATCAATTTTTAAAAAGAAATGCCACTAAACGATGCATTTTGGACATAAAATTAAAATGGTTCTAAGAATATCCGAACATAACGCACTCACTGACGTCACGAATGATATACTTTACTTTTTTTAAGGACCAACAAGTGGGCTGAAATGGATAGGATCCCACTGGGTACTGCTAATGGCTTAAATCTCTAGAGAAATGGTACTTAACCTGGGTTCAATCGAACCCCAGGGATTCGGCGAGACACTTTCAAGGGATTTGCAAGCCCCCTGCATCCACTGACGCAACTGTGATGCATAGCTTAAAGCAACACCATCAGAGTCCGAGGGGATAACAACATGAAAAAATAACGGGGATGGACCCACTGTGAGATTCAAGCAAGTTTTTATCCGTGTTAGATTAAACATATTTAGTTGCTTTGTAAAAATGTGTTACACAAAATAAAATACAGCCCATTCGTGTTCTTTGTGACGTTACGCTCCGATTGTCCATCATTGCCTTCAGGTGACAATACCACATAGCTACGCTTTGATATATTTGATGCAGGGAAATTGTTGAGCTTAGTTGTCAAATTGTTGCTGTAGTAATTGTACGTCATTTGCTATTTTCTTTAATCTTTCAATCCCTTATTAGTAACTAGGTCTGACGAATACTTACAATATGGATTTACATATAGAGAGGAACGTGATGTGAGTCAGCGTACTCAATGAATGATTTGTACTGCCAAGTTGAGTAATTGTAGTCTAGCACTGGCAATATAGAGGAAAACTTTCTACAGCTGCATGGAGATAGGATATAGAAGAACACAACGCTTGCTGAATTGTAGGTGAAGAGAGCCAGATTTGATGAAAAGGCTATTCTGCCTGTTCTCGGCTTGGTACCAATCGACAAACCATTCATTACAGCGCTTTTCAATGGAGTCACCATTTAAAAAAAAACTACAGTTATGGAACGACGAACAGAGAATGATAAGTTCAAAACTTTCCCCTGCTCGACGGTTGTGTTAGTAAGATCGAGGACGTGTCTGGAAATGGAGACATTTCTGCATCTGGAGAACTTAAGCAAGTAATTGCCATGCACTTACAGGAGTTTGGAAAGTATCTTGAAGAATACTTCCCCACCAAAGGGTCATATCTAGCATGGGTGATAAAGCCTTTCAGGCTTAGTGTTGCAACAGCAGACGTTACCGATCTAGATGAAGTCATTGAACTTCAGCAGTCAGCTTCAACTCTTCAAGAACAACAACGCGGTCAACGTTTTGGTGTCAGCAAATCGTACTATACTCTATTTTTGTAAACAAAGTTCTAGAGATACTCATACCGTTTGTAACAACATATTTTTGTGAGAAATTCTTTTCGAAGATGGTCTATATAAAAAGAAAACAGGAACAAACTCTGTAGCGAAAATACTTACCAAGGTGAAAACACGTATTTTGAACTTGTGTCTGAAAGGCAACAGCGAAATACACGTTGATTTGCAGCAAATATTAATTTTATTTTGTTTTGGTGTGCAATTCATGTTTTGTTGGTCATGTTCATTGAGCAAAGTGTTTTTTGTTTTTTTTGTTGCAACTGATGCATGGTTCATTTTGTGCATGAATAAAATGTATACCTATATTCTGAAGATATCATTTTTTTTTTTCCAATCACGAATTGGTGAATGCTCTGATGCTTCTAAAGGTTCCGTACCTCCAATAAGGTTAGCAACCACAGCTTCAGAGTGAGGGAATGATGTTGATTGTCAACTAGAATTTGTATGATTATTTTACAAGAACCGAAAGTCAGTTTTTATTTTTACGATTCTACATTTACTTCTTGTGTATCCGAGTACATACCCTGTACGTTGCAGATTAAAAAATAATAGATATATCGGCTTATAAATGAAAAATATCAGTTGGAGTACCTAGAAAAACTAATGTTATATATATTCATAGCTATAGGTTTGATGACCTATGTATAAATGTTCCGTGTGTGTTTTGTGTATAATAATATATTAATATGAGAGTCATTCTGGATTCTCCGCGTGTAGAATAAAGTATATATATAAACTCCATATCCTCATATATCTCATATCCACGTATATCATATGGCGCAGTCGGTAAACCAGAACCAATCTTAAGAAACATAATGGAAGAACTTAAAAGTAAGAAGTTTGACTTTATAAAATCAAAAGTTAAGGCATACAAAGGTCATGTCACAAGGAGCATTAATGAACTGAAGCGTTCAAACAGAATGGAATTAGTAGAAATTTCTCATCAAAGGGCCTGTGGAAGATTACACATCTTAGTGGATATTTTAGAATTAATGGAGTTGAAGTCTGAAACAAAGGAGCAACAAGAGGATATCTTGATGTTCATGGAAGAAAGAGATCGCATGGATGAAGAAATTATGAAGGAACTCACGAAAAAATGGAGGAATTAGCTGGCAAGGAGCATCAGCATCTGCCTTCAAAGGATGGAGCGTGTAAAGTATACGGAAAAATTGCATATAAGGAACCGGAACTATTGAGAGGAAGCATGGATTTGAATGAGTTTATTGAATGGAAACCCAGTTTTGAAGACTACAGGCAACTAGCAGGAGTTGATAGCTACTCTCACGCAAAACAGCTAGCGAATTTAAGATCATTCATGGATATAGAAATGAGGGAGAAATTAAGAGTCTCAATTGGGATTAAAGAAAACACAGTGTTATCCATTCCTGAAATTTTAGAAGAATTGAGGAAGTATTTTCGCTCTCAATATAACATCATTCTTGATAAGGTTAAATTCCATTCCTTATATCAAAAAGAAGGTCAATCATTCGAGGACTTCTATGTAGAAGTAACTCGAACTGCAAATCGTGCCGAATTAAATGAAAGATGTTGAAATAAAGACTGTTTAGAAGAAAATATCAAAGTTAAATTAATTGTGGGACTTCGGGATGAAGAAACGAGGAAAAAACTTATGGCCATAGAAGAAAAAGAATGTACACTTCAAAAAGTTATTGATAGATGTAGAGCTGAGGAAATGTCGAAGAGGGATGACGAAAAGTTAAATTCTGCAAAAGTCAACAAGATAACAAGAGGAAAATTCAGGGATCAAAGCCTTAGTCGAAACAAAAATAGTTTTAGGAAAAATCCTCCTGAAAGAAAAATAATGGATTGTATATTCTGCTCAAGAGACCATATTATAAATAAATGTCCTGCAGGGAAACAGGAATGTAGAATTTGTAAAAGAATTGGTCATTTTAAAGATTCAAAGGCCTGTAAAAATGGAATTGCAAGAAACAGAAGAGTCACAGTAAGAAACGTGACCACATTTAGTCCCTCACCAGCAATACAAGTTCGATTAAAATCTCTGGATGGAACATACTTATGCAATTATAGTTATGCAATTCCGGATTCTGGTAGTGAGGTATCTATTGCGGATGAAATTTTTTTACAAGAAATTGGAATACCACTTAGACATTTAAATAGACCTTCAGATTCTCGTTTAAATGGAGCTACTGGAGCTACTTTTAATCAACTAGGATCCATAATTTTAAATGTAGGTTTTGGAAATGAGGAAATTAAAGAAGAGATTATAATAGTAAAGGAAAATGTTAAATTTCTAATGTCGTGGGTATTGTGTAAAAAATTAAGCATTTTACCAGAAGATTATCCAAGTCAAATTGAGCGAGGTAAATGGAAAAGAGCCAAAGAACCTAGTGCTCGTGGAATCAAGGAAATGAAATATATTTCCGATGAAGAAATTAAAACCATGAGAGACAAGCTTGTGGAGGAGTATCCTGATGTATTAATTGATGGAAATCAAAGGGGGCAATATGCAGAATGCCCGGGCAATCTATAAAATAAGCTTTTTTCCAAATCTTATAAATTGGAGTCTTACTCATCTTGTCATAAAAAAATATTTAAATGTAGGCCTAAATATCTTTCTGTGAAAGTTTTGAAGCATTTCAAACGTTCCAGGAACAATATTCTCCGTAAAAAATATTCTCCAATGTATAAAATAATCATCACTGCATTATTATTATTTAGGTATTCTTTCATGTTAAGATATAATAAAATTATCTATATAAATTTATTAAATAATACTTTCTAAATATAAATATATTCTAAAGTTGATAATATGTGTCCTATTCTCTTGAAAATTACAGGTTGAAATTGTAAAACAAATATTCAGAAATCGTTTCAATATTAAAAAGAATTGATTTCAATTGAAATATACATACATACACAAATGTATAAGATAAATTAATCAAAGCAATCAAATTTCCAATTGACAGTTTAGATTGAATTTTGACCCTTGTCTTTTACACATCAAATCCTATGTTATCCTATGTTATGTCCTAATTCTGCTCTTATAGTTTGCCCTTAATTAATCTATAAATACTAATCAGTGTTAACTTCGTCAAGCCAGTCAGGACCAAATTAATTCACGAACGAAACTTTTTTTCATGAAAGAGATGAGACAAGACGAAAATCTAACAAAGATCATGACAAAGACAAAAATCTGACAAAAATCATGACGAAGACGAAACTGACAAAGGCAAAATTCTGACGAAGACAAAACTCCGACGAAAATGAGACGAAGACGAAATAAAAGATAACTGCGACAAAACAATGACGATGTCTGACGAAAATAATATTATGACAGTGATGAAACTCTGACAAAAACTAATGACTTACGATTACGAACCCAGAAAATATCAATGCAATTACTGAGGATCAGGGTTCGAGCACCATACCCCCAGTGTCTTCACATACAACAAACTCATAACACAAAACTTTTCTTAAAGCGTATCATATTTAATTTATAATTAATTTATGAGTAATGCTTATGTAGGTTTTACTGGCAATCTGCAAAATGCACGTTAGAGTGGCAATGTGCAAAATGCCCAATCAAATTATAAAATTGATAGAGTGGTCAATGGTAATTTTAAATTATTTTACATTGTCAGGGAAAATGATTGTGAGTAATTTGATTATAATTATAATTATTAGACAATTCATTGCGAAGCAATTTAATCATTAAGAATTTGATTATGATAGAATTATAATGCAAACGATTTGATACTCTAGTTTATTTTCATTGAAATTTATATTGTATTCATGCAAGCAAACTATTGTAGTGTAATAAATTATCACGAGATATTTTATTTTGCAAAATACATCCTAGCCAAAAGGTTGTGAAGGTGTACAACTGGTCCCTAAGGGGAATCAAAACCTATTGCAACACTATCCTGAGTATCAAGGACAAATTCTAATATATATTAATACACCCCGGCCCACTGGGTACGAAAGTGCAATGTTTGTCTACAATGGGGATCAAAACCTATCATCGCCACTATTCTGAGTATCAATGACCCTTTCTAATATTTTATAATACACCTCGGCCCACGGGTTGTGCAAGTGAACCGCTGGTCCAAAAGGTGGATTATTACCCAACGCCACCTCTTTCCTGAGCATCAAGTACCCCTTTCGATATCCAATAATATACCCACCTACGTTTGTGCAAAAGTACCACAGGAATAAGAAGTGGACCATATTAAAATTTACATTTGAACTGTTAATGGTATTTGATAATATTCGAACTACACGGTTGTATATTTTGTTGCTGTTTTGTAGACTTGTGATACCACGTTTTCGCCACCTCTCAGTGTTGAGAAAATAAAAGTTTGTATTTTTTAATTACCTTATAACTGTTAAACTATATTCACCATAATTAACAATTTTGGGACACTTATTTGAAACATCCGTTCGCTGCTAAATATGTTTGCTAAATATTAATTAATATAGACCGTTTGTTGTCATTGCACATTTATCGATATATTACATGTCTACGAAATGTTTTTTTCCTTTAAAACGTGTATTTCCATTTTATTGACTTGTGACAACTTGACTTTAGTATTAGATTATAATTGTATATTATAAAGAGGAATATCAAGTACTATAAATTTATCAGTTTGATAGTTGGATTTAAAAAGAAGTTGTTACCATATCTAGTTATACAAAATAAAAATGTTAAAAAGACGTAAGCATTGGTATTTGTAATTTAAAAAAAAATTATAACAGTGGCATCAGGAAAAGTGCCTTGCTATAATTATTTGCTTTAAATGGGAAATTGGATATTTGTTATACAAAAAAAAAGCACTCTCAATTCATTAAAAATATTGTATTAAATCTTCAAATTGGGCATAAATATGTAACTTAATACCCAAAAACATCACAAACACATTGATTGTATATTGCTATAAAGTTGGATGGGTACGACAATAAACACTCGAAATAATAAAAGCATCAAAAATACATCCCTACTCTATGTAACTATTAATTTACTTTCTCATTTATAAAAAGAGTAATCAAAAAAATATATAATAGTTTTCGGTAATGCACAATAATAATGTACAACATTTACAGAAAGTAAGGTAAATTTTCGAAAAAAAAAAATCCTCTACGGTGTGGATCAAGGGAGTAACATCTGTCCATAGGGATTGTAGGTCATTGTATTTAACTATTGCAATTTTTGCAGGTTGCTATCCACAACACCGGTATGTATTTGGATGTTGATACCTCACTAGGGTAGGAGAGACCGTTCGTTCCGTTTGAAGACCCTACCAAAATGGAGAGTGGATAATTTTTTGTTACTTAACTTTCCTGATTTTTTTCCAGTTGATTCCTTCCCAAACGAAAACTCGTCCCTTGATAGCTTGGAGGTTTGATGCAAAGGTTTTCTATTCATAAAAGTCAGTTTCTTCAATTTGTTTAACGATGTATGGCTTTCGTTTTTTCGAGCTATGTGTAACACAGAAGCCAGTTCAGAAGGCAGCTGTATGTTTGTATCCTTGAGGGCTTGAGCGATAGTAGAATGCATGCTACCTTCGGACTGGCCATGTTGGGTTTCAAAAAAGAGGAGGTTTAATATGTGTACATGTACCACCTGCTGAACAAAGTGGTGTAGTATCGCAGGCAATATTGTTTCATAATTTGTCCCGGACACCCGTGACAAAACAAGGCGGGGCTTTTAATTTCAGCTTCATCTTTATGTTTCAGCCAGTTGTCGATTACGCTGCATACTCCATTGGCTTCCTGATGAGCTATATCCTCGTGCCATAGATAGCAGTAGCTTCTTTCGAATTAAGTTCATTTATAAAACATGTTTAAAGTTAATTAAAACATGATAGATGACGTGTATAGAAGATCTTTCCGCGGTTCAATTAAAGGAAATATAGAGTAAACTGGCTACTTTTACACCATGTTGTGCAATTATGGATTTGCTGATACAGAGATGTCCTTTTTTTTTTTTTTGCAGATGAACTTGGGCAATGACGCACTGTTCTACCTCAGTCTTCTTAAACTGCCTTGAGGAGAGTTCCATCATCCAGTTAACTTGTTTTTCTTGCTTGTGATTAGCTCCTCTCTGTTGCACTTGGCTGTCCTGAGAAGATTGTCAATGCGAGTACTTTAGATATTTCTAATCATCTTCATTTCCGGTTCTAAAGTGTAGCATTAAAGGCCGCAGATGGAACAATTATGTTCTCTGGATAAAGACTGTTGACAGAATACCCATTTCTTGTCAATAACCTGTGTTCTCTCTATGTCCTCCACTTCCGGCCTTTTATGTTCTATATTTCCAAACATCTCTAATACATACTACTCCGTGGTTATATCACACTCTTTGGGTAAATGTAAGCTCTCAAGTCCGACGAACTTTATTGGATGGTCATACATTGCTTTGTATGAAGTTTTCCCAATACCATAGTGAAAGCGGTCATTCTGGGCATACTGAACAAACTACTGCCCCTCAACCAACTTACTTGTCTTGTTGTGATGTTGCCACATAATAAGAATATCTACAATATCTCCCTTTGCTCTCGCATATGATTCCTGAGATGATGGGGATTTCCATGCATAAGTTCTCTTGCACAACTTGTGAGGCAACGTCATTGTATAAATTATTAGAAGGGATCCGTAATGATCAATGAAGCAGTGACGGTGGTCCATACTAATGGTATCATTGATTAAAATAATAAATATCTGCCTCTATCAAGAGCGTTATCAATTCTTGCCGTTATTATTCAATATTAATATAAAATTAGAAACAGATATTCGATAAAGAACTTAATAAAATGCCTAAAATAACGTTGCCTTCTGTCTGGATTTTTGGAAATGGAGCCCAGGAATTTGGAAATACTTCCCTGACGAGAATCAAATGGCTTGTCGGATTTGTCGATATAAATGTGGCTTTAGTCCCCCGTCTAGAATTAAACACCACTCATTATCCTCATCTTATATCAAGAGCATGGATATTCATCTAAAAAATCAAGTTAATGATGAAAACATCATGTCAGACTCTGATCTCACAAAGATGCTTATTGCATGTAATTACCCTTATCCATTGCTAATCATCCTACGTTCAAAAAATTTATGGAGAAATACACGGGTAAACCTGTCCCTTCCTGAGGAACTATTATTAAATTAATGGAGGATGTTGGTAATGATGCCATCTCCAAAATCAAAGAAAAAATCTTATTTTAATATCTAATATAAGTAATTAAGGTTTAACATTTAACTGCATGGATTAACTTTTTCTTTTTTTAGATAAACATGAAATAAATCAAAGTAGGATTCTAAAAGCTGTTCGTACTAAGATTGGAAGAGGAGATGGATTTAATTCAAATATTTATTAAATTTGTATATTTATTGTCTAATTTTATGATTTTGACATTTACTTTATAATTAATAATTATTTAGATCTCATCGTTAGAGATATATCTATCCTATGCAGAATTGTATATAGCAACTTCCACATGAGGAAATTCACGTCTGGCTTGTGTTTTTTAACCTAAAGTTAGAACATATTTAACTGAATTCTGATGTCAGAACAAGAAAATATTATTTGGATCAATCTATTATTTCAATATTCTGTATTTATAATTTATTGTTATTATTAGTTATATGATTCTAATGGTTCAATTTTGTATATTTAACATAAATGTATGGAGGGTTATTTTTTAGTATGTAAATTATATTTAACTTAAGCCTTCTTTTTAAACTTGGAACTTCAAATATATTTCGAAATACTCTACTTTGTCGTTTCATTAGTTATTATTCCGAGAATATGGTTCATAATGAACTACAACTTCATGGAGTGTGACGTTTTCAAATCTATTGTTATGGATAAAAAACGTCTAAGTCAATTATACATTAGTAAATTCTTTATTATACATTTTGTTGATAAATACTTTCGTTATACCCTCAAAAATCATAATAAAGCAGGCAGCTGATAATCACATCAGTATTTTAAACAATGATACCATAAGTCTATATCTCCCCCCCCCCCTTTCTCCTTGCACGCATTTTTATTTACGGGATTATCAACTTTAATTATAGGATATTGAAAAGGCTCCTTGATAATCAAAGAAGCGGTGGATAATGATCCACCTCCTGAACTTACGGGTCTTTCGTAAAACCTATGGGTGTGATGCATAATAGGATAACAAAAGGGGCCTTTGATTCTCAGGGAAGAGTTAGCTGTAATAGTACACCTTTTGAACCAGGGGTTCACTTGCACAACCCGTGGGCCAGGGGTGTATAGTTGATGCTCAAGATAGTAGCACCGACGGATTTGGATCCCTCTTGTGGACAAGCAGTTAACTAGCGTAACCCGTGGATAGCGGTGTATTATAGTACATTCGAAAGGATCCTTGATACTTAGGATATTGGCTGAGGTATATTATGCAAAATTAAATGGAGTCTATTGTGACAATGTCTTTCATAGTATAATTTGATTGTCTGAAAACAATATAAATTTCAATGAAAATGTACTAAATCAGGGATACCTAGACTTTTAATGTTATGGGCCACATTGCTACATGAAATATTTTTTTGGGTCGCATAACCTATTAAGTTAAATTTCTTGAAAAATAGCTATATAAAAAAACTATTGTATACGAATTTATTTTAATTTCAGACCAAATATAAATAAAGGCCAAATTCCATTTTCAATGCCAAACTGTTAGAGTTTTAGGAAATAGGAGATACTTTCTATTATTTTTCAATGTTTGTACGTATAATGAGCTTTTTACATTTTTTGATAATATTGCGACATTTTTTCTAAAAAGAATACTAATTGAAATGAGAATGAATAGCGTGCAACACCTAAAATTCGTCAGGACGTAATGTTGCCCGTAATCCACGAGTTGGGCATCCCTTGCACTAGATTATCAAATTGCTTGGAACTAATTATCTCATATTATTTTGTGATTATGAATAGAGGGAGGAACAGACACATGGTACGTAAATCTGAAAGAGAAACCTCCCTCAATCATAATAATAAAAAGGTAGTATATCGTCTGTGTTTCTTACTCCGTATCAGGAAGAAGTATAACGGATCTAGTTTGCCAAGATAATGTCATTTATTCCACAGATATCTCCATAATATGCCTCTCTCTTAAATCTCAATCCGGATTTGAATTCTAGACAAGTAACGTATCGAGCGTCTCTGAGTCACTTCAACGCACCACCCTGAAAAAATTATCAACTTTCCATAGATATGACATGTTATAATTATCTGATCTTGTTTGCTCCTATCGTCAACTTCAGAAAGTTAAAATCTTCATTTCCAATACAATCTCATATTTCATAGGGACTCTTCCATATCAAGAGTTATATTATCGTGATAAAATACTCTATCAATTTTGTAGAGGAATTGTCGTCAACTCTAAATCCTTTATGAACTTCAACAATCAGGAGTAAGTATTGTATTCTGATAGACAATGCTGAGGTTCTAGTATTTTACATTCTTTAGTTTCATCTGTTAATAATAACTTAAGCTATATTCAGGCTTGTGAGCGATCAGGAAAAAAATTGCAATCCGATCAGCAATTCCCTGCGATGTAGCAATATAACGATCAAGGCCATTTGCGATCAGCCATCCAGTCAATTTAATTGCAATCATATTCAAAAATACAATTTCTTTTAACCTATAACGAAACCTATATCTGTATATATATATATATATATATGGAATATATACCTTTTTAACTGAAATAAACGATTTATACAGATTTTTCAAATATATTTCATATTTATATTAAATATTTAAATATTTTACTACATTTAATAAAAAAATAAAATATATGCAAAAAATAATAAAATATTGTCTGCCGGCAAATAATAAAATACCTACATAAATCACTTCTCGTCTATCTCTTTATTTGACATTAAAACGAACTGTTTCTCGAAGTAGTCGTCTCTCAGCCTCGGCCTAGTTCTTCCCAGGATCTGTTTGACCTTGGAAAAGAAACCCTCGCTGCTAGCACTGCAATTTATAAATATTGGCCGAAATCAGTTCCCACAACATATATATAAGGATCGAGACCTCGTGAAGACCGAGAATATAAAGTTTGAGACGAAAATTAAGACAAGTATTTTTAGTTCGAGACCAAGTTTGAGTGTAATAGACCCAATACCAAGACTTTGATGTTTTGAGACGGAGACGATATTAAAAACATAAAAAAGCAGTCTTGAGAGCTGTCCCAAGACAAAGACCAATGTTGAAATCTACAGCACTATTAGATGATATGTAATTGTGTACAAATTGATCGGATCGCATTTTTTTTTTTTGCTATTTCTGTTGCAATATAGCGATATTATAAAGATCAGGAACGATTTGCAGTACTAAGATCAGCGATATAATATCTCTATATTGCAATTGATCGCCAATCAGAAAGTACTCCGATAAACAAGCCTCCTAATGTTAAACCATCTCCTCTAGACATCTTTGCATTACTATTCCATAAATACAAAGTAGTCCTTTTTGTTAAAAATAGGGTGCATTCATTAAGTTGGAAGAATCAAGTTCCATTTGGTTTGACATATTAATAAGCTAAGCAGTTTATAACTTAAGACTTCCTTGAAATAAGTGACTCGCGCCTCCATAGCTCATCATATTTTAAAAACACAAAACGCTTGCCTCCTTGAGGATTTAGGCACTACAAATTTACCACGCCGTTATAGCTAAATTCAATTTATCATTCATTCGATAACACTATCCAACAAAATCACACTTTTTTTTATGCACAAGAATAGAATATGCATAACTTAGTATAGTTCGATCCCCTCGTTCCAAATATGGCCTTATTTTTTCTCTCATAGCCTCGTGGCTTTTGGCTATTTTTAAGGTTCAAAACTGTTTAAAGCCCTCAGTGTAAAGATTGGGATAAACTATATTAATATATTTTAAAACCGAATGTTAAAAAATTCTAAACCCATTTATAAAATTTCTGCATCATACTTATAACTCAAGTTATCTTTGTTTAAATTGGAAAATAGTTGCTTTTTATTCAGAGGTTCATATGCCGAAGACAAATAGATTCACAATGTTTAAAAGTATCTCATTATATAGCTGATATTATAAACTTTAATTTTTTAAAAAGAGCCTCTCCAAAAACGCTCTATATTGTTGTCAATTTGAGATAAGGTCAAGGCAATATTTCAAGGAAAAACCCCATTTTGAATTGATCTCATTATAAAAGTCCTTAAGTATTCGTATGCCCCTGCTAGAAGAGATAGAAACAAAGACAGAGAAGAAGAAAAGAGATAGAAAAAGAAAAAGGAGAAAAATAAAACATTAAGCCTCATGTCTCAAACTGTAAAAATAAATTATTTCAAGCTTCATGGACACAAGATGACGCGTAGCATACCCGTAGTGAGTGAGGGATTCCAAAGAACATACATTCAAGGGAGTCCTCCGAGTAAATCCTTTTTATCTTTTTCAATCTTTTCTTCTTCTCTGTCTTTGTATCCATCTATAATTATAATTTAAGATTTCATTTCAAATTGTCTAATAGTTCCCAGTTTTCTTACAATTGATAATTATATATGTTGGCTGGAGCGAAGTGGCCTCTAAATTATACTAATGAGGGATGGAAATAAGGTCCTGTCTCGCCAAAGAAGACACAAAATTATTTGCAAATATTGAGGAATTATTTTTTGGTAGAGAAGGATTATATTTATTCCATAAAAATAGGGTGTGGCTAAAGCCTTTTAGTATTTCAAGCAACAAAAATGGTTGGTTAATGGTCATGTGATTATGGTTCCGGTACCTCTAAATTGTAGCACTTCTCTAGATTAATTGTAGAGAAAAGTGCTTACTTGAGACGTATGCAAAAACTGCTATGGATAAATCTATCAATGATATATTTGTAACTACAAATCTATATCACTTTTAAATATATATTATAGTTACAGATGAATTGAATGCTCTTTGTTTTATGAATACATTAATATAATTTATGCAGATGATACAAATAAATATAAGTTTAATCTATGCACATATTTGCAACAATTGTGGAATTATAATGACTTTTTTATTTACACTATTTTTTCATCAATACATTATAATGAAGAACTAATTCCTTTTCTCATTACTTTTCTATATTTTCGCAATCATTATGATTATTTTCTATATATGTATAGTGGTGTATCGATTTATAAATATTTTGCAATTTTTTTAAGGCAAATTTTGTTTCAGAAATGATGAGTCATCAATTTAAAACTTCATTATTACTTCAAGTTCTTACTTTTATTGTACCTTCAACATTTCCTTCAAAATGAAATACACAAAAAGATACAAAATCAGTTGATGATTAACCAATTCCTCCTAACTTGTTAACTATTATTCAATAATAGTGAGAAATTGGGCATGCCTTATGAAAAACTAGTTCTGATTCAACCAATCAACGTTCAAAACACAGTTAAAGGGGAAAAAAGAAGAAAATTGACAGCTGTCAATAAAATACCGTCTAAATTCTTATGTTACATATGTATTGCCAACAGTTTTACGTAAAAATATATACATACATTTCAAAGCTGAATACTTGTTCTTAGTGTTAATCAAACGTATCAAATACTAGAAGTGTAGCTAACATTGGAAAGAGTTATTAGGAGATCTTTAATCCTATGGAATACATGCTGGGTCTTACTTGTCTTTTTGCTGAGCACAATCACAGTAATTGCTCAATATACGGGCGTACGCAGGAGATGGGATGGAGGGGCTGTATTCCTTCCCAAAATTAAGTAAGTTTTGCATTTTAACCAATTTTTTTGGTCAGCATGAAACAATTTACGCGAAAATATTAAAAAAAAAATTAGTTTTTCAAATTTTTATCCACAAAATTTAATTTTATTGTGAATAGCTATAGATTTTTGGAAAAAAAATCCATGAAAAATGTAATACTTGAAATTTAATTTTGTAATTTTTTGTGAATAACTGGATTTTTGAATTTTTTTTTGGAAAAAATGTAATATGTTAAAAAAATTTCTTAAAAATTTTATTTTATTTTCAATATAGGTATACATTTAATTATAATATGAAACTCAGGCTCAATGCTACATGCAAAGTGCTTACGAGATTTCATTAATATGGCTATTTTTTTATTTTTAAGTCAAAAATTACTATATGTATGCCATAAATATATACAAACAAACAAACTCCGTTTTTTTTATTATAAATAAAGAAACATACAAAAAATGATTCAATAAAAACTATTGAAATTAAAGAATATACATATATGAATGCTAGTTAGTTTAACAAGAATTAATTAACAATTAATGAATTAATTAAAATATCAGTCAAACAAACAAAACCCAACGTTAGTATAGAAAATATATGTATTTTGACGTTAAAAATAAAGTGAGTCAAGCTAAATCAGACAAGCTAACATAACTAAAATAAATATTTTTAGCTAAATAAATATACGAGTATAAATTTCGAACGGATAAATATGTAGACCGTTTTCATACTGTTGTTCAAACAACTTTTGGGAACAATTTATGATCTTAAGTCGAAGTATCACTTTATATAGATTTACGAATGACCATTGATTATTCATTTTATTACATAGATCTGAGAACGTACAGGAAATACAAATCTTCATGAGGTATTATGTTGTAATGTATGTTTGAACATGAGATCCGTATCTAAAAAGCATATTTCCATTATGAAGAAATTATATTTTATATATGTTTACAATTTCCTACATATATGATATAACTCAACAGCGAATGTGTTTATGTCTACATCACCTAGAAAAAATAAATTTATGAGCCGACTGGAGTCTCATGGAGGGATTTTTTTACTATGCACAAGCACCAGAAGGTTATTGACATAGACGTAGGGAATGATAATATAATTTTGTATGAAAATTTGGGGCTATGACTTTTAAAAAAATCATAAATTTGTTTTGGTTATATTTTAGGAAAGAAAAAATTTCGGATTAAGATCCAAAGATTTATGTCAATAAGGCCTATGCGTCTATGACTACAAGGTACATTCAAAAATTATGATAGAGCTTCTGATCCCGAATAGTTCAGTAGCAAGATTGTCATATATGTCGAAGCATCTTTGAAGTTGAGTTTAGTCTTGAGACGCAAGTTCCAATGGACGTTCCACATAGCCAAAGTTTTCAATGATGTCCTCTCTCGTATAGTTTCGTCGATCTACGGCGAATCCTTCTTCGACTATGCCAACATCCCATCTGCCCAGTCAGTCTTTCAGAGTTTCAGCAACTTATCGTCAATCCTTCCATTGAAAAAAAAAAAAGAAGAGGAATATACATGGAACTGTTTTTTTTTATTTTACGCTGATACTTCCCTTCCTACTCTAAGGCCGTTCATACCTCAACAATTCTGATATCGATTCTTGAAACAAATCCATACCTTTTACATCCCGGCATTAGAGCAACTCAGCCACTGGTAACATCCCGGTTCCTTTAGCTTTGCATCAACAAAGACGTTCGAATGTGGATAAGTACCTGCGTTAAATGTCAAACTTCCAAGATCACTTGACATTCAGTTTCGCCGCCAACCCCTTTAAGCCAACCTAGTCTTGGTTCGAGCATGTAAACGTCGACCTTGTTGGACCTCTACCTCATTCCAATGGTTTCAAATATCTTCTTACGAGCATCAATTGTTCCACTCGTTCGCCTGAGGTAATTCCACATCACTCCCTAGACAGTCCCCTGATCATGCAATAATGGATTTCACGTTTTGGAATCCCACTCACCATTACACCAGCAACAGAGGAAGCCAATTCGGGTCCTTGCCGTGGTCGCACATTATGAAATTCAAAGGAGTGTCTCACTTTTACACGGCAAGCTATCCTGTAGTGAACAACATGGTCAAACATTTTCATAGACAACTAAAATCTACCTCAAACACTCATTACAGCTCCGGCCATTGCTGGGCATCCTCCCTTCCACTCATCCTCCTTGGAGTTTGATCATCACTTATCCTCACAGTTGTTCTATGGTTCTAAGCTCGCTCTTCCTAGATAATTCCTTGGCATAACTCTCTACATCACACTTATTTGCGCCTCAGGACTTCTATTCCCCCCTGAAGGAAAGGATGGAAGCGGTAAAACCTGTCAAGTAGAGGAACCCCTAGAAGACAAAGACATTCATCAGTACAGACTTTGCAGAATGCACACAAGTATTTTTTTGTATCGAATACATCAGAAAACCCCTCCAACCACCGTAAGGAGGACCATTTTCAGTCATTACCTGCACTCGTAAGACGATCATTATCGAGTGTAAAGGTAAGATAGATCACATCTTTGACGACATCAAGCCGACCGACCTTATGAGCCTCTCTGAGACACAACCAAGCAACGAAGCGAGACGTTCAACTAAAAACATTTCTTTCTTCATTTCATCACCCCCACCAAATTAACATTTGCAATAAATCCTCGGGGTAACACTCCGTCTTTTATGAGCACACATGACTGTTCACTCAGGTTTTGAATATAATCGAATGTAGTAGGAAAGGATGTTCACTGCTAAGGAGTTAAATAATAATAACAACTCCTAAGAAAAAGAAAATTCATTCTTCAGATTACCATTTCAAAAAAAAAAAAAAATACCCACCTAAAAAATTCACCGGATTTTCATGGTTCACTGTAAAGTAATTGTGGTAAATAGGTTCCAGACCTAACTGTTTGTATAATATCGTTCCGTGGTAATATCGTTCTGTTCTTTGTCATGGTGAGACAAAAACGTTATGAGTCATATCATTGTAAGCAATATGATTTTGAGTAATTTCATTGTGAGGCAAAATGATCTTGTGTAATTTCTTAGCAACTTATTTTATATTCGGTCGATAATATTATTGAATATTGAAGAAACATTCTTAGGTAGAACCCTTCTAATATGCTCTAATACGCCCTGGCCCACAGGTTGTGAACGTGAACTGCTGGGCCCCGAGATTAGTTAAAATTATTCGTTACCACTTCCCTGAGCATCAAAGAGCCCTCAGGCTGTACAAGTGATGTGCTGGGTCCCTAAGCAGCTTAAACCCCACTGCCCCGAATTTCTAAGCAAAAATGAACCCTTCTAAAATACTATAATACACTCTGGCCCACGGGTTGTGAAGGTGAACTTTTGGGTCCTGAGGTAAGTTAAATTTATCCGCTGCTGCTTCCATGAGCATCATGGAACCGTATTAATATCCCAAATACATCCTTCAGGTTGTACAGCTGAAGTGCTGGTCCCCTAGGCAGTTTAAACTCCACCACCCCAAACTTTTAAGGACGACGGATCCCTTCTGATATGATATAATAAACGCCGGCCCACGATTTGTAACAGACTAAATCCTTTTGATATCTTCCTGCTTAACATTTTAATAAAACAAAAAAAACTTCATAAAATTTTTGATAGTCCTACATTAAAACATTGATAAACAAAAATATTTTTCAACGCGAAAGTGAGCCCGGAGTCCTAAATTGGAATACTTAGTATTTTACAAAAAGTTAATACATTATGAGACTATGGTATATTTAGGGATATTAGATGGGTTCCTTAATGCTCATGGAAGAACTGGCCGATAAATTAAACTTGCCTCGGGCCCAGCAGTTCATTTACACAACCCGTGGGACATGGTGTATTATAGCATATAAGAAGGGTTCTTTGATGCTTAGAAACTCAGCGGTGGTGAAGTTTAAACTGCCTTGGGGCTTTACCTGTACAACCTGTGGGCCGGGGTGTATTTGTGAATATTAGAAGGGTACCTTAATGCTCAAGGAAGTGGAGCCGAATAAATTTAACTTACTTCGGGCAACAGCAGTTGACCTACAAGACCTGTTGGCCAGGGTGTGTTATAACAAATTAGAAGGGTTCTATCCTGCCATTTTTCTTCACCATTGAATAGTTTTATCGTCCGAATATAATATATATTGCAATGAAATTACTTACAATCATATTGCTTCACGATGATATTACCTACAACGTTTTTGTCACACAATAATAATGTACACAACGATATTAGAACGCAACAATTACCACGCAACTATATAACCCCAACGTATTTGTCCTGCAACCTTTCATTTTTCATCACTGAATAGTGAAGATTGTATCGAATATAAGAAATTGTGTGAGTGAGAGGTTATGTGAGTGTTAAACAATATCCGTGTTTTTTACATTATATTATTTATTTATAAAATAGGTATTAATATTTTTCCACTAATTATTTGATTACTCATAATTTTAAAATATTAAATATGTATTTCCATAGCTATATGTTTTTGTGATTTTTAATATCATTTAAATACGTCAATATGATACTTTTGAATTTTCAATAGTAAGTTCAATAATAAAATATTTTACTTAAAGCAAATACAAACAAACTTTTTGGTATAATAACTCTAACATAAAAAACACTTTCGAGTATCTTCTAATAAAATACTAACCCCTATTATACATGTTTCCCTTGTCTTGTTTCCTCCTAGCTAGGAGGAATTAACTCTATATTTTTATATAACCTGTTATAATATTTGTAACATTTTTTATGATTGACTATCGCATCAAAATAAAGATCTGAGATTTAAATGTATTAATTAATTAAAAAGAAATCAAAGTAAATCAAAAGTTGAAAACTACTACCTCAAAAAAATTGAAACCAAATCATGAGTTTTGCTGAATTAAACCTTTTGGAAGCAATATTACTTTTGATAATAAAATATTAATTAATCAAGCTTCAAATGAATTTATTGTGCTGCGTTACATATCTTTAACCTTTATGACACACTTCAAAATCTGAAGTTCTAGCAAATTATTTTTAGGGGCTCATAATTATACAATTTGGTTTTAGGTTTACTTAATTATATTTTGATTTAATCATTCACTATTTTTATAATAGTGATCACTGATCAGTACTTCAATCAACCAATTCAGACTAAACATATATGTAAAAATTGATTTATTTCCAATTAAACTGGTTTTCTTCATTTACGTCTATGTCATAATATTCATTCTCTCAAAATTTCGAATGAATTGAAAAAATCTACTAAAACCAGTTTTAAAGTGAAGACTTTTACGCTTCAAAAAATGGATTCATCATTAAATATAAATAAATCTGTTTTTGTTTTTCTTATACGTCATTTATGGAAATATTGACATAGTACATTAAAAAGGCGCCAAGAATCTTTTTATTTAAAAAAAGCCGGTAAATAAATAACCAAAATACCTTTTATTTTAGAAAATAGTAAATTAATTATAATAAATGTATTTTTCCCTGTATCACTGTTTTGTTTGACATAAAGAAGTATTCAATATAAATTTTTATTTCATTTTTAAAGCCATTTGATGAATTTATATCAAGGTTTATAAAGTGTTTTGATATGACATCAGGATTTTGGAAGTCATTTATTTGTGGGGGCCTATATATGCTAGTTTTATAACAATAAAAAACCTTATGGAATATAAAGTGAACCATTAGATGTCAAAATGGGACGAAAAAGTAAATTAACTTAAACCTTACTGCCTTTCAAAATTTAATACTCCTATTCCCTAGTATCATATTTGACCCTTAAATGTATTAAAAATATGTTATTATTCGTCAAGCAATCTTATTTCCTTAGTGTAGGTAAAAATTAAGTATTACCATTGCTATTTTATCATATTATCGTACTTTTGTCTTCGTTAATCGATCAAAAACAAATAAATGGTACAAATTTAGACATTTCATATGGATTTTGGGCACATATTACTCCAATTTTATTCAAATATAACTGTATGTCATTGATATCATATAGTATTCAATTCAAGAATTGTGTTTTTTCAATCCTAAAGCCATTTGAGAGAGTTTCAACAATATTGATTGAAAGCTTGTCTATATATGGAGTAAAAATGTCAATTTTGAGCCCCCAAACATGACGTTTCCATTAATTATCATACCATTTGTGACGTCACTGAAAACGGTACATTGGAAATTTGTCAAGCTTATTTTATACAAGTATCAATTCTAGGGCCCCAAAATGGTATTACTGTGGATGTTTTTTATTTAATTCGTGACGCTAGTCTATAGATCCTTTAAGTTTAATACCCTTGTAAATTGTATTTGAATATTTATTTGTTTTTAGAAGCAAGAAAGATACTTCTTAAATAGTTTTTAATATTCCTCAAATCATATAGGTAATGTATAATCAGGCCTCGTAGAAAGGATTTCTTCATTAGGGATTTTGTTAATTATATGTATTTAAATAGATACGAATAATTTAGACATAAAGAATATTATTTATTTGGTATTTAGTCACAGTATATAATTAATCAGATAATAATACAACGTAAAAATTGCTACACAGTGTAATTCTGAAAAACCTAAATATTTTGAGCGAGATTGGAAATAAAACTTGCGTTAGAAATTAATGAATAATGTTTAATGGTAGTTTTTTTTTGTTAGTTTTTTGGCAGTAATAAAAGTTTTTGGTCCAAAAAAAATATAAAGATTAATCCCCACACGTACAGTTATGGAAGTTTGCATATAAATGTGTGTATTTCTCGTTTTGCTTTTTAAAGCCTTTGGTCAAGGGAAATTATCCCAAGTCCTCTAAATAAAGTCCAGCTATTATAAAATAAATAACAATTAAAAAAAACTTTGTTCAATGGGTATTAGTAAGACCATAGTACATACATATTTATTTATTATATCGATTGACATCTTCGAAAAGTGAGTTGTAAGAGAAGGATTGGAATAGATTGAGCTTTTCTGAGTACTTCCTTCAAAAGTCCTGGTCATCATAATCCTCAAATGAATTTTAAACTCCACTCTGAGAGGATGAAGATCTCCTTGTTCTATTCACTCTTTGATCGTCTTTAATTTGTTCGGCAATGCATTTAATGATTCTTTTAAACATGTAGGAATTTGTGTTTCGTTGAAGGATGGAAAGGAAGAACCAATCTCCTAGAATTATAAGAAAAAAACAATGTCTCATTAACTCTCAAATATATTCTTATAATTATTATCGAGCAAAATGGTACAGGGGAAGTTGAATGACATCTACTAATGCATAAACTGGATACAAAATTTACAACACATCACACATATTTTTTTACGGTTTGTTAAACAAACTCAAATCCACTCGCTTTTGGAAGTACACAAGACATCAATAGAGATTTCAAGGCAATTAAGGTTCTCAAAGTCTATTGTTTACAATATTATAAGGAATGGAGGGATCAAAATGAATCTTGGAAGCGGGAAAAGGTTACTGATCTGGCTAAACAGATATATTGCATATAAATTTGATTCCCTCTAGTTATAAACTCAGTTCGACATGAATGGTTAACCAACAATTTTAAGCCATGGGATGAAACGAAATTCCCTGATGACAACCTTGTCCTCCAACAGTATTCTGCATATTTCCACGCATCTAGCGAGACTTAAGTATATCTTAGGATAAACATGGACTTGTAAGGATATGTAGTCTCCCTACGGCCTCTGATGATAACACCTTGGAATATAACATAAGCCGCAGAGTGAGCCCAAAACTTGGCATGTAAGACGTTAATAAGAACAACCTCCAGAATTATGCCAACAAATGTTGGATCATATGTTTCTTTATGAATACCAGAGGCGGGCAAAAGTCCTTATATTGCAAGTCCAAGTCAAGTCTCAAACTTGCTAAAACAATAAAAGCTACTTTAAAGATTACATTATATCCAGTGAAAAAATTGGAAGGACTATTTAGTTCAAATCAAGTAGCGAGTCTTAGCTTTTGAGTTCAAGTCAAGTCTCCAGTCTTTGATTATGTGATTAAGTCGAGTCGATTGCATTCAAAATATGGACACGAGTCCAATTATAGTTGCAAGCCTCGAGTCCTTACTTCTGCTAAATACTCATTTAAGGGTACTGCTCATACAAAAAGAGGCTGAATATAATAATAACTGCTAAATACTAAAATAATCAAATGTTAGAATTGGTGTTTGTATGATTATAATAAAATTGTAATATCTGAAATGTACATATTATGTTTTTGAAATTTCATGTGTCAAACGAAAAAATAAATGACCCGCACCCGGTATTTATGTACAATAACCGGGATTAAGCAAACTATGCTGTTTACAATTTTAACTTTTTAAATGCATTTTTTTAGTATCGTTTCTCTAGTTCTTGTATACTCTATATGTAAATGTAATCGAAGTAAATAGTTACTTTCTTATGAGAAAATATATTTAATTGAATACTTGCATTGCAAACATAAAATCAAGGGAATCAAAGTACCTAAACAAGTAGATTATACAACTAAATAAATATAAATCAGTTAAATCGATAAAAGTTACATATATATATATATATATTATCATTTTTCATTAATTATTTCTGAAGCGAAAATGTATTATTCGTTTTGGAGGGATTTACATTGATTTCATTTTTGAACCATCAATTACAACAATTTGACAATTTTTTTCTAAGAAACCTTAAAGATACAATAAGAAGTATGTAATCGATGGATTACTTGACGTGAAAAAACATTTTTCTTACTTCTCATGAACCTTTTAGGTGCAAATGTTATCAAATGTGGCAAAAGAATTTGACAGGGCGTTAAAAACCTAAACACCTCACAGATGTAATAAAATACGTAACTAATTTGATAATTAAACTAAAAAAATGAATTTCCTTATGCATAATGTACCTTTCATTGTTGCAAAACCTCAGAGGCAATGCAAAATGCGCAATCAATGGATTGTTAAATAAAAAGAATGCAATTTTCTTACGTGGTTGAGAAATTTGACATTTTTTTGCCTCATAACCTCACGAATACAATAAAAATACTTATTAATTGAATAATTAAAGTAATCAAACACGTTGTTTAATCATTTTTTTGTCGGCAAAAGCATCTTAGAGTCATTGCAAAATGTATAATCAATGGACCGTTAAACAAAAAGAATGAAGCTTCCTTGCGTATCACGAACTTTTGAGTTTTGCAAACGTCATCGAAAAAAGTGGTGAACTACATTGTTTAAAAATAAAAGTTAAATTTTGATTTTAAAGATATTATTAATGGATACATTTTTTTTAACCATAGGTAGAAGATTTAAGTAAATCAATGGTTCTATTAATAAGCCAATCAAACTAAGCTACAATCTTACTAACTCAGTTATGCAGAATAATTGGAAGATTGAAGGTGCATTATAACCTATATGAGAGCTTTAATTTGTTTACATAAAGTGGTTTTTAGAGGATGAATGCCTATATAATATCGTCAATCTTCAAATTATACTGCCTGAATTGTTTAGTTATTAAAGAAGTAGCTTAGTTTAATTATTTATGGGTTTCATATTATTGATACAACGGATGGTTTAACAAAAATAATGTATTTGGTTGAGAAATAAACTATAGTAACAATCATTAATGAGAATGAATATTACACGTGAATGTGTTTAAAATCCCTTAATTTGCTTAACTTTACAGGCATGATACCTCTGAAAATCATTATATATATGCATTTGAAATTGTAATTTAGCAGACATCCACGCTGAACTTTAACTACACCCTCTCGTTGCTACATTGTTATATCTTGTACCAAGCACTTACACTAAAAAATGAGGCATTGGCAAATATCCAAACATTCAAATAAAGTGTGTTTTACAAATATTTGTGTAAGATATGTATCTCATGATGTGATCTTTAATGTACCTCTCAACCTTGCCGTCCAGAGATAAGACAAAGGCTTCTAAATTAGCTGTTACTTTAATTTAATTTTTGAACCTTTCTCCCAAAGGCCAAAAAATCAGATGTAGTTGGTCAATTCTTCCCAACTAAGTATTAATCAATAATTAATTCATAGGAATTGTTCACAGCTTAAAAAGAGCTAACAATAAATCAACCAATCAACTTTCAGAAAATTAATTGGAGAAAAGAAACAAAAACCTGGACAGCTAACTACAAAAGCACTGCATATTTTGGATTTGCAAGGTGTCAGAGCCCTAAAAAGGCCCACAGTAATAATCCAATATTTGACACGAATAAATTGTACATTTTCATGTTTGTGAGATTACACCGGGATCTTTAATATTACATTTTTGATGAAAGAGAAGGGTTTCTGTGTAAAAACAAAAAAGTTGTAATGATATTCAAGGTTCGTATAAATCATGGATCAATGTGTTATCATAATGTTATGTATATAGGACATTGTATTATCATAATATCAGGATAATAGTGATGAGCAAAGTTATCCCCACATTTATGTGTTTATACTTAAAAAGTGTTTTTAACCTCATAAAATTAGTATGAGTCTTTTCTTCTGACTCTTTGAAATGAGAGTATTTGCTAATTTCTAAAAGCAAGTCATAATAGAAAAAATTATAGTTCAATGATTTGCACTTTCCCCTTTCACAGTGCTTAACAAGTGTAATTTGAAAGAGAGTACTAACAACACTCTTACTATTGATAGATCTAATGAATTAAATGTTATTATCCGACTTTTAAAAGAAAAACTTTATTTTTTTTCAAATCATCTGTTTGTCGGTGAATCCATAGAAAATTTTCACTTTTTCTTTCATTTGATTAGAATAAAATTTGATATTTCATATAACATATCATTGGAAAACTCAAAAAGGAAATTAGATATCTATAATTCCAGCCAGTTCTGAGATCCTTTTCAAGATGAATTTCATCAAAAATCGTCTTGAAGATTTTGGATTTGAGTTTGTCAACCACTCATATGATGGATGCATATAGTACATTATTTGATAACTCTTGAATTATGAAGCAAAATATTTATAGCATTTTTAAATTGGGGGTGTATCTAAAACTCAGGGCGTACTATTTAAAAGAAATATAAATTATGCTCAGTTTGACATTAGACGCTAAACTATATTTAAAAAAAGAAAAGGGGTATATTATTATTAATAGTTTAACTCTAAATAACTCTAATAAATATTAAATAGACAGTGTTGAATTTCATACCTGTTTTTGTTTTATCAAAGACCTCTTTAAAGTATGTTTTCTCAGTCTCATTGTTACACTTCCAAAGGAAAAGAAATCTTCTAAAATTACGAAAAAGGATCTGGGCAAAGGAGAGAGTGATGTTGGAGAGAGAGATCCAGAGGAGTGTGAAGAACCAAAACCATTCCAATAAAAATATTTTGTCATTGATTATATTGAGACTCAGAACACACATGGCATGATCCACGTTCAAGCTACCTGTCACGGCTCCAGATGGGAATTGACATCTAAAATGGTACAAACATCAAAATATAATATATAAAATGGATACTTTAACATACATATGTGCCCACAAACACAAAAACAAGCTAGAATGATTTGTTTCAAAATGGAGAATAGATTATATTTTTATTTTTCGATGGATTTAATATCAAATTCTATCAAAAAAATTATTCTGATTAGTATTTTGAAACTGCTGCAAATTGAATTTAAAGGTGCAAAAACTAATTGTCACAATATAATAATTATAAATTGATTGATTGTATTTGAAAGGCCACATCGGAGGTAAAGTATGTCCCATATATCAAACAAAAAACTATAGATAACACTTTTGAATATATCAAATTCTCGCAGAAATTTGAATACAATGCCTGTAATGAGGGATAAATTGCAGTGAGCGTAAATATAAAAAAATGAACAATGGTCTTATGAATTATTTCTCCCGATTTTGAACATTCTAATGTATCAGCATAAGTGAATAAAATACGTCCTAGAATGTGAGAGTTGTTTTTTCTAGTTGGTAGTCTAAACAGGCTCGTTTATTTTCCAAAGAGGTTGTCATTATTATTCAATTATCGAAGACAAAACATTTAATAACTTTTGTGTGTGTCCATGACAGACGGGGAGTAACTCTGAGGATTTGCTTGGGAGTTACTATTGTACGTCTTTGTTAAAATAAAAGTAGAATTGAGGATGGACATCGGAGTAATTCCAGGCTATATGTCTTTGCTATATACGGAGTAGGATTTTGTTGATTTCCTTCCTCTCGCGTTTGCTTGCAGCTGATCTAATATATCGTTGTGATAGATAAGCTCTTCTCCTCCCAAACAATCTTCAAATTGTCAGGATTACCACATTAATTTTCGTTTTTGTTTTTTTTTAATTTTTTTAACCCGCCAGGATATGTTTGATACATCACTGATTATCAGTGAGCATGGAGCACTGTTTATATCTTATATTTAGTCATCTTTGTCAGCAGATATTTCGTCTCTCAAGGTTACTATATTTTTCATAAAATTCTCTCAGCCATGGCTTTAACGTTCACAACCCTATGCATAATTTACTAAAATATGTCTATTAAATATTGTATACAGGATGTAAACAAATTAAACTGGGAATGTATATTCACTTTGATTTTTGGTCAAGATTGTATTTTTATTTTTTTGTTAACTGACAAAATATGTAAATTTTATATATGTGTACATAAAATCAATATATCTATATTATCATTAGCACCTATAGGGAATATTGCAATAAAAAATAAAACCCTTTTGCTTATTGCAATGTCATTATCTTTAAGGGTTTGTCTACTTTATTTAATGAAGAACATATTATAAAAACCCAATTTGTATTGCTTAAAAGACAAAGTCCTTTAGAGATTCATAAAACTTCATTTTCTATCAATAACCATTAATTTGCATCGTCTGACTCCATTAGAAGGATTTTTAATGAATTTATTTGATATTTTACTTAAAAATGTCCCTCTTGCTTCAACAGTAAATGAAAAAAGATTCTTTATATTTATAATCTCGCATTTAATCAAAGGAAACATTTTATAACTGGTATGGATATCAAATGAGTTAAAATCCCTTGAATGGGGTTTCATCAAATATTTTTTTTTTTTTTTCATTTGATCTTCAAGGAAGTATTATTACTATTATATAGCTTACACTTTTTGTAAAAGTTTGACATACGTGGCATCTTTCGAAGTGCACATAAAAACTTATAAAGCCCTGATACGTATTTTCAAACATTTTGTTTAAGGAAAATAATTGGGGAAAGCTGTTCTAGGCCTTGTGCTTTAACGTAAAAAAATTGAAGCCTGCACATACTGGGTGGGGACAGTTGAAACCTTTTTGTTTCAATTACTCCAAGCTGGTTTGATTTAATCTCACTAAATTTGACACAGAATATACATATATCTTTTATTTATTGAATTTATTTAGAGATTTTAGGAATAGGTGGTTGGATTTGAATACAACTAGTCAAATATTATAACTGTTGCTATAGATTATTGCAATTAATAGTTATTCTAGTTGGGTTTTTTCTTTTTTTAAATATTATCTAGTAACGTTTTTCTTAGTCTTCTAGGGGGCACACTATTTCCCCTCGATGATGAGCCAGATTCCATAGTTATGAGAGCTGCAGTCTGGTGAGGGTGGAGGCCCCTTTGACTAGGCCCAGAAATTCCTCGCGTTATCTTCACACAACTTATGGCCTTTTTTGGACTTTTTTTTTTTGGTCTTTTAAGGCTCTTGTTGTCCTCCATCAGCGTTTTAATCTTAATAATGAGACCCATGGAGTAGGGGAAGATGAACAAGATCATAACCAGTGTTGTATCAGTAATCCCAAATCAAAAAAATTCAAAAATCCACAGCGATTCACAAAAAATTAAATTTTTAGGGAAAAAAAGTTCAAAAATCCATAAATATTCACAAAAAGTTTAAATCCATCCCACCCCCTGCGGACCCCCTTGTAGTCGCATGTTGTTTATTTCATTTAGCAGGAAGTAGTCCTCCAATTACCTCCCAAAAAAATTTTATTTCCCATGTTGCCCGACCAATGCTCTAGGTAATAATTAACAGTTTGCAAGAAGGGAAAAACTAGCTACTATATGCTGTTGTTTTGTTGTTGTTGTTTTTTAACGATCGAGGTTGAGAGAGAATAAAAAAGAATGTCATATATCTCAGCTGTCCTTGGTTTGATAACGCAATATATTCATAAGAAGTGTTCGTTTTTATTGCCCGACCAGATGATATTGGGCACAAAATCAAGAAGAATTTTAGTAAGTCAATGAAACATTTCCAAAGTTTCATTCACACTCGCTGAGACACGCTGTAATAACAAAGCTCTACCAATTCCCTTACACATAAATATATGTAAAGTTATTATTATAGCCAATTATGCAGACATTTAAAAATAAATAGAAAAATTATATTCAAGTATGAATTGAAAATGTAAAATAAATCTATAAATTAGAGGACGTTCAATATATGCTTCATGGTAATACAAGCAATCTACTTTACATGTGTATACACTCTATTATTAGACGTGAAAGAGAAGTGTGTGAAAAATCCAATAAATGTCTTACAAATATTGGAAATGTGTTTAAACGTTGAATTTGTTAGAAGTTTCTTTTCTTTTTTATATATATTGCTATTAGTACATATTTCTCAAAAAAAGATTGTAAAATAAAAATAAAAATTCATTATAAAAGGAACTTGATTGAATGTAATAAAATAAAATGATTCGAAGCAACTTTAGATCTAAATAAACAAACTGTTTGATTCAAATCAAATAAATTTGTTATTACTTTTTATTTGCATTTTTTTTTATTGTGGTAAATTTAAACAATATTTTAGAGCCCTTCGTATTAAAATCATTCTATTTGGTACGTCTATTAATTTTGATTGTCGAAATAAGGAGAGGTTTTGTAAGAACAAGAAGATCCGAGCGCGAAAAAATCTTATCAGAACCTACTGAAAGTTAAATATTATAGTTCAACCTTGAACTATGATATTTAACTTTCAATATTTGAGGGACTATATCTTTGCCAATATTATAGCTAGGGAATTCAAATTTAGCTATCATCATTACCATAAACTATTCACAAGGTTGTGAGCTTTAAAATTATTCATGTCTGTTATAAACACCGAATTTATAAAATTACAATTTACTAGAAAGTACACTTTTGGAAAATGGCAAAATATCTTAAATTCAGGGCTAGATTGTGTTATCTGGTTTAAATTGTACTGAATAAAGTTCTGAGATATCGAAAAATATTGATTTTTGACCATTTTTATTTTACAGACACAAAATCTCCATCTATGGTTAATCCCAAAAAGTTTCGCCCTATGTCAACAAAAATCTGATTGTTTAATTTTGAAAAAATTGTCAAGACTCAGGAAAATGTTATTGGGTATGTGGTGAGAATTTAAAAAAACACAATCTTCAACAAGTATGCTGGAGTAGTACAACCCCTGCCCTCCAACCCCGTCTAGATCGAACAGTCCCATATATAAGCATCTTCATTGAACCACTGGTTCTTTCCACAAAAATGGGAGGGTTGGACTTAGCCAATGCTAGCCGCTGATTTTTTTATTCTGAAGACATGTTTCACTGAAGCTGAGACATTGGCTGGATGTTCAGTTGTGATATACCGGCTGTTTTGCTTATTGACAGTGGCATCAAGGGTGAAAAATTTTCTTTCAGAAAAGAGCAAAACATTGCCTCATTTTTGTTGACCTTGAGAAAATTTAGAATCTTCTTTGCTCCTCTTTCAACCGTCTCAGCTTGCTCTGTTCAGATAAAAGTTGTCCTGTCATCCTCTTCTGTGGTTTTGCACCAATGTCATTCCAGATTGAAAATAATAAAATGTGAACCACTAAATAAGATCAACCATATATATAGGATCTGTTTCAAATGTATATATGGAAGTTTCAAATCCAATAGGACTTTTATATTCAAGTAAAGTATGCAATATATTTGCATCAAGATGATTTAATAACATTTGAAACTGCAGCTTCATCTATAGTGGCGATTTAATTGTCATAAAAAGCATTTGGTTCATGCATACTAATGAAAATATTAAATAAATAGTAATTTCTGGTTGATTAACACTGATTTATTTTATGAGGTTAGATTATATGTACATTTTATATAAAATACGTCCATGATAATTATTCTGCATATGTGTGTGTATGTACTCTAGTGTACAGAGTTTATCAGGCTGTGAAACGTATTGAAGGATTTAAAGTAAATGGCATTATGAACATTTATGAATATAGGTACATATATAATATATATTAAAAGCTATAAGTACACTGTCCAACAGCAAAATGGCACAAAAACAGTATATGCTTATTTTTTATCTGCTAACCTCGAGCCTTCTGAAAAAGGCACACATTTTTTTGTTATTTTTGGCTATTTTTAAGGTTCAAAGCTTTTTTTTTTTAATTTTAAAACCATTTTTGTAATGTTTGTATCATGCTTATAACATGAGTTGTGATTATTTAAAATTGAAAGTAGTTGATTTTTATTCGGAGGCGCATAGCTTCAAGACGAATATATTCAAATAGTTTAAAAGTATCTCATTGGATAGCTGAAAATATAAACTTTAAGTTTTTTTAAAAAGCATCCCCAAAAACGTTCTATATCTTTGTCAATTTCAAATAAGGCCACGACTATATTTCGTTTCTCTCTCTTTCTTTAAGCCATGGCGTACAAATATATACACTTTTCATATGATATCAATTCAAAAATGAGTTTTATCCTTGAAATATTGTCGTGACCTTATCTCAAATTAACAACGATGCAGAGATTTTTTGGGCTCTTTTTTTTTTAATTAAAGTTCATATTTTTTCAGCCATCCAGTGAGATACTTTTAAACTTTTTGAATATATTTGTCTTGAAGATATGAGCTTCTGAATAAAAAGTACCTATTTTCAACTTTAAACAAGGATAACTCGAGTTACAATAACTCAACTACTCTTAGCTGGAGCAGTTTATTGTATTTGTTACGTGAATAGGTGGGTTTTTTTCTATAGGTAGTATCATCTTCATTGTATTCCTGAAGAGAGATCATAAAGGTTTAAAGTAATCACGAGGGCGTGAAAAACCAAATGTATAACTGATGATTTGTAGTAGAGTTATAAGTTTAAATCGTGGTTAGACTCGGAATAAAATAGAGGATCTACTTCCCAGTCATTACTGCCTATATCATTGATAGATCCAGAGTGGAGTTTGTATCTCACAGCTGCTTGCAGTTAATTTCATGAAATGCCATAACAGCTGTGCTGTATTTTGCTTGTAAAACCTATTATTCACATATTTTCCAGTCTTTTGTCTTGCCTCCACAGAATAAATGATGCTTTCCAGATTTGCTTGCTTGATAAATTAGTCACGAACTGAAAACAAATTAACTTGACTTAATCCCCACTAATTAGCTACTTCCTAAATCTAAATAGCTTTTACAATCCCAAAAAACTGTGGTTATTCACATGATTTACATACAGATGCCAGTATGCTGCTCTTCTCCCAGAAATTCTTCAAATTGTCAAGATGACCTTGTTAAATTTCGGGGTTTAATTTAGCGTACTTATAAAGCATACTATTTTCAACTTTGGAGATCTCCGGCATCAAATAGTTTATCTATCAAAGGTGCAAGATATAGTTTAATTTTTGATTTACAATAACAATGGTTAAGGTAACATTCACATCCGTAGTTGTGATGTCCGAGTGGGAGGGAGGGGGATCGTTCATAAATTTGAAAATAGAGCTACCAATAGCAAAGTTGGCAAGGGGCTCGAGAGATATACGTGAGTTCGATACCCGGTCACTCCTAGAGAAGAAAATATACAAATATTTTCGGAGTTATTTTCTAGGTCAGATGGATTACTGTTAGTTCTAAAATGTATACTGATACTTAACTCGTGCAACTCTGTCAACCCTAAGAGTTTGTGAATGAAAAACTTTCTTGTTTCGAGGGGAGTAAAAACTATATCACCAATTTTTGTGCATTCAAAATTTAATTTATAATGATATTTTCACTCACTACCTTTATTTTATCATGAAATCTTCCCCCCCCCCCTAAAAAAAAAAAAAAACATAGAAAAGACCCAAAAACAATTATAGTTAGCCAAATAAGTCAGCCATACCAGCTATTTAACTCTTAAGTATTCCCAGAATGTCATTGCCATATCATTTCTCCGCAATTTATATAATGAATTATATTTACATTACATATATTTTATTACATTAAAATCCTAAACAGTATTCTGTTCGTACTGCATTATGATATTTTATTAAAAGCGTAGCTATATATTTACACTTCTATATAATAGTAAAATGGAGGATTGACATCAGTTGAATCATTGTCAATGATTTATTTCCTTCTCCATCTCACCCCTTGTCACAGGTGATTGTAGGTGATCTAATGAAAGGTCCTGCCGGCAAAGCTACTCTCCTCAAAAACATTTTTCAAATTGTCAAGGATACTATGTTGATTTTCCATTTCTTTTGTTTAACATCCCCAAAATACAGACGATTTTTATCACTATAAAACGACTATATATATATGACGAGAGATCAACAAGAAATCCCGTCGTTTTTGGGTAGGAAACATAAGTATAGCATAACTTATTACTTTTTTTGAAGAATACATTATGATATAGCAATGACGTATCAAGTGAGACGAGAGGAACTGACAACAAAATAGATAGGCTTTTTTGTTTTTTTTAAAATCACGGAACCTTTTTACATTGAAAGGAAAAATTGTTGAGGTTTGAAGATTAAAATATGTCTATACACGTATACGTATCCACGAGTGATATATGCAGCTAACCCAGTTTTGTATATATATTTTTGCCTTTGTGGCCTATGGAACAAAAAATACCTGGAGCCACGGACTTTATAATCAAACCACGTACTATTATTGATAAAAATGAAGAACATAGATGATATGGGTATTGAAGACTAGCTCAAAATCTATTGTTTCTTGATAAATAATGAAATGTCAATGTATACATTATTTACTAACTGGCTACTAAAAAGTTCCTGGGACTTTGCTCAACTGCAATTTCCCGGGAAATGAGAACTCTAATACAAACCCACCCAGGAATATAGAGTTTTGGCTTTGCATATATTTAACGGTAAGTAAGCATTATTATGGATATGTTCATATATGCTGATCTACTACCATTACTAAAACAAAATACATGTATACACAACCAACCATTTATAAATTATTCTTCATACAAAGGATTAACTTAATATTAGGGTAAAGAGAGAGAGAGAGAGAGAGAATATGAATGGGAAGGAGGGAAATGGAAAAGAAAAGTGCCTTAATATCGAAATTATTCATATTTAAAGAGAGAAACAACATTCTATCATTTATGTATTTTTATGATAGAAAGGGAGAGAGGGAAAAAAAAGAAGGGAACTAATGAATAATTTTCTGACTAAATATCTTCCTCCCCCACATATTATTCTGACATCCTTCCAAAAAAAAAAAAAAAAACTCACGCAGTCGAAATGAAAATAATATGGATACACATAAATCCATTAATTTTCTTAAAAGGTGTATACACAAATTTTTGTTCTAACCTTCTGAAAGCAAAGAATGAGAAAAATCAAATATCACAAGTCTATGAAAATTTGTAATCCTAGCGCAGAGATCCTGAGTCTAGTAAACAAACAAACAAACAAACAGGTAACCAAGACTTATACTCTACATAAACTAGATTAATTTAAAGTCTAAATTCCATGGAAATATTGAATTGTACTATATCAATCTGGTAATTTAAAAAAAAATGTCATAAATCAGGGTTCGTGAACTTGTATCCCTTAAGGTAAATATGATCATTCACAGGCGTCCACAGGAGAATGTTAATATTTTATTTTTAGAGGGGGCGGGTGCTTAATTTTTTTCAAAAAAAATTGAAAAATTAAAATTCTTTGGGAAAAAATTGGAAAATTAAGTTTTTGGGAACACAAATTTCAAAAATTAATTTTTTTTCGAATTTTATCAAAAATCCACAGCTATTTACAAAAAAAATAATTTTTTTCGAAAAAAATTTTAGAAAAAAAATTTAAAATATTAAATTTTTGGGAGAAAAATTTAAAAAACTCATAGAAAATGAAATTTTTTTGAAAAAAAAATCAAAAATTATCTATTATTTTTTGGAAAATTCAATTATCTAGTAAAGAACAAACATTCCTTAATCTGAGGGGTGGATGCTATAACCCCTACAACCCACCTTCTGCGGACGCCCCTGTCACTAAACATGTTAAATAGCTTCCCTCAGAACCACAGAAATTGCAAATTTTGTACTCTGAATTATTAATATGTTGTAATTAATTATTCAAACATGCAGCTCTCATATGTATCTATTTGGAACGCCAAAGTGATCCGTTCATGGGCCTTACAAAGTTGAATACATCTCTCTTGAAGTATTTCTTCAAAAGTATAAGAAATTGAATAAACTGTAGATTAGGTGTGATAATAAAAACGAAAATGTCAATAACTTTTGAGAGGAAAACTTTTAAATTTAATTTAAACTCTATAACTTTTTATGTGATTTAACTTTTAAATGAAGGGCCTCTCTACTCTCAGTAAAAAGTTATCCAAATGTAAATTTGGGATTCGATTCTGTAATTATTTCATACATAAATATATATATATATTAACTAAAGACAAATATATTTTTCCCTATGGAACCATCAGTTGTTGATATTTATTGTTGAGTGAGTCTATTAGAATCAACAATAATACATAGACAATAGAATTTCTGATCGTTTCCATTTATGTGCATTACAAGGATTGTCATAACCATAAAATGACTATAATAGGAATATAAATTTGTCAAAAAAAAAAGATGAAAATAATAAAATGTATTGACTTAAGAATACCATAAAATCCTCCAATGAATGATGATGATATTCTAGCTGAACGCGGAGGGTTTTATGATTATATGTGTATACATATATTGTACATACATATATAGATGTGTAAGTACTAGTGATGCCACAGACTGTGTGTTCGAACCAGTTGTGAACTGATCAACTGAGAAAGGGAGTTTACACGTGATGATTATTATTTTTATTTATTTTTGAAATACTTAAAAGAGCCAAAATGAACTGGTTCATAAACTTGGAATTTTTACTAAGTAACCAACTCGACAGTAAGGAATCAGCTCAATCAACCTGTACTCAGTGATAGTCCTAGTATTTTTTCACTTTATTGACAAATTGTAATAATATTTACCGTCTCATAATTAGAGAAAAATAACAATTTCTTTGATTGACAAAGAATTTTTCCCGCTACTCGGACGACAGTTTAACACGCATTTAACAATAATAGGTTCCTAAAAGATAACTATAGATTGCTTAAGTGCGCTTTCGTAGCAACATTTTATGTCAACTATATAGACAATCTTAGAACTCTCAATGTACGTTCCTTTATTCGTTGAAAAATAGCAATATCCGATGAAATGTTGATTGTTGTTAAGTGTTAACCTAATATTCAATTGACAATGAGTAATTAGTTATTACTAATACTTATTCAGTTAACAACAATCAACGTTTCATCGTATATTGCTATTTTTCACCAGCAGGTGGATAAACAAACGCTTCATTGAGAGCTCTAACATTGTTGGGGCAGTAAATCAATCAACTTTATTATTATAAGTAAAGAAAACTTAAAGTGATCCTACATTTCTTTATATTACTTACTACTTTTATAATAATAAAATAACTTTATGTATGACGTACATATGAGTTAGGACATATTGTAATTTTTAATGAAGAGGTTGTGGTGTCAATTATAATCATTTATGTTTGGTTATTATCTATTTACTTATTTAATTTTGTATTTGCCAGATATTATAAAAGAAGTCCTTTATCCATCCGTCATTGAAATCAATAATTCAAATTAGTTTCCAAAATGGCTCATAGTAGTGCTGTTTTATTTTTTAAAATAAATTACTAAACCAAAATTATTAATCTATCATTTGACGAAATTGAATAACGCTAACATTAATACCCATCTGTGCGATATTTAATCCTTTATTTCCATGGACATAATAATAGCATATTTTTCCATTCAAACAAATTATAAATTTTTGTCTAGGACAGGGTAAAAATATTTGTCTTTATTTTATGTTGTAGTCTTATATTTAAATATTTTAGTTGTTACTGATAACTAATAAGCGATAAGTATTAATAGCTAACATGTTTTAATTCATAATATAGCTATCTTCTTGACAACCGCTGACTCATAGTCCACTACTACAGTGTAATCATCTAAAACTGCGTCACTATATATTCTCTATGGCTTGTCTCTACCCCTCCCTACTCGTCCCTAGTGTTACATTGGTACTACATATTTTTGGAGAAAATTGAGTAAAAAAGAACCAGATCACAAGATTTAGTTAAGGAACCCGGTCAGAATCGGATAACAATTTAGATTATGATCTATTAAGAACCGGAAGTTGTTAAAGCAAAGAACCTTATTGAACTCGGAACCACCATTTATGAATCCGTTGTATCACTAGTAAGTACATAGGGGTAAAAATTCATTTTTGGTTATGTTTATCAAATGGTAATAATAAATAATGATATCTCGTTTGATGTATCAAAAATGGCTCTTAAAAAAACTTATGTATTTTTTTTTTTTTTTTTTTTTTTTTGGAAGGCAATTTGTGATAAATCTGTTTTCATATCTGTGTATATGTCATATGGAGCTGGAAAGGAAATGAGAGACGACTTCATCATTATGAAATGATCAAAACCATTGATATTTATTAATCTGTTATAATCAAAGATATGTCAAATTCCGGACATTAAAATATATTTTATCTTTTTGAAAAAAAGGAGAGTCCTTTTACGTAAAAATGAACGAGGGGATCAAAATGTCTTTGAAAAAATAGCCACTTTTATAAACAAAAAAATACTAAATGTAAGATCAATATTTCAACTGGGATTTTGTAATTATTCCATAGATGTCAGGGACATCATCAGACAAAAGTGACATGTTCGAGGCATAGGGTTCATGTAGACTTTTATTGGGGAATTAATGCTCCAAACAAACCTTTTTTTTTTTAGTTTTCTAATATGTAAGATTTTTAAGTTTAGAAAAGTAAATAATAAAGTTACTCCCTGCACACCTAACATAAAATCATGGGATAACAGCGCCCTTAAGCAATTTATGTATATCTATCAATGGTTCAAGAGGGTTCTCAATAAATGCCGTCACATTTGATTTTGAATAATATGAAATTATTTTAATTTGAATATAATACAACACCTCGAACAATTCGTCGATACATCTGACTATTAGAATCCGGAGTGTTCTAGCCTCTCAATTCTATAAACTAACATAAAAGTCATTGCTATTACCTGAGAAGTAATTTTTAGGCAATTTTCTTTGCTAGTATGGGATTTTCTCAAGTTTGGAGCAAGATACAAAAAATTTGAAGACATTTTTTTTAAATATGGAACATTTTTCCGTAATTTCTGCTGAATATTTGATTTTTTTAATTTTTTTTCTAGGTTTAAACCTGTCTCCCAGGTGTTTGAATTAACTCAAACAACTCAATACTATAAAATATGAAGTAAGGACTCATATTTATCAAGCAATGTGTGTGGCTAAATTTCATATTCAAGAAAAGGGAAGTACGTTATATAAAATACTGACTTTAGATGTGGCGTGAGTAACGTGAGTCCACCAGGAAGTACCTTATTCTTAAGACTAAAGTACCCAACTCATTAGTGTGCTCATGAGAAACAAAGAGTAAAGCGGAAGATTTCTTAGGAATTTAGACTCTATATTATCAATGCATAGTCTGTCTACGTCTAATAACTCCGGGTAATTCCGAGTACTGCCGCCATTTTTATATTAAGAATCCTTAAAACTATGAAACAAAAATTTGCAGCAAAGTATTAACTAGACAGATATACCCAAATAGAGTTCCGTAGTGCACTGTCTAGGGGTGTACAAAGTTATCAAGATGATCAAAAAATGTATTTTCTAAAAATAAAATAAAAATAAGTTACCCAAATATTGCAGCAAAATTATTGGCTCCCCCTCCAATAGAAAAAATACTCCGAGAAGCTCAAGAATAATGAAAACTTTGGGAATAACTGATCTTATGGTGACTTCTTTTTGCATCCGTTTTAGTAACTTTTTTTTATAAATTAATCAAATGTCCGGCTTTTTATCGAGTAAATTGATTTAAAATAAAACCCAAACAAAAAATAATGAATGATACAAAAATGAATATTATGAACAAGGTACTAAAAAGTCATCAAAACAATTGATATTCTTAGTTTAATCCTCTTAATATTATTTATATTTTGGTTTCTATATAGATTGTTATGATGGAACCTTTTCATGTGACTATATTAAGAAGAAAGTCGGCCATCTTAGAAGATATATAAATATCTAAAGTTTATAAAAAATAAAAAGGCCTTGCTCCATTACCTGGAAGTTTGTCAATTTTGTTTAATAACTACAAATATGAAAATAAAAACATTTTCTCTTTAAAAAAAAGAAATAAAGCACCAAAATGATTTGGTTGTTATTATCTGATGATTCTCAACTATGGAAAGAATAATCAATAATTATTGGGTATTTTTCACAATAGCCAATTCAACCAATCAACAGCTGACAATAAAATACAGTTAAAAGTTTGTGAAAATGAGGTAACGGAGTGTTATGCCAGAGTTGACATTTTTGCAAGGAAAAATTAAGTATAGAAATTGGAAAAGGAAAGAAGGTTGTTTTTTCTTCATTATTTAATTAATCATATGTGCGTTCACATCTCCCTCTGAAAGAAGAGTTCTCGCCTATCTTTGGTGTAAATTGTTCTAAAAATACACAATAAAATAAATATATATGAATTGAACTACAATTAGGATATTTTCCCTGGTCCAATGCTATTTTAATTGTCTTTATATCATTTATTCATTTTCTCCGCCCTCAAATTGACAGCTGATAATATCAAGGTGTTACCATATGTATCGCTCCCACCTTCTCCTCCAACTCTTTTTCCCCCTACAAAAATGTCTACTCTATTTATACCTTTTGAATGGATAACTTCAAGGCTGAAGGCGTCATATCCAAACGCACATTATTCTAATTATATTTTAATGTACTCACATTATAACATTGCTTTTGAGGATTACTTACATACATTAATCGAAACTGCTTCTACTTTTAAAAAATAGCTTCATACTTACACATAATAATACATACCTATGTATGTATATTAGAATTTATTCTAAAAAATATGATTTAAATATACGAACATATTTTAAAAATAGTTATTAACGATTTTCAAAAGAGTTTTTGATTATTATTATTAAGCCATTTGTGGGTTTAGAGAGAGAATTTATTCAATTTCTTTACAAATGTAAAAAAATGGGTATTAGTTCTTATTTTCTTGCTCTACATACTTACCTCTTTACAAGTCTACATATATGGTAGATTGAATGTATATTTATGAACAAACTACTTTTTGAATTTATTATTCATTATTCTAATGTGTTAGGCATTATTTTTTCTTCGGCTTTAAAGCATTTACATAAATTAGTACATTCTTATTTTTTCCCTCCTACTTTTTAAAATATGTAAACAATAAATACAAATAAAATGATTGATTGAATGAATGAAAGAAATGAATGTATGAAATGTTTTTAACAGCTACTTACGAAGTGACTGTAGGGAACAAGGCGCACATCGGATTCACGTTCAATTTCCTTTCCCTCGAGCCCATTCTATAAAACCTCCAGACCTGAGATCCATAATGCACAAACTTTCCTCCTAAAAAGCCATCCGTTGCATAAATGTTCCAAATAACAATTACGACGTTGAGGACTTCGCAAAAGAAATATTTGGCAAAGTAGGAATTATTTCGACGAATGATGGTGCGAAAAAGGAGTGCATACTGTTTGGCAATTATATCTGCGGAATCACTTGGAATTAAGTGCTTCTTGGCCTCCAGGCCAAACTCTTCCATCCGACCTCCTTCAAAGCTTTGCCAGAGGCGCCATGATATTCGAAATGTAAGAGCCTGTAAATATTTATTATAGAGATTTTTTTGTGACTTATGTGTGCTCAAAAGTTTTAGTATTTATTTGTCCTTTCTCAAGGCTCTATAAACTATTTTTTTCCTTGACCAATTGTTACATTGTTTAATTATAAAAGAAAAATATATATTATATTATATAATAATGTTTATTTCTAGTTGATATCGGCTGTAAATGATAGTTGTATGGAAAACAAATAGAAAGTATACATTGAAGAGGGAGAAAGAAAAAAACTTAGACAATTTATCTTATTTCAAAAATATCTTGGATATATCTTTCTTCCATATATATTAGCTAATGCTTTTCCATACCATGTCTTTTACAAATAATTTATATTAAAATTAGAGCATATTCACGTGAGGTCATCATTATGAACCGTTCAAAACCCCAGACAATTTACCAATGCAATTAGAACAAGGGTAACTGATGAGAAAATCGGAGGACCCATACACAACATTAATTAAGTAACTCTTTCTCTTTATAGTGACGTCATTAGGTGCATATGTTTAACACATAAAAAATAAAAAATGTAGTCATTTCCCCCTCCCCCTCCTTGATTCCATATTTATTAACGCTATATTAGGTTACTCAATTATTCTCTATCTTTATATCCTGTATTTGAGGTCTCAATGACATCATTCCTTATGTAAGTAAATTCTTAATGCGGAATAAAATTTGTTGCTAATAAACCTTGCTATAATACCATTGCAATTTACTCCAAGGGCATTCCGTGTGAAGTGTACAACACTTGTAGCATCATCACCGATTTTGATCATTTTTAGTAAGGCTGTTTATCTCAACAAAAAAAACGCTACGTAGGGAATTTTAGACTTGTGGAGTATGAACTATGAAGCCCCATTTGAGAGTCCCTAAAAGCTCTTTTCAAAGGATGCTCAATGTTTAAAACATAGCTACACTCAGAGTCAACCAATTCAAGAAAATGTTTGCAGAATCTTATACAGGGTTCGAAAACAAAACGTGGACTGAATGACAGATTTTAGAAAAATGTCAATAATTTTGAAATTTTTTTGGTTAAAACTTTGAAAAACGACTTTTGTAAATCTGTTCACTGAATATGTCCGCCTCAGTAGCAATCACAGCTTCCACACGTCGACGGAAATCCTTACAGGAGTTGACGATGAACTTCTCGTAGAAGTTGTTCCACTCCTTTTCAATGGCACCCTTCAGTGAGTCCACGTTGGGGTGAGATGTCCAGTTAGTTTCCCTCTCTAAAGTGCCATACAGAAGAAAGTCCAACGGGTTCTAATCCGGTGAAGATGATGGCCACATGTCCTTGGATCAAAAATCAGGCATATTGTCGGCGCAGAACTTCCGACATTTGGTCGATGTGTGTGAGTGTACACCCTATTGGGTCCACACATAGTTGTCCTCTGGGTAGGTGCCTTGAGTCAGGGCAGTATGGTGAACCTCAACACCTTATAGTAGGCCTCCTGGCCGATTTTCTCCCCATCCAAAAAAAAAAGTAGGTATCCATCTTCTTATTGTCGGACGCTACGACCCCTAGGACCATTGTTTGGGCCAGATGTTTTGTACGGAACACCCCTTGACCTTCTTTGGTGATTCCACAAGCCAATGGTCGTTCTGACGGTTGTAAACCTGGTCCACGGTGAAAATCTTACCGTCAGAGAAATGTTTTACTGTGGATACATTTGCCTTGATCCACACAAAAACTTTCTCGCATCTCTGCAGTCTCCTTTCTGTCAACAGGTGGCGTGGGGTCCTTGCGTAAGAGGACACCCCAAGTCCTCCTTCACAGCCCTCCTTCACATCCCTCCCTTTTGTCCCCTCGTACACGTCAAACTCGTTAGAGATGCGATTCATGGGTTTTGTGGGGGCTTCCTTGATCTTCTTCTTCAGGTCCCCCAGAAACTCAGAATCCATTTTCAAGTTGTGTCCCCAACTTCCCTCTTTCCTTGAGAGGTCTTTTTCATCTTAGCCAACTTGAAAATGAGGCTCCTGGAGCACTTCACAATCTCCATAATCTCTACCACCTCAATTTTGGCATACAAAAGGTCAGAGTACCTTCTGTGTTTTTGCTTCTTGCTCACTCATGATGAAAGATTTGAGAAATGTTTATTGTTGTTTACTTATGCAGAAAGGACAGGAGATTTGGAATATTTAGTAAAAAAAATACAAAACCACTCTATTTTAATTACATAGTTAGCATTAATTAACAGTTCACGTTCTGCTTCCGAACCCGGTAAGTACGTAAGAAATTGAGATGCCCATAAAATTGACTTCATTTAAGTCCTTTTTTTTTTTTTTGGGGGGGAGGATTAACTCTTTGACCGACAATTCTAAAAATGAGAAATGATGATGACGTGAGAGTATGTATACTTCATACGGAATCCTCTGCATACATAATACCACCTGGGCCTATTTCACCTATATTACTCTTCCGCATCTTTTTATGCCTTCATCACGAAATATTGTATTATTACAATTCATTTTTCTTTAAAATGCTACAATTTATTGCACAAGTGATTACATGTTAACAGATTAACCAATTCATATCCGAAAGAACAATCAAATTAGAATATTCCTTTGTTTTCTGTTAGTAACTAATTCCTTCTCATAGAAATAAAATTGAATAAAGTTTTTGGAGGTTATAGTGACAAAAGTTTGAATTAGGTAGTTAGCCTTTATGCTCTGTAAATATAGAAAATTCTATGAATTTACTTATTCTATAATAGGTTTTAAGTTTTAAAAATAATTTTTAATGTGTTCATTGGTAATATGTGCTATGTTTTTGTATTTATATAAATGTAGAATACATTAGGGTGAGGAAGTCAAAGGCTTTACTTTCATTTAATATCTAGAGTCACAAACAAGGTCACACAATATGGTTCGATACGATCAAACTTTAAAAAAATGAGTAATAGACCTAATGGTTTAAAGTCGGCTATCTTGAAGGACCTATAAACAACCAAAGTTTAAATCAATTTCAATAAGCCATTTTGTTTCCTATATCTGAATTTTATTTTTATATTGTTCATTTTGTTTCATATCTGAATAAATGGTATGCCTTTCAATAGATATGTCATTTGTGACGTCATTAAAAAGGCTCTAAAATAATGTATTTTTTAAAACAAGGTCTAAATTTATGATGGAGTAAAAAGAAATGCAGGCTACTCAAGCGCTAACAATTTGAATTAAATTTTTATTTATTGCTCTATATCCTAGATTATACTAGGATTTAATTTATTATTGAAAGCCTTGCTGTCTCGACACTAAGTCTTATAATTAAAAAATTACATACCTGCAATAGTAGAAAAAATGGAACCCATTGGTAGTAGAGAGTGTCTGTATCAGGTTGGTCCTCAAATTGGAAAAATCCCTTACAAGGATTTCGTATCTTTGGGTTTTCATTCATTTTTTTGAGTAGATTATAGTCTAAATTGAAGGTGGAATGAAGCCAACAGTAGGCATCCACGGCCTTCATTTCATTACCTTCTTTAGCATCCTATAAATTATATAATACTTAAGCACACACATTTGTACATAAATTCAATTTGTTTCCTAAAAACTTTTATATTTCCCTGAATATATTAAAGGGTTACACAATATACGACTATATATTTACTATTGGGTATCAATCCTTTAACTCCATTGTTGGATTTAAAATGTTGAATATAATATGTGTATATTTGAAATCATTGAGCAATAGTCACCTCTCTGATTTCCACCCTCTATACTTACAAAAATGCACTCAATGGGATCTCCAAAATACTGTTTTGCAAAAGCAATGGCTGAGGCAAGGAATAAAGCTGTGGATGTGACCCAGTAGTGAAGTCGAAAGAACCAATCGTCAATCCGAATATCAGGAAGATCTGTTAAACGTCGGAGTTGATACCATAGGTCCAAACTCAGGGTGGGTCCTCCACCGCCCATTTTAAACATGAATCCCTTGTTGAATATAATCTTCTTCTTTTTTTAGAGCTCTTTATTAAGGAAAATTTGATTTGAGGGATATCAAATCAAACAATTGAGCTTTGGGGAATGCTTGAAGAAAGACTTTGTCTCTACGTTCCACCGTTGCTGAGTTTTACTTTCTCTTCATCATAGAATAAGAACATGGGTATCTGAAAATGAAATAAATATGATGTAATTTTTAGACTAAGAATGGAATAAAATGAAAATGGAAAGTTAAAACTTTGACAGATAGATAAGATCAAAGTTTGACATTAGTTAAATATTTACGATCTTATGAAAATAGAGTTATGTAACGTTTAAAAATATAATATTAAGATGGATAAATAGTTCTGCAGATTGTATACTACGTTGTTTAAGACTCTCAGTACAATTATGTATCATTATAATCTTTTTGTACGTAAATGAAGGATTTTATTACTAAAAGGGTCATTGCAATACCGTAATCCGGACTGATTATTGCTGTACGTTTCAATTTGATTCATCAAAAATAGTATTGTTAGGATTCGGTCCATAAATTTGGGATTTGGGATATATAGTATATCGATTAAATTGGGTCATTCTCATGAAAAAATCGATCTGGATTGATATTTTAATAAACTTCTGTTCATGACGTCAATTGTGCTTCAACCGACGTTTTACAGTCACATATTTTGCTGGCATACTAACAATTTTTTTTATCAATAGTATGAATCCAATAAACAAACAGTCAACACTTTGAGAAATATTAACTTAAGGTCCAGGGTTTCAGACCAATTTTGTAGCAAAATTCCATTTTAAATTGATAAAAAAGGAATTATATATGAAGGGTAGAAAGAAAAATCGGTTCAAGGCAGAGTTTCAACACTAATTATCCTAGAACGAACCTATTGTTAATCTTTAAAGAATGTCATTAATTAAAAGGAATTATATTTTATTTGATAAGGCATTTTCTATATTTAGTACAATGAAATTTTAACTTTCTAAAAAATGAACAAAAAAATCAAATAAATATATTGTTTTTTTTTACTTTTCAATAAAATAAACTGTTTTTCAAACAATAAAACCCCATTTAATTAACTCAAATTATTTACCTTAATCTAAATTATATATCTACAGAGGACAATGGGTTTGGCAATTGTTTGATTTTCTATTTATTCTTATTCTTGAATCAAATAATAAAGCTCTATTTATGAAAATACTTCTTTTTTTTCAAAATACCCCGGCTGCCGAATAAAGTGATATGCAAATCGTATCTGTACACATTATGATATCGTTTTTTTGTTGTTGTTTTTTGGGATGAAGAAGTAATATTATGCACGTTGTTACTAGAGGGATATGAATTTATATATAATATAATAATACTATTATATATGTATGTTGAACGTGATAAAACACATCTGAGGTTCACTTATTTTTCTTTAATCTGATTAAGATGTTATTAAAGTAAGTTGGGGTAAGACAGCCTATGATCATATTAATAATGTATGATTATGATTGAATTGAGTTAAAGAGAGCTTCTCCTCGGCTTTCTCGTCTTCTTCTGATTATATGTAGGTACTTTTTATCATATCTGATATCTGCAGGGGGAGGGATATTTGATAAAAGAGACATAACCATAATAATGTCTGCTTCGTATGCAGTTATTTGACGTTTAGATACCAAGGACAGATTCTTAATGTTATTCAGAATCTATTCAGGCTTTATACAACTATATTTCCTGAGTAGCCTGTTAGCAGAAAAGCAAATGATTTTCCTCAAAATTGATTGCGAATGGCCAATGAGCGTTGCTTACAAACATATATTAGTTTGTGAGCAAAGCAACATTGAGTGAAGCCATCTTGAGGCATAATAATATAACTCCTAGAATGATGGTATTTTTAATAAAAAATATAAATGTGAAGTACTCAAATCGAGGGGCACTGTAAAAATTATTCTAAACCTACGCCATTTTTTTAAACAACTACTATACCACAAACTACAGACTGTCGCACCGCCTTGCGGATAATATATTGTTTATAGTTTGTTCACGCCCTATTACATTTATATTCAAATAAATTTTCCCCCATTTCCATCAGCAAATTATTCATATTAACCCTTTTTGTGTCTCTCAAATTGAACTCAGAGTAGACAAAATTGATAGTCACAATAAAATAATGAGAAATCGACGGATTTTATTTGAAAAAGTTCATATGGGGGACAATATTAGTCTCTTAAATCAAATAAATATTTCCTACTTTAGCTAAAATTCTTAGGTATCCTTACTCATCCTACAAATTTGAATACAAAGCCTATAATTGACACCAATATGTCAATAAAATATTAGAATATATGAATACCTATAAGAAGAAATTAAATTAGGATTTTCTCCTTTCTTTGATTTTTGTTTAAGGTTGTTATTATGTTGAAGCACCACATATATTGACAGATCTTATATACAACACAGAAGGGTGGACAATGGCTGAACCTATTAAAAAACGTGGGGAAAATTGTTCATATTGTTGAACACTGTCTGGATCTGATTGACGTTTGGAAAATAACGAAAATCAAATGGAGAGGCATTTTGCAAAAAAATAAGTTATTTTGCTTTTGTAAAACTTTTGTCAAGATCCAAACTATGATTGTTCGAATTTAGTATGAGAAGTAAATGATCATGTAAATTTCTATCAAATAACAAATATTAAAAAAAAATCATATATATCTATTTTGAAATAAATTAAAATATTACAGCTTATGTCTCACATATCATAATTAGGGAGGTTATTTTTGTTTATTAAGAAATAAAACAGTTCAATGATTAGAAGAGGAAAAAAGGGTGGTATGACTCAAAGACCTTAACTTCTTAACGTTCTCAAGACGTTGATCAAGTTTTCCATTTCTGATTGAAAAGTAGGTTTACTAGAAAAACTCGGGGGTTTTAACTCACAGTCTATTATTTTTAAATACCTCAGAGGTAATATTTTATATTTTTAGATAAAAAGATCGCAACATCTGATGTTGGGGGTAATAATTAATAATTGAACTAAATAAACATTGAAGTGAAATACTTTGTTTCACTAAAATTCTTAGATTTTGTAAAAATAAAAATAAAGTTTCCAACGGATTGGCATATATTTTAAATTTATTAATTAACTGCACTTCCTTTTTGAAATTATATTCGTTTTAGGTTAGATCGTTTTGGTGAAAACTGATACCCCATAAAGAAAAAGTATAGGATTCTTACCTTCCATTGTGGTAAATCATGTTTTAAAAATGCATATTTGAAATATTAATATATCTTTATGAATGTAATTATATTATTTTTCATGCACTAATGTTACTAATAGGTTAATTGCTCCCCCAAAAATTATATGAGACTAACTAATATCTTAAGAAATTAGAATATGTTTTTCGGTGGCTCTATTTATTTCGTGTTAGCGACAGAAGAATTACTAAATAAAGTTATTTTATTTCCTTAAGATATTCATTACACAATGGTTCTAATTTAATTATATCCTTCATTTCATAAGTAATAGATAAATACAAATAATAGCCTGGGTACACAGTATAAGTTTGCCTGCTCGTCATAATTTATCTTTCTATCTCGAAATTAGACAGTGACTGGGGAAAGTTAAAATTCAATTATCGCAATATTTTAATACTAAGCAAATAATTATTTGAGTAGGAGGAGAGAGACTCGAAGTCGATCCGTGGACTGATGGATGAGGCCTGAGGAGATCACACCTAATTTTTAAGGCGCTAAAACTTTTCAAACGGTATTGTCTCCTCCGGCCTCATCCTTCAACTTTGACTCTGCCCCCCCCCCTAAAGAGGGGAACTCATAACATCATCCCCCACGTAATGGGACTTTCATGGTTCTTTAAAGTGACAATAGTCTGAATATCTCGAAGAGTTGAGTCCCCCCTTTTCTTACTTCAATGACAATAGTATATTCTTCACTTTACTTAGCGAAGAGAATTCCTTAGTATTAAAAGTTTTGTAATAATTGAATTTCAACTTTCCCCTGTCGGGGTCTCCCATTTCGAGATAGAAAGAAAAGTTATGACGGGGTGGCAAACATATACAATGTACCCAATAGCCTTTAGTTGGTCACAAAAGAAAAGAGTGCGCGAATAGATTAACTCCTAGCATAATGGCGTCCTTCCACCAAAATTATGAACCAAGTGGCGAAACAATGATCACGTGATCAATATTTGTACAAAATAGTTGGTTTTGTTAATCTGAAGAATAAATTTTCTTTTCCTTAGTAGTTATCCTTATTATTTTTGCGGAGTAATGAACATCCTTTCCAAAATAGATTCAATGATATTCAAAACCTGTTTGCTCATTCATCTGTACTCATAAAAGACGGATCGTAACCCTGACGATTTGTTGTGGAGTTATAATTGTAAGTCTTTGTTGGACTCAGAGTAGAATTGGGGATCGACATCGGAGTAATTCTAGAAAATGCCCTTGTTTATTTCGGTCTCTCCTTCCTCCGTTATGACAGCTGATTGTAGGTGATCTAATGAAACGTCATGAAAATTATTTCTTCCCTACTACAAAATATTCTTGAAATTGTCAGGGCTTTTGGTTCTTTTTTTTTAGTTATTTTCATCACTTTATATTACTTACTACGCAGTTTTTAGAAATTGTCCCCTTTAACTGAATGGATAAGGTGAATTACGCAAAAAGAAAAAAACAGTTGCATACGTTATGAGGGAAAATTAAAGGAAATGATAAATTGTGGTATCATAAAAAGAGAATATATTCTGTGGTGAAAAAGATATCAGTAGACGAGGAATTTTCTCAAGATAACAGTCATATTAGACAAAGTTAAGTTTTATAGTCCCCCCAACAAAGAAATATTCCTGACATTTAATATAAATGGTGACTAGAACCTTTTATTCATCTGACAAAAAGTATTTCCACCTAGATAATGTATGTAGTGTTCCAAGAAAACTACATAAGTATGGAAGTAACGGACCGGAGGAAGAGCTAATAAAGTAGACGATCGGATTAAGGGTACAATCTTACACTAAGTTATATTTGTAAGGGATTTCTATTTAAAAAAATGTACATAAAACTAGGATAATAAAATATATATACAAGCTGACACTTCTACTAAGAAGGTGCATTCATTGAGTATGGTTAACACTAATCCCATCGTTCTATAAATAAAAGATACATAACAGATAATATTATTCCAAATCCGCATTCGGCAATAGATCGCTTTGATCCTCACATCAAAAATTTGTATTAATTATTTGTCAGCTGTAAGCCTATGGGATCTTCCCCTTATTACTGTTCTGATCGTTGATCTACTGAATTCGCACTAAAGCTTGTTAAGCTTTGATCATTTATTGTATTATAGCCATCCGCCATCTTGTTGAATCGTAAAATTGGGAACCCCTTGCTCATGCAACTTACTCACCAGACCTTGTACCTTCCGATTAACACTTGTTTGCTTCGATGGCCCACGCACTCAATGATTTACGCTTCAATTCTCACGCTGAAGCCAAAAAATGGATCGATGGCTGGTTTGCAGCCAAAGACGAATAATTTTTTTGGAAAGGCATCCATAAATTGTCTAAAAGATGGGAAAATGTGTGGCTAGCGAAGGTGCATATTTTGAAAATTAAATTTGTAACCATTTTTTCACAATAAACGTTCAAAATTTAAAAAAAAAGTATAATTTCATAGGCGCAGACCTGGTATTTGGCAAATAGTAGAAGGAATACCGACATAATGTTTGCTAACTTCAAACATAAAAATATGTTTTTTTCTTACATACAATATCCATATAGTCCAATATTTCATAGACATATCCTGGTCAATTATAAGCTCTGTATTCAAATTTTTCGTATGAGTTAGGAAATCCAAGAATGTAAGTAAATATAGTTTAAAAGTTCATTTGATTTATGAGTCATATTTTATGGCTGGAATGGTATTTCAGAAATAATCTATCAATGTATAATTATTTTCAAGGTACAATTTGTAGTGTCTCCGAATAATTTGTTGGTTGAAATTGACGATAATTTATCAGAGAGTAGAAAATATGTTATCCAGGCGCAATTTTGAGAAAAATCATTTTAGTTTACTTTTGTATTATCAAATTCGTATAATCTGTTCATGAATAAGTATGTACAAAAATTTTAACAATTTTTGTTAATAAATAAGTGTTTAACACTTTTTCAAGTATTAATCAATTGACTACTCTAAATATTACCCCTATTTCAGAGCATTTTGTTTATTCTTTTCAAAATATAAACACTAAATAAAATGTTAAATGATGCATAAAAATCTTTAAAATAAAAAATACAAAGTAGATGAATAATAACCATAAAAAAATAGTGTTGGATTCGAGTAATACTCTAACTAAATAAAAACCAATTTTACTAAAAGTGGGTACGTTCTAATTTTTCGTTAGTCCACTGAACTGCTAATTTTCTTGGCCTTTCCACTTAACCAATTCCGCTAATCTAACAAGTTCATGGGTTTGCTAACGATAATCCACTAACTAAATTATTTTAATGGAAGGGGCTGTCAAATGAAGACTGAGGAATTCGTTTAGGTAATAGGTTTCCAACAAGGGACAAATCATGAATATTCAATATACAAGGTGGAGGGGCAGAAATGTGTTTCATTCTTGACCTAAAACTCTTTTTAGGGGCCAAGCATCCCCCCTCCCCGCAGTGGAAAAAAAAAAAAGTAAAGGATAATTCGAATATGAAACCTCTTAAGCGGCCAACATCCCCACCAAAAACAATCGATTTTTTTTAGCCCATTTACGTGTGTTACTGCAACTATAGTTTCAAATATCAAATAGTCAAAAGCCAGTAGATATATATCAAATTAAGAAGTTATGGTGAGATTAGCGTTTATGCAACTTTGGTATTCTACTATTAACTAATCTGCAATTTATTTATTTTTTGTCAACTTTTGGGTGATTAGTGAAAGTCATTAACAAAATGCCACGTGGGATAATTCCTTATAAATTTCATAGTCATATTCTTCCTGTGGGATTTTTTCTTGAGTCAATTTTCGTCAATTTGTTTTACTGTCTCGTTGAGGTAGTAATAAGAGAACTCTTCTTTGTTACTAATGTTGTGTTGGTCCTTAATTAGGAACGTAGTCCAGTCTAGTTCCACTTATGGGTCTTCAAATAAAGTAATGTCGATCCCTTGTGGCACCATTAAGGGTATTTTTTGAATTACTCTGTTATATACTAGAATAAGTTATACTATAATTAATTAAAAATAATATATGTTCATTTTATATTACTCTATACTGCAAAAAATCCAAGGACTGAGAGTCCTAAGAATCAATAGAACCAGCGTTAAGACAGGACGGAATAAATGAGAACTGACACAAACCTATTTGTTAGTCCAAAAGTGAAACTACAGATAACGAGCAGAAAAGTTCAATTTTCAATTACTCGAACACGATAGCTATAACTCGAGTCCAACACTAGTAAAAACCATATCTTGGATTTAATAGTTTACAGAGAACATAAATAGGTAAGGTGTAGGGATTAAGAAAGAGAAAGTAATAGAATTAATGGATTGAGTAGAAAGGGATGAAGGAAAAGGAGACACGTTGTTGGGTTATTATGTTCATTATCTGTATTTTCATCTGTGGACTAAGACACTCCAGTGCTTTTATTATAGGGAACCACCACCACCAACCCACCAACCAAACAATACAACATAATAAATAAGAATTTTTCTTTTTTCTTTCCTATCACGTTCAATATTTATTTATTTATATTCTTCATCTATTCATTACGTCGAGGAACCACGTGCACAAGGACCACGTTCATATATATACTGCTGCTATTCTTTGTGGAACGTGTTGCATAAAATATTCCACCCCAGTCCCCCCTCGGGAAATTTCCCTTCTACTGTTTTTTTGTTTATTTTTATATATACAATTATGCATTAAAAGTACTCGGAAGGGAACAAAGAATCATATTTATTTTTTGTCAAATTCCTTATATAATATATTGTATAATAGTAATAAATATTCTGTCAAATTATTTTCTTGTCTTAAGCTCTGCCAGAACTTTCTACATAGAGAAGGGGGGGGTTGGTAGCTAACAAAAAAATGGTTAACCCCTCTTTGTAGTTTTAAATTAACTTATATATGACTAAAGTCATCAATTTTTGTGTAAAAATTTTTAAACTATTAGAATTAAAATTTTTGGGGACTTTTTTTTTTTTTTTTTTTTTTTTTGAAAAAAGGCATATTTTTGGATATCCTTTTTTTTAAATTATATTTTTTCCGTTATTAAATAGTATAATTTTTTAGCCAACAATCGTTGTCTTTTGCACCTTCCTAAATATATTTTACATATTTATAAGTTTTTTTTTGGTGTTATCACACATTTAATCTAAAATGGTCAATCAAATCGGTCTCAAATTTAGGCAAGTAGACGTATAACATATTCAAGCTTGTTCTTAAGATGTTTTTAGGCCTCCAAGGTCATGAAAAGCTGTTTTTGACCGTAATAAAACCTTTAAAAACTTTTTTTTTACATATATATCTCATTCTCTCTGTCTCTTCCGTCTTATCTTCTCCCTCTGTATATTTCTACATCCCTTTCTCTAACTCTGTCTTTCTTCCGCTACCTTCATGCTTTGTTTCTATTCAGCCCTGCAAAGCAGGAAACATCTGCTAGTATATATACAAAATAAACCGATTTATATGAGTAATTAATTAACAGTGTTGATAATTTTTGGGCCTATGCCCCCCTCCCCTCACCACCCAACAAAAAAAAGAAAATATATATAGTGGGCTCAGAAGCAAAACGTCGACTGTTAATAAATGCGAATTAATTAATCAAAATAGAGAGGTTTCGTGATTTTCCCTGCATATTCCTAATTTATTGTCTTTTCTGCATAAATAAATAATAAGAAACATTTCTCAAATCTTTCATCATGAGTGAGAAAGAAGTAAAAAGGCAGAGGATATCAGACCTTCTGGATGCCAAAAATTGAGGTAGCAGAGATTATAGACATTGTGAAGTGTTCCCGTAGCCTCATTTTCAAGGTGGCCAAGATGAAAAAGACCTCTCAAGGAAAGAAGGAAGTGGGGGACACAACTTGAAAAAGGATTCTGAGTTTCTAGGGGACCGGTTTGCAATAACTAGAGAATCGTTCTCGCTAAGGACGACCGGTTAAACATGATATATATAGAGATCACTAAAAAGTATTGAACAAAAACTGAGGAATATCCATGGTTGTGTTTGCCTAGAAGAAGTCAGAATGTCCCACCACAGTGAAGAGATGTGTCAATTCTTCTGGAGGTAAGTTTTTGAGATATTTGAATCATTCTTGTCTCAAAGGCACAGTAAACTACGTGTCAAACGTAGTTGTCATTTATTAAATGTTGTCAATCATCAAGGAATGTGGTTTTATTTTTAGATTTAAGGATTAATCAAGTATTTAATTGTTGAAAGACTTTTTAAAAGCCAAGTAACACCAACAAAATTATACTATACTTTTTAGACTAAAATTGACTTCTCTATTTATTACTAATAGTAAATTCATTAAAAAATAATGATGCACACTTGTCATTACCGAGTAATGATCATTATATCTACCATAAATGAATTAATTATCTCACCCTCATGCTCAAAGGATTATATTTTTTCTCCACAGCGTTTCATATTATTATCAGTAGCATTTGTATTCATAATTCTTATTCAATTCTATATGTCTCATGGGAGCAATTGAATTGAAGAGTTAAACAGACAATTTAACACAAAAAAGTTTAACATATTTATGTTCTATATTTATATCATTCTAGTAGTATGTCACGCATACATTTTGAATTTATAAAAGGGCTCTCACTACCAAACAGGTTTTCGTTTAAATTCAATTTTTTTAAATATTCATATACTTTTTATCAATTTTGAGTAAGAAAAAAAAAGCTGAACTAATAAAAATACATTAATTTTCTGCAAAAATGTAAAGTTGTTAACAAATATGAGAGTATATTTAATGTGGAATTTGACATTTTTGAGAAAATGTAAAGTAAAAGTCAATATAAATCTACTTTTTTATTAGGATTTTGTTTAGAATATGAATAATATTTAGGTTATTAATTATTTTAAAGACAAAGTAAACGCATTTGAAACCTAAATAATTCATATTTTATCATCAAACAAACATAACATGAGCTTTTACAGTGTAATTCTGCAGCAATATTGATTTAATTGCAATTTTTGTAGGCAAGAAAGTGAATATTTTTTTACAATTTCCCGATAATTAATCGTTATAATGTATAAATATAAATACATATATATATATATACAATTAAACTATGTAAGTATAACATTTAATTATAACAATATTTAGTAGTTTTTGCATTTTACTTAAATTTTATTGAAAATATCAATAACAAACAGTATTTCCTCATCAAAATAAGAATTTACAATGTATTTTGTTTTCAGTTGTCGATTCTTTCGTCTTACTTTATACGTTGATAATATATTATTTTAGACAAATACCTAAAAAATGTTCTATTGATATGTAAAAATAATAAAAAAAATTAAGGAATTTTGGGAAGAAAGCAGCTGAACAGCCATAACTTTTTATTAGATCAGCTGCAAGCAGACATAAGTGGAAGAAAAATAAGCACAAATATATATCCATACATAACAAGGACTTATAAGCTGTAATTAGTCAGATGTCAATCCTCAATTCTACTCCGAGCCCAAAAGGAACTTACGCTTATAACTCTCAAACAAACCCTCATTGTTAATCTTCTCTTTTATGCATCAGTTATTCTCGAAAAATTAAATAAAAGGATAGCAGCTTGAGAAAATAAAAAAGTTTCTTCAGATTGCCAACTAGAAAATGCTGTTCCAACTTTCGAGGACATATTTTATACAACTCTGGCTATGGTGCTCTACTAATTTTCCGTTTCCATAAAGACAAAAATATAATTTCATGACGACTGTCTTAATTAATCTTTATTTGTTTTATTATTATTTATTTATTAAAATAATTTTGGCTATATTTCCTAATTTTGAATTATGCGCACGTCTAACTTGTTTTTCAGTTTGGATATCCTTTAGATATGATCCTTAAAATACACAATCTACATTGTATTTTCATTGAAGAATACATCTTTTTCTTTCTTTCTCTAGGTAAATCATAGTTTGATTTCCCAATAAGAGGAAATATGGCCGAATCAGTGTCAGTTTTAGAGGTAGAAGGTATTTTAAAATCAATTATCGATTATAATCGATGATTATTTTTTTAATTAAAGCATTTTCATTTAATTTGTATCTTAAGTCAATTTTGTCTGTTATATATATGTATATATTTATATTATGGTGTATTCAATAACATATTATATATAGCTGGAGATCTCTTATTTTGCATTTTATTCCTTTGAACAAGAAAATAAACATCAAACGTGCAAAAAAAAATGGTTCTTCATGGTCGGATTTTAATTAAAAAATCTTTAAATTGTCAAAAAAATGAAAACTTCTATTTATTTCATTCAAATAATCGATTTTAATCAAGTTACAGGATTTTTATTTTATTAAGTATTATAGATGAAACTGAGGTCCATGGTCCCAAAAATTGAACTAACTCATTTTTAGGTTTTTGCTAGATTATATGAATAATATACATCAACTTTATTATGCGTTTATTTAATATATATAGGGAAACTTAGGATTTATTTTTTTTTTGGTAGCGTTCACGACTTCAAATTTAATTATAAATTCAGAAAAATAAGCACTAACTGACAACTAACTACCTAATGGTGTTTGGGCTTTTTTTTTATTTTTTAAAGGAAAGGTTGTACGATACAATAAAGGTAAATAATCAATTATATTTACAAACATTGTCAACTCCAAAAGTGACAAATATAAAAATGAATCATAATGTAGAATACTACAAGAGTTATTTCATTAGTATTCATCGAAGGAAATGCTTTTTAACATAACATACGGACTCAGAAAACAAAAAGTAGGAAAAAACCATAAAATTATAGATCCAAGTCATCTGTTTTCATGCTGCTACTATCATGTGAAGAATATTATTAAGAAGAAAGTCTTCAAATTTTATTAAAATGATTATGGTTATAGCTATTAAGTTAATAGGGTATTTTGGATGTCGATTATCTTATATTTTATTTGTATATAACCATTGCAGAGCAGTGTTCCAATATTATCTGTTTTGAGGGGAAAGGAGATAATTTTCTTGTATCGCGGAGTTTTCAGTATAAAAAGTGGATCAATGGATCCCTTTTATACATAAATCTCTTTTTATATAGATATAATGGCCCTAATTATGTATCCACCGATTTTTATGGTGGTTCTAAAGGAGCTCTTAATGACATCACACCATATTAATATAGATATACTTCAATCATAAGCAGAGAAGTACTCAATTGCTATGTACATACATATGTAGGTACTAAGAAAGACAATTGGAGTGTGATTGTACAAATGTCTATGAAGGGTAGGGAAGGGGACAATGTACTCGAAGTTCTTCACATTACATACATTTGAGATCCTACATAAAACTACAGTTGTATGCTCTATAGCCATTGATAAAGCCGTCCCTGAAAACAGAAAATAAACGAAAGGACATTTTCTGTTGTTGAAGTGTTTATTTTTATATCAGAACAAAGTGTTGACACCCTCAAAAAAGAAGCTACATACATAATAACAAAATTAGCTTCATCATATACATATGTGGTGAATCAACACAAAAACAATATCAAACAAAAATCCAGAAATTGTCCATTTACAATTAAATCCAAACATAAAAAAAGTCGCTTAAAGTCAACGTTTTCTCATATATCTATTTTTTAATTCATAAAAATACTTTGCAGACAAGAAATATGAAGTAAAAATCCACATAAAGTCCACTTTTTCTTCATTTTTATGTATTAACTTTTTAAAAATTCACGAGAATAAAGTACCCAAAGACACCAAAAATAACACAAAACAAGTACTGAATATATGGAATAAATATTAGTGTTTAAAATAAAAAAATGTTTGTGTTAGATATAAACAATTTACATAAGTATTCGAAACGGAGTTTTTTTATATACTTCGGATTTAAGAAAAATGTGGGTATATATAGTCAACTTTTCATCTGTAAAGTAGTAACTTCCTTTTTCCTTATTTGACTGTATCTTTTTACTTAATAAAGCTAAATATTTTTTAAAGGATTTTTCAGTAAATTCTGGGCTTAGAATTTTAATTTCATGGATTTCTTGGGATATCCAGGAACTTTAGTCATTGTCTAGAGGAGTAGTTCTTAATCGGGAGGGAATTTGTATGCTCAGGAGGGAGGAAGAATTAGGTATTGTTTAAAATCGTTCATTAGAAACAGTGTCCACAAAAAATATTGATTAATAACTAAAACATCTACCTCTAGTTTGAATATCCCAATTTTATTACATTTCACGTCATTGGAAAGAACAGATTTCATCAATTATGAAAGTGTATTTGTGTTTTAAAACAATTTTTTACATCCTTGTTACATGTTTACATTTCTGCTGACTTCTCTTATCTAAGAAGCTTCAAGAATAGTCCTTCTCAGAAGTTATTAATCTTTTTGGATGTTGGGCTGATTCCTGGAGTTAATCTATGACTCTATCACCGAAAAATTATCAATTTTACCAAAATTTTAAAAAGTTATCGCAAATTTCGGAATAAAGATATATTTTTTTATTCAAAAACTCATAGCCTAGATTGCGGTCAGTTGATCCAAATTTTGTACAAAAACCTTGTTAAGGAATTATTATTTTTTTTTTTTAAAGATGAAGAAGATCATTAAATTTCAGAATAAAAAAAATATTTTTTTTTTCTTTGGGCTTTTTGAAAATGTGAATTTGGCAATGGAGGTAAAAAAAGGTTAAAAAAACTACTGGTTTAAAGCCTTTACCAGATTAATAACACTATATATATTTGACTACATTTGGCTCTCAAATTGTGACTGGGAGCGTTTACGACACCTTTGAAGAATGATGAGAATTATTTCATATTCTTAATAGAAAGCAAAGATAATTATTAGCATTGATTGAAGAATATAAATGTACGCAAAAAAAAAAAAAAATTGTGTACATCTACGTGGATATATATGACCCGCACATAGTATATAAATACGAGGAACTATCATCGATTGCATTCCAGATATGATTGGACATTAAGCCCATAAACGAATCTACATTCCTAAGCCCCTGACCCTATATTTTCTTTGTTTTTTTTTTAGTTTCAATAAACATTACATTATATACAGCTATTATGTATTACTATGGCTCATGGAACATGGATGATACTTTCCTTGGCTATTCTAAGTAATGAAATAAAATATCATTACGATTCTTAATAGTGTATGTATCTCGCCACAACTAATACATATATTTAATATATTGTATTAAATATTGATTAATGATTTATACACCGTCATCATTCTCCCTTCATCCCATGAAAAAACCATAGTATATCTAATATAAATCATTTGAGCCAGAAAAATACTTTGGGTTATCCAAAAAGGCGTGTCCATTAAATAGAAAATAACCGAATAGAAGATTATTTATTGTTCTGCTGAAAGTTAGTAATCATTGATTGTACCTATATCATATGTACAAATAGCCAAGTTCAGAGAAAACAAACTTATATCTCATAAAAACATTGCCTCCTAACTTCTCAAATTTCTGAACCTCCCCTCACTCCAAACAAGAATGTCATTTATAAAGCAAGGAAGAAGGAGTATTGTTTTTTTATTAAAAAATATCCTCAAATTTCTAAACTGCCTCCTACCTAAATAAATATCCTTCAGACACCCTTCAAGATTCAAGAAAGTATCGAATTTTTAAAAAGTTACCTTTGTATATTTAGGAAATTTCCTAATATACAAAATGTCTAATGTAATTTTTCAATAAAATCAGAAGATTGATTTTTGAAATGGGAAGAACACAATAACTCCCTATTATGGCTTGAATATCCATTCAAAACTCACTAATTATGGTTAATAACTGACTAGTGTGTTTTGATTGTCCAATAACAACAAATATTGGAATATAAATAGCAGCGACTGTTTTTGGAACAATTTTGCAATCAAAATTTTTAGAAAATATTTGGTTTTAATATTTATATACTCGGAAATGTAGTCCTCAAATTTTTACACGGGCATGATTTGCACTTAGAAAGAGGTGAACTTGAACTGGATTTGAACTCGGAAAAGTTGGACTCAAATACAACTCTGGTATAAAAATACATTATGAAACTATTAGTAAACACACACACCCATAGGTCATTTCTTCCTGTTGTTAATTAACCGATTAGGAATTCACTTGACCTGAACCTATGTTGTTGTGTATTTCAATACTATTTAACTCTTGATAACCATGGTTTGGTCATTTTAGAAAATTTATTTACTTCTCTCACTCTTGATATAATTAATTTTTTAATCCTGAAGCAACGAATGTAATTAAAAGAAGTAAGAATTTTTTTTTTTACCGGTATAGTTTTTATAGCTTTTGACAATACTTATTTTACTATATTTCGTCAAAAATTATAAACATGCCCACGGAGGTTATCAATAATATATAATATATTTATGTTCTATACATCAATAAATCCATAATTCCAAAATAGCTTTTGTTAAATTATTGTTACAAGGAATTTAAGGAGTTTATTCAATTTTTTTTTCAAACAATCAGCCACAAAAATATATGTTTGAGTTAATTTTGATTTTAACTCTTTATCAATTTTATTATGGAAAATTAGTTTGTAATACCAATTAATTAATTAACAATGCTAGTCAAAAAAATTTCAACTTTTTGTTGCCCTTGGATATAAATGACGAGTTATTTATTCATTTTACTACAAGAAACATCAAAATTATCATTATAATTAATTTTAATTTTTTGCTTCATACAATATTTTTGTATGCATGAAGCTATAAAAAGCTATCAAAGTCTATTGATGCTCTCATTAGGCCACAAAAGTATCAATTTTGGGTTTTATAAATCACTTTCATTTTTCAAAATGTAAAAGCAATCAGGAACATACTCTACCCTCACAATCCAAGAATACAAATTTTTAAACTAGTGTTACTCATTAACATTATCATTTCCATACATAAAATATCAAAGTAACATACCAAATAGTCCGGAAATGTAATATAAAAAAATAAGTTTGAAAAATGTTCATTAACTATGCCCTAAATATATTTGTTTTTATAATCTACTTTTATACATGACCCTCATAAAAATATGTTATTTGATCTCATTTTGCACAATTAAACTACTTTAATAGCATACGTATTTGAACATACATCAAATCAATGTAAATTTTGAGTTAGGAAATATTCCAAACTTTTACTTCTTTAAAAAGTTTATTTATTTTTTAAATGGATGATTGAACATGGATGTTCATAAAACTACCTTCCATAAACAAACTTTTTTATTATGGCTTTAAAAAAATTAGAGCAAATATTTCTTTAATTTTTAACCTAGCCATTTGATAGTAACGTGAAATTTTGAGTAGTCGGAAAGTGCAACAACAATTAATGGTGATTCATATAATGGATGACGGATTACATGAATTCACTCTTACAAACCTCTTAAGGACTTTGCTCTGACTGACAAATTGTTTGTCCTGCAGTGTAAGTATATAGAGTATTATAGAAGAATAAACGATAGAAAGAAACTTGCGAATGACCCCATTTGTACAGAGCGTGATTGCTTTTAATATCAATATGTTAGTTCAAAAAAATCTTCATTTTTATTGGCTATGAATTGAATTTCTGCGAAATTGACGGCACACTGAAGGAGTTAGAGTACTGGAGTCGACAATTTTGAATACATAAGATTTGAAGAGAAAAGCATGGATGTTTCAATTAGGGACACACGGAATAAGAAGTAAAGCGATGATCTGGAAGAACCTGCTCTACATTTAAAAAAAGATTTTGTCCCTAAGAATGAAGACGGGGTTTATATAAAACATAGATGCGATGCAATACCATCAAACTAAATACTTCATGGTCAATAAATTGATGGATAAAAAGTTATAAAGGATACTGGAGAATACTTTTTTTGAAATGTGGATCAGAAAATGGTTTTGTTTTTTTTAAAAGAAGGAAATAAATTACTTATATTTTACTTTGTTTCAACTTGTACAACTTGCTACAACTTTTATATTTCACAAATGAACTGAGATGACCAATCAATGACTTAATTTGAATAGTTTACTTCTTCTTCTTTAATAATTATAGATTCTACAAACATCACTATAATTTGAGGAATATTTAAGAGGTTTATGAGAGTGAAAATAGGTTATGAAAATATTCAACCCTTGAGGTAGGATGATGGTTTATTTTACATACATACAATTTCTTAGCTACAACATTAGAGTTTTTTTTTTACCTCTTCCTCTCCTTCTTCTCTGGTATTCATAATAATTAAATTGAGGAATATATCTTTTTATTATTTTCATTGAGAATATAAATATGAAGGAGGAAGAAGAAGCCCCTGGAGGTATTCACACGGCCCATTAAGGATGTTTCAATGAATAAGGAATGTTAATAAACGCAAAACATGGATGCTCTAGAAAAGGTAGTGTATGTTGGATTCAACCTTTTATATCTTGAATCTCATCCTTTATGAACGTTTACCTACTAGGTACATACATACGTAAATATATTTACAAATAATTATTATATATACTTTTATTTTATGAAGCTAAAATAATGATTCATCGCTTCAGTGATGGCGTTAAACGTGTTTTCTATCATAACACTTGTAATCATAACTCTGTCTTTAATGGTATAAATAAGATGTCCATTATTTACTTCCAATTTCTTCATATAGTTCAAATGGAGTTTATACTTGAAGGATGTTTCAGAAGAGCCTAGGTAGACTGATATGATGTATCATTAGATTAGCTGGTAGCAGCTATGAGAGAGCTAGGAAGGAAATAAACACAAAATCCACTCCGTATCCAGCGAGGATGTAGATAGGAATTACACCGATATTGATCCTTAATTCTACATACTCTGAGTCCATCAACTACTTACATTTATAAATTCCCACCAAACCCTCAGTAATATCCTCCATGATTCATGAGCTCACGTTCACAAATTATCTTTCTAATATTAAATAAATAAGAATAATTATACCTTAGGAAAGTACAAAAAACTTTTCAATTTCTCAACTACAAAAAAATCACGCACACTTGAGAAATTAACATTTACATAATTATAAGCTTGTCCTTAGAATCTAAAACAACAATTATGATCGGAGTTGTAGCCTCTTAAGTCTGTAGAGGGTTCAGGATTGAAAAAAAGGGTCTTCATACATCAAAGCACTGACAAACCGTGGTGAAGCTATCGTTGACAATACACACTACGTGTGAGTAGACTCCATCTTTCTATGCTAAGACAATCCAAGATTATTGCTACGTTTAGACCTTTGTTTTTGTGGTCCCTGCTCATCCCATGATTTAAGAAGCTTGTGTAGGTGTGTCAATGTGTCACACAGCATTCATATGTTGACTTTTTGAAGGAGCGGACCAAGATGTCAAAAGACTTCATGAGGTAGACAGCCTCAGCGTTTGGCCACCGAATCAAATCAGGGGTGCTACAAAAAGGAAGGGATTTGAAAGCGAAAAATTTGATAAGCCTCTCATTCTTTGGTTTATATAAAGTTAGTGCACGAAGCGTTGTGTTGTACTACTGTGTGTAGTTATTCAGTATTATTTGATTTTAAATATATTTTCAAAGTTAAAATCAACATATCCCAAAGTGGATTAGGATAATAGAATAAGTAAATTATGAATTGAAATATCTTTTTTGTAAGAAAATAACAAAAACAATGGTACACCATATAATCTACTGAATATTTTGTATACGTACGTATGTATGAATATATGTAAAATATACTCATACACAGTAACTATATATCATCGTTATGCATAGAAGGAAACAAACTATTTATTTTCATAAATCTCATCATTCCAGTAAATCCAGATCTTTTTTTAGAAAGACATTTCAGAGATTGGGAAGAAAGGAAAAGTGAGTAAGCTCTGTTGGTCTCTATTTGATAAAAATCCTGAGTCACCCTATGAGAACCCTATGGACTTCACTTCATTTTTTAATAACAGGAATCTTCTGAACCTACATAGATATTTGTACACTTATGTATAATTAATGAATTTAAGCTTGAATCTTCAAATAATTGCCAGGCTTTCACCTGATGTATGTAAGTACAAATACAAATGATAAAGTGTGAAAGAAAATTCATATTTTTTTTTTCACAAATGGATTTTTTTTTCAGTATTTTTAATTATAAATTTAATCTTTTTCGAGATTACCAAGTATCACCCAGGTGTATGTAGGCAAAAATAATTTGTTTTATTAAAGAATACTCCGTATTTGCATACATTTGTGTATAGAGTTGTAAAAAATATGACAACCAGCACCATTAGATGTCATGACGTTTCATTAGATCAGCTACAAGACGCTGTGCCCATGGAGGAGAGGGAGATGGAAGTAAACAAGGAGATAGGCAAGGAATACTACAATTTCGATCCTTAGTTTTACTCTGAGTCCAACAAGGGCATGCAATTATAGCTCTCCAACAAATCCTCACAATCAACGCTCCGTCTTTTATGAGCACACTCAAATGTTCTATCTAGTTTTGTATATACTTTTATGTAATAGAACAGGAAGTTCACTCCTTTGAAATTAATAATAATTTTGACAACAGCTTAGAAAAAGAAAAATTCACTATTTAGTTAACCTACTTAAAAATAACAGTGAGCTAACAATTGTACTCGATTTTCATCACTAATAATTATGTATTTTTCCCAACTGATGTGATGTACAAACTCACATTTATTGGAGCCTTCATTTTTCTCCCTTCCTTATTTTTCACAAACTAAAGCCTATTTTTTCTAAACTTTTATTTGTAAAATAGTTTTAAATTAAAGGAATCGTTTAATAATGGCTTATAAAATATAATAACATTAAAAAATATGACCCGCCGTTATGTCAAAAAAAAAATAATAATAACCGAAAACTAATGCAAAACCCTGATAGTTCTAAGAAAATTTGGGAGATGATCAGATATTTCTCATGACGTTTTATTAGATTAGTTGCAAGAAACTATGGGATAAGTAGAAATGTTATGAACATAAATCCTTCAACATATCTAGTAAAGATGTCGATCCTCAATTCTAAACCGAGTCCAGCACTTTCAACTCCTTGACAAATCCTTAGCCTCACTCTCCATCTTGATAAAGAGCGCAAGCACTTTATTATTAGAGGTTCCCTCCCTACGAATGAATCAATAATGATGGAGCTGTGTAACATAAAAACACTGTTCAGGTTCCAACTATCAAAAGTTTACATGTGTTTTTTGGTCATATTTTTTTCAACTCTATTTATGTATCCGAGCTGTTTGGGAGTTCAACCCCCTCATGGAAGACAATGCTTGAGTCAAATTTTACGCGTGCCATTTACCTGATACCAGTCAAATTCAAGTAACGAGTCTTTGCACATGAGCCCAATTCGAATCAAGAGAGATAGGCTCAAGTCAAGTCTGACGTGTAACTGTCAAGGAAAAAAAGTCTAGATATCCAACTAACATTGTTAATAAGATCTTGAAAGATGATGTAGGTGTGTCCCCAGATTACATACTCAAGTACTTAAATGTTAAGGAGGGATATGTGTATTTTAAAAAATTACAGACATGCAGGTATATCCATCCCAGACACCTTCAAAGAGTCATAAAAGCTTATGAATCTTGTATATATTTATTTCATCAAATCACGAACAAATAAGCAATCTCGTCAATAGGTCTTGAAAGGATATCAAGCTCTCATAGTAACTAAAGGTTTTTAGATCAGCAAAGAATGTTATGGTGATTACTTTCATCGACGTCGAGGGACTAATTCACACCAATTACTATAGCTTGAGAACAACTGTCAATACAGCATTTTGTTTAGGAATTATTCGGACAATTTTCGACCATTTTATTTGAAAGGTAGCTATTTTTAAATTTAAAATTGTTTTTATTTTTTGGACCATGCGCGTTTACATTCTACAAAGACAGTAGCAAGCTTTATGGCCTCAAAACGGCTTGAGACAGCCAGCCTCATTTGCCCAATTCCTCACCACCATATTTTCTGTTCTTTTCATTGGCCAAAAAGCATTTTGCTGAAAGATATGTGGCTGAGTTTAAAAATGATTTGGAGGGGGCGACGAACCCAAGTTGGGAAATCTAAATAAAAAAGTGAGTAGAAAGGTAGATTTGGCGGTGGCAAAAGTGAAAAGAGATCGAGAGAGAATATGCTATCAAATTATATCAATAAACATTTGCAATTAATTAGTTCTGTCATTATTAATTCGCATTCCCCACGTACATAAATTGACTTTCCAAAATATATTTATCTACGAGAGTTCATTAAATATTTACATATTTTGACTCTTACTAAGATAAATACACTTAGTGCCTTATCCATATAAAATGGGTACTTTCTATTGAAACAAAAGCAATTTATTCATTTCAATCTATGTATATAATAATATTTTATACATTGGAATTTTTTTTTACGGTTGTATCAAAACGTAAAAGGAATAAACCCAAAGAGAAACTTTTTACAAAAATTAAAACGTCATCATATCCACAACTAACGAATTAACATAACTATTTTGATTTGTAGGTGATGTGACTTTAAACTACAATGATTCTAATCGGTAACATGTTGGGCATGTTAAATCAAAAGAAACCCAAAATCAACATAGTAACCTTTACAATTTGAAGAATGTTTAGTAGGAAAGCAGCATGATGTGCATTAGATCCTCTACAAGGAGTGAGGGGGAGATGGCAGTAAACAAAGACAGATGCAAGAATTACTCCGATGACGCAAAAAATCATCCGGATTACTCTCTGTCTTTTATGAAGATACGCAAATGTGTTTATTCCGATTCAATAACATTTTGAATGCAGTACCTATAAAAGGATAATGATAGAAGCTCAAGAAAAGAAAGTTCACTCTTCAAGTTGTCAACTCAAAAACAAAAGAAAAAACATGCGCGGTAAAAATGCAACCGATTAGCATCCCGAACTAGCTACATACATACAAAGTTGTTCTAAAATAGGAAGGAAAAAAAAGAGTAAATGTTTAATGTATAAAGTGTTCCTTTTTTAGTTATAACATCAGTCATTTTAATCACCTGCTATTTATTGATGCTAACATTGCATTTTTTGATTGTGCAAACTAGTCGCAACTTGTATACGACATATCACTGGCTATTAGTATCTCCAAATTTGAATAGAAGGTGCAGCACATATTTTTGGTAAATACGGCCCAAACTGCAAAGTCTTGAGGGTTGAGGTCTGAGCCGGAGGGGGGTAAATAGGGGAATACCAGACGTCAGACATGTTTATGTTGCAGAAATTTTGTTTTTTCTTAGCAAATGCCAGGAAATATAGTCCATAATGGAATTATTAAAGGTGTAGGCAGTCAAAATAGAGATGTAAATGGTATCTGACACCTTCTCGGCATTGAAACCCGCGGGGAGGAGATCGCACATGCGTTGACTTTTTTTGCTGTTGCTCTGACATTTTGAGACTTAGAGACATGAGGTACAAAAAAACTTGTTCAGTTTTGATTTAGCTACTGTTTGGTGGCGTATTGAAACCTTGTAATTCAGAATCATGGGTATAAAATCGTCATTAATGCAGGTAGAAAACTGATGTAAGCCTTGGTGTAGATCTTCAGGCCTTTCTTGAAGATGAAAGGCGCCATAATTGTACCTTCACAGCTAACAATGCCAAGAACCATAACTTGCTTTGGATACTTGGCTTTTATGATCCTAAGGACGTTATAAGGAGTGTTTGCCAACTATCTATTATTCCTCGTGTTATGCTTCTGGTTTTGACAGAAATGGTGTCTTCTGAGAATAACCAGACATGATCTTTTACAGGAGGCTTTAGTTTAAGCTTTGATCAAAACCTTGATTCAGCTAACGCTTTTCTCCTTGTTTTATGGTGTTGGAAGCTGAGATGCATAGGTGTGGCACTGTGTGTCTTTATTGATGACATGATGGCAAGTTGAACGGGACACTACGTTGAAGCTGTCAGCGAACTCATTCATAGATTGGCCGGGATTCTTCGCAATTTTGTGTTTATTTTCCTCAACAAAATAGGACTTTGGAGAATTTCGGCCGCTTTCAGCTCCCTAGGCTTCTGGGAAATCATCGTTAGTGGGTCCTCATCATCTTGGTTGATACGTTTTCTGAATTTTTGGATGAATCGAGTAGTGCAATGGACCGCTGTAGAAAAACCCGATGTCTATTGTACAGCTTAAATTACAAAAGTACACAACGTATTTATTCCTGATTAAAAGAAGACAGAGTTTTGTTGTCATAAGGAAGCATAATGAACAACTTACGAGGTAGAGTGACATTCGTACCGGACTTAATCTCAATTAGTGTGTGTTTGTATTAAAGCCGGTTTATAGGGGGATGGGATGAGGGCAGAGAAAATTGGAAACGTTTAAAAGAATTACCCTTAATTGTATATATATACCTATTTGTTTGAAAGAATACAAAGAACAGAACGGAGAGACCCAGAGAGAAAGTGAAAGTCAATAAATTATGTGTTCCTTCATATGAAGGGAATAAATGTTGTTCAACTTCAATATAAATTAAATGCCATTTGGGGAAATATAAATTTTGTACACTTTTGTTTATTCTTTTTATAGGATTCATTCAGTGAAGTGTAAAGTATCATTTGTCTTCTTATATCATCCATTCTGTATTTCTCTTTCTTTCTTTCGAACAAAGTATTTGGTTACATATTATATATACAATACATACATCCATCCCAAGGATCATCACTTGATAATAATGAGACTGAGGAAGGGAATAGGGGGGAGATTATCTTGGTTGATACATATTACTATTATTAAAAGATAGAGAGAAAAAAAAGAGACTAAATTGCATCTATTAAAAAGAAAAGAACGTTTTTATCCAGAGTCTTTGGGAAAGCCTATGACGTACAGCATATTCATCACCATTTAATCCCTCATACATTTTATATATATGTATGTATTTATGTAATTTAATCAAGCTCCACTTCCTTTAATTATCATTAATTTCTATCGTCATCATTATTCAAATGTATTTTCCATTATCTCTGTTCAATATGTACCTACAATTAATACTGCTGTATCCGTTCTTATTTATCCGGGCCAGTCTTAGAAACGGTTCTTGGAACCGGTTGTGAGGACTACTAGTCCTTGTAACCCGTCTTTAACTGTCGGTCCCTGAAATTTTCCATGTATATATCCATGATTTATTAACCCCAATAATATATCTGAGATATTTATTAAGAACATTGTACATATCTTGCAAAACATATTCATTTTTGCATTATAGTGCATTATAAAACAAACTTATTATAGATTATTTTTACTTAGTTATATAATTTATTATATTATATAACAGAGTAATTAAATAAACAAAAACCTATGAATGACGTCACGATATTTTAACTTCTATAAGGTCTGACTGGACTTGACTGCGGTTTTAAATAAGTACTAACACAATACTACCTATAATACATGAATGAGTGATGTATCTAAATTCTAAAAATGCAGTGTAACGGATATCGAATATCTATATGTCAAAAGTAGATAATTATAAGCAATGGAAGAGAGTATTCGATACATTACTAGTCCGATGGTTTCATTGATCGAGAGTCAGTATATTTGTTGGATGAGGACAGTGTTAGATTGCTTCAACACTCTTGCTCTCAAATTATGCCTTTGTACAGCTTAAACAAACTTAAGTTCCTTGTACCCATGTGATTAAAAAAATAACAGATAAAATATTTGACGTAACATTTTTTTTTTTAAATGTTTGTCTCAGAATAACTATTTTCTTCTGAAATTAACCCCAGTAAAAATTATTCATATAGATTCTAATTACTCAAAAAGTATAGTATCAATATCCACCCTTTTCCTGTATGGATGCAGATATACGAAAATGTGGATAATTTGGGGACTCTGAAAAACGACCTAAATGTCTGGATAGAATACTTATATCTCGTTGTTAAAGAATTTTCTGAATATAAATAGAGAAAGTTGGTTACGACCGACGGGGCTGTAACCGGGATTTTTCTTTGAGAAGAAGAAGGAAAGTAATTTTTTGACAAAAAAAAAAAAATTGACAAATTTTTGAGAACACGTTATACAAAACTTGTAAGAAAAAACTATATATTGTATAAACAAAATATTTTTAAGTAAACTTTTTTGAATACAATTTGACAACATTCATTTAATTTTTTTTTTAGCTGATTTTTTTTTTTTTAATGCTGTCCTTTGCACAAATAATTTTAAAATTTGACAACAAAATTTTACTCAGGAGAGATAAGGTACTCACGAACCTGAAGATGGAGATGAAAAAAATTAATGATTTCAACAACAATAAAAATAGCCGATTAAAAGACTGGGGTCTGAAGTCATAGTCTAAACTTCTAAGATCAGTACAGGAATGTATCAATATTATACGAAGGTTTAAATAGTCTTAGGATGGCTCCTTGTGGTTAAAAAAAATGATCGATAAGTTGCTGAGTATCAAAAGTATGTATTTCTGTCCTTCTTTTCTTTTCAGACACAAGACTAATGGATGTATGCAGTCTCATAACTAAAGGGGTATCCACTCTCACCTTCCAACTGAAATATAAACATACATTCAATTTCTTTCTACTACATCAGTAGACTTTTAAAACTATGTAAAACAAAACTTTAAATGCTGACTATCATTATGAACCAAAAATACAACTTTTCTGATTAAAAATACTTGTTTTATTGTCTTTTGGGAAAGGGAATTTATGTTGTCAGACCCTGTATATTGGAGAGTGTTTGATTTATTGTAACAAAGACTTAAATACTAATATAATAATCCATTCAAATGTACGAAAATCTGTGATTACTTAATATGTTATAGTAAAAAAAGTCTTGAAATAAACAGATAATTTTCCCTTTATGTACCCTAGAAAATGTGTGAAAAACTATGTACAACATAACATACAAGCAGAATGGAAGGAGACACAAAATATCTATCTAATAAAATGTTATCTTTATTATTCTCTATCCCTTCTAAGCTATTTATCAAAATCCTTTATGAAAATATATAAGGATTCCCCTCTCTTTTAAACCCATTCTATTCCCGTCAACTCTATCTATCTCGCCTTCGTAGGTATATTGTACACAAAACATTGATCTCAGGTTATTATTCATTGCCCTAGAAATGAAATATCTCCGTATTCTTCATCCTCTTCTTAACTGTCTCTATCGACCTCCTACAAACATCCATGTACAATATAAATACAAATTGTCTACATACTTGAACTACCTACAAAAGAATTCTTTGTAGCATGAAACTCTTCAACTAATGGAAATGTTTTTGTTTGAATTATTTTCTTCATTTTCATAAACATCAAAACACTGGGATTCCCCACCCCTCCTCCTAGTGATCAACACTGATTAACTCACTTACCTTTAATAGGACTTCTTTATATATGTATTTCCTTAAATTTGCAACCTTTCCATCAAAAAGAACAGATTAAAGATCAAAAATCAATTGCATGTTCGTCAATTATTTCGTGGGAATTATTCAACCAATTAAAGCTCAGAAAACTCATAAGAAGTGTTGTGTCCATGCTTATTTATTGGGTCAAGTCCACTCTTAGGACCTAAAGATCCAGAGTAGAATGGGCATGCTAAAAAAAAAAGAAAACCCAAAATCAACATGGTAACCCTGACAATTTTAAGATTTTTTTGGAGGAGAAAAAGAATAATGCCCAAGACGTTTCATTAGATCCGCTACAATCAGCTGTAACAAGAGAGGAAGGAGAAAAGGATATAGACAAGGAGAATTGCTTGAAATTACTCCGATGCCGATGCCCATTTCACTCTGAGGTCAAGAAGGTCTTACAATTAAAACTCCACAACAAATCATCAAGATCATTCTCCGTCTCTTATGAGCACACACGAATGTTCAATCAAGTTTTGAAACTAATTGAATCTATTTAGGAAAGGATGTTCACTATTCAGGAATTAAATAATAATGACAACTGCTAAGGAAAATAAAATCCATTTTTCAGACTACCAATTCCAAAAAGACGGGCCAGCCAAAAAATACATCTGATTTTCCTCAAAGTCTATCACTATCAGTCCTCTGGACTGTCAATACTAGAACCGATTAAATAATAATGAAAGTTGAATCGAGAAGGAGTCCAATGAGACTGAAGTCTTTTGTACTAAATAAGTATTGACACAATACTACTAATAAGAGGAAAAGAAACAAAAAAAATATCAACGGATAACAAAATACAGTGTACATTTTTGCGTAAGTGAATCAAATTGTAGTTTGTATGTTGAATTTACATTGTAGACTTTATCATTTAATATCCCATATTTTGTGCATTTAAAACATGGAGGGAACCTTGGCGAACACATAATTTTTGCTAAGACGAAAGTATTTAAGATTTTTTTCTATAAAAAACAACGATGGAACAGAAAAGAAGATCGTTGAAATGACTCAAGGCCAAAATTGCTGTAGAGTAAGGTCTCCCAAGGTATATTTCATAATTTATGAATCCTTAAAAATTTCAAATACATATCTTTCATTTTTTTTTTCTACTTCATCTCAGCTTCTTAAATATGAAAAAAAAAACTATCTAAGGCAATGATAATAGCTGCCAACAAGAGCCTAAAGTCAATTTGATGATTTGATCATAGGATGTACCGGGAAGTTTACATTCAAATGAAGATTAAACAAAAAATACTTATGATAATTTTATTTAAACTCGTTTGACTATTCGTAAATTGATGTATGTTTGTTGCATAAATTGTTGGTCTATTTAATTTGAAGCATCTCCAAGTAATTCAATAAAACATATTTCAACTTTCTCCAGTTTACCCTACTCAATATAAAGTGATGATGTTGAGTTTATTTTTCAAGTTGATAAATAATAGTTTTAAATTCATCATAATAGTATTCCAATCAGTCTTAGTATATTTTTAAGACAGTGAGGTTTTACATATTACATTTTTAATTTTGTATCAAAAACTGCCTTTCGTCGGCACCTGTTATCGTTATTCTAAAGATTTTATTATTTCATATTTTAGTAGCAGAGTTATTAATTAGGAAAAAAAATGGGGAAGGGGGAGGGTATCCATTTTTGATAGCTTACTTTGGATTTTATAAGGGCGGCAAAGGATCAAGAAATTTCCTTTATTTCAAGAGTCATATTCTTAGCAACAAACCTTGTGTAATAATGGTCAAGTTTAAACGTTTCACAACAATTGTAATACACAACTCAATTCCTTTGTTTTGCAAAGTTTTGAAGTGTCAATACCTCAAAAAATATGCAAAATGACAGCTTACTAACATGAACATATGTCAAATACAACAGCCTAGGTACACTATTTGTGACTTTGGACTAAAGACTGATCAATGTTTTTTAGAGGCTATACCCATACAGATTATTTGTGGGTAAAAAAAAACCATCAATACGCCGATATCTTTTTTCCGATTCAAACTTAGATATCCCAACTTAAATTCAAAGCCAAGACATAGTCATTTCGACAGCTGTTACACCAACGAAAAAATGACATAAATTATCAGAGTCAAAAAAATTAATTAAGAACTTTCAAAAATGGCCGCAATTAGGTTTAAGTAATAATAAGTAACTATAAATATATATATCATTTAAAAAATTCAATTTTGATCATTCATATAAAAAAAACTGGATCTTATTTATTTGAGAAATATGATGTTGATAATGATCGACAACTGGCACCAACTACCGTTTAATATAAAATTGGTCAATAGCTGCATCAATATATTGGTCGAGCCCGAGTTTAGAATATTTGTTTCCAGATCTCCTGTGTATCTATAAATTTCAGACTTCATTCATTGGATAAGCTGATGGTGGGCATTTTAAATTAATGTAATATAAAAAAAATCCTAATGAAAATGTTGAAATTTATTAGAAGAACATTTTTGTATTAACTATAACCAAATTTCTTCTAATAAAGATGATTTTAAAAGTTTCAAAGTACACCTCCGGGACAAACTCCTTCAAATAGCAAAAAAGTAAAAATAAATAAAAATAGAAGCAACTTGCATTTAGAGACATACTACATATATATATATACGATTCCATGCTTAAGGTGTGTTTGCTTTACATGATAAATAACTACCCTCAATCTTCTAAAGGAATATTACGGAAATTAAAGCCATTTTTTTCACTATTTTGATTAGTGAGCAAGGTATAATCTAAATAAACTAAATGCATACATATGAAATAATATAGAAAGGCACAAAATCTCAAGATAGAATGAACATGATAAAACAATAAAAACATTTTTTTTTTTTTTTTTTGCTTGTTTAAAAAGACTTTGTTGCAAAAGGATACAAAATACAATAATATAATGGCTTCTTTTGTGTGTGTCTTACTATCAAATTACTTACTAATTAAATAACAAAATTGTTAAACTCTCTATAAATTACTTTTATATATAAAAACATTAAACACAAATGAAGGTCTTATAAAAAAGTATGTACTTACACTAATTGTCCCAGTAATTGAAGAAAAAATATCTTTTGAATTTTACAAATGGAAGACATTATTAGACACATGGAAGTATATAGATTATGGGGAGGCCAAACTTTTTAGCTAATTGTCTTTTTGAAACATCAAGACAACTATAATCATAAAAATAATTACATTTGAATTATATTTAATAAGATATCAGTTATAAATTTAAAAAATCAGTCATTTTTGTTCACTTTTTTTTAGAGATATGCGATTGAAACTGATTTTCTTTGAAGATCAATATTTTTGTAATAATGATAGTTTTAAAGAACTTGAGAGAATTTCAAGATGTTCCAAGTACGAACATTGTGTAAATTTTGATTCTTTTGTTTTATAAATTTTGGATACTCTTTTTTTTTATATATAAAATATATTTTATGATCATTAATTATGAGACGACAAGTTTCCAGATATCACAGCTTAAGAACAATTAATGCATTCATTATTTCTACTTTAAATTGATTATAAGTTGAAATAATTTTATTAAAATTCAAAACTCATTAATTTAAATTTAATTGCATATATTAGTTATTAAACGTGTGAAAAAAGTCCCCAGGTTTGTGAACGTTCAGAGGTTCTTGGGATTAAGTGGGACAAATACGGAGTAACTTTAGGAAACTGGACTTCACTTTACAGTTTGATCTATAAAAAATTGGCGGATTGGACAAATTTTAACTTACATAAAAGTTTCTACTTATATAATACACAAGTAATTTTATGGATCTTGTAATTATCTCCGATAATTATTTTTTAGATTTCTGACTTTTGGGTATTTTATGTTTTTCTTGGCTGTTGGTATCTTTTTTATTATTTATTTTACAGAGAGATAGACGTATAGATTGTTATATTTTTAATTGATGAGTTATTTTTTTTAATGTTTATTTGTTATATTGATGTTGTGACTAGGTAGGTTTTCTCTTTGGGAACTAATTTTAAACTACAATGTTTATTTTTTTGCTAAGTATAATCATCCAATTTTTGTTGATGTATTTTTTATTAATATAATACTTTGTAAATTAAAGACCTTTAAAAAAATGTAAAAATCCCAGCGAGCATAAAATTTAAAAAAGAAAGTATATGTTGGTGATGTCTGCAAGATAATAGTGTTTTTATTCATAATTTTTTTTTCCCCTATATAAAAATTTCTAACAAATAAGCAGACAAAAATCACTAAAGTCAGAAGAAAGGTTATCTCTGAGGATTATCATATTTTTATGATCAGGTTTGGTTTTTTCACTCACAGGGATTTAGACATTTTCTTATCTCTATACATTATAGACAACACTGAATAGAAAGTTTCTATTAGGACTATATACTTTTCCTTAAAACGGCATTTAAAATGGGTCCGTCCCGTTTTGTGCACTCTTGTCCTTGTTATCGGTCCTTGAAAATGATTAATCTTAAAGCACCCTCTACAAAGGCTCATTTTCACTAAAATTGGATAGTAAAGTATCTGAATTTACCAATTGACTTAGTTTAATAAAATTTCAAGTATATTTCATACACATTTGTAGTTATTCTTAATTTAGACCTGATCAAAGTATATATGTATTATAATTATAAGCATGGTATTCTTGATACTGTTTGGACAGTACGTCTAAAGTTTGGGAATCGATACATCCCTAGTTTCTGTAAAAAGTATTTATCTACAATTTATATATAATGTACCTACTTAAATAGTCCCTATTTTAGTTAACATATTTTTGAATTGCAGAAATTGAAGGCATTATTTGACTCATAAAGACATACATATGTATTAGAAACATAGTATGTATTAAATTAAGTCCATTAAAATTGAATATATTACATATGTACATAAACATTTATTTGTTTTTTAGCCCATGTTTGAATATAATTGCAAAGACATAATCGTCTCAGTTATTGTCTTGGTAATTACAATAAAAATGTGTGTTTCGTATTTTTTTTTAAAGAGAGAGAGAGTCAGACTCAAAAACATTTACAAAAATGTCATATATAAATACAGGGTCGTCCCCATTAACTTTAAAATAATTAAATTAAGAATATTGTGTGTAGATAATTTCAGAAGTGGGCTGGAGGGCTATGGACCCCCTGCCCAAATGAAGGATTTTTTTTTTTGCTTTTTACTAAAAAATTTAATATTTGTAATCAAATCTTTCAAACTTTTTTTCAAAGAAATTAAATTTTTTGTAATTAGCTGTGGATTTTTGAAATTTATTTCCGAAATATGTAATATTTGAAATTTTTGAATAAAAAAATTAATTGTTTGTGAATAACTTTGGATTTTCAAAACTTTTTTACAAAAAAAACAAATATACATATAGACGATTTTTTTTTTAGTAGCTGTAGATTTTTGAAATTTTTTTTTAGTAGCTGTAGATTTTTGAATTTTTTTTTAATCTCCAAATAATTAATATTTGAAATTTTTTAATAAAATAATTAATTTTTTGTAAATAGGTGCGCGGATTCTTAAAATTTTCCAAAACATGTAATATTTAAACTTTGATTTTTTTATATATTAGCTGTTGATTTTTGTTATTTTTTTCTAAATAATCTAGAATTTGATTTTTTTTTTTTAATTTCATATTTGAATTTTTCTTCAAAAAATTGATTTTTTTAGTGATTAGATGTTGATTTTTGAAAAAAAAAAAAAATATTTTTTTATGAATAACTGTACTCTTTTGAAATTTTTTCGAAAATATGCAATATTTTAAAATATGCTCTTTGATTTATTTTTTAAAAACCAGGCCCCCCCCAAAAAAAAAAAAAACACGCAATATATATATATAATATAATCCTGCATTACTTCTGAATTTGTAACCCAAGTCAGAAAAATTGGAACAGCGGGATGGGGCTTCAATTCACACTGCAAATGAAATGTAGAAATGGTCCAAATACAATTTTGAGCACTTTTGGCTTTCCTTTTCATCTTTGCAAGTTAGGTTGTATTAATGGGGGTGACTGATGCAGTTTATAGGCTCAACAAGGACTTCCGTATGGGAGCTGTAGGAGCAAAATATTCTGGAAAATGTTACCCCCAAGCTAGGGACAAAGAGTAAAGTTTTGGTCAATTGTAAGACAATATGAACCCTGTAGAAATGTATTATAAATGTTCCAATATAAACCATGTTTTAACTATGGCTTTTTTAATTTGTTTGATGGGTCTCTATTTCTGAACCAGCCTGTATATTTACATATATAAAACTAACTACGTATTGTAACATATATAAGTATAATGACTATTTTCACTTTTTAATTTCACTCAATTCTCATCCATTATCCAAATTATTTAAGAGACTCATCGCTCTATATACACATTACACATGAGTACATTCCATATTAATTAGAATTTACATATATATATATGTACATCAATTAATAACGTCTCTTTAATGTTCATAATATGTGTTCCTCAATTCTCACTTTTGTATATTCTTATAGCAAGGACATGCTTTCATTAATAAATTTAAATTGCCAGATGCATTTAGTTGAGAGTTTTAGCATTTGTACATTGTTTGTTTGTTTTTATTTGAAGAACATTAATGATTACTTTTGTGGTTTTTAAAGTTAAATTTCCGAGATCTGTAGTTATAGTAAATACATTCATTTTAAAGTAGGTATGTACTAATTGCAAGCATAATGATTATTTTTAAATCAACTTTAGTTATCAACTGAAGGCTCGACCAACCCAATCCGGCCATTTTATTTTTATATTTAAACAAATTGATAAAACTAGAAAGTTTGAATATAACAACTTTGAATGTCAAAGGCTAATGTAACTAACTCACAAGTCTTGATTATATCATTCCAAGCATTCTTCAAAATGTTCTACAACTTGTTTTCAACAAGAAAACAGCCCAAAACATACATCCAAGCTCTGCAAAAACTTATTGGAAAAGAAAGAAGCCTCTCATATCTTATCTATAAATAACTATATTTTCCAATGTTTTGACCTACTACTTTTAGGCTTCAAAAAAATCCTTGCTTTTGCACAGCGTAAGAACTTTTCGTATGTTATCTCAATTGTGACTTCCTTTCGAAAACAGTGTGTTTCAAAATCAGCCATTTTGAACTTTTTTGATGGATTATCCAAATGCGCGATACATGGAATGTGTAGCGTGAGATTATTTAAAAACGCGTTGATCTCACACCAATTGTGTTAGACTTGAGAGACCTATGCTTGATTCTAGTTCATATTTTGTATCTATAAACAACTTGTATTTATTAAAAACATAATGTATAATAACCAATGTTACATATGTTAGTACAAACGTGGGTGGTGTCGTCTTTACAAAAGGGTATAAGCCAGATTTTCTCCTTCTTTTTAATACCAATATAAAGTAAGTAGCAAAAAAAAGCTATAACACATAAAGGGGATCGTCTCAAGAATAGTGATCAAAGAAGAAGAAGGAATAAAGACGTTGTTTTATAAATGGATTAATATATTATTATGTAAGACAAAATTGAAGAAACACCATTCAAAAAAAAAAAAAAAAAAAAAAAAAAGGAAAAGAGAGATCTAGAGAATGGGGGAGAGGCTGACCCAGACTTCGCACTGGATTTATAATCTCCCTAAATTAGGAAATTTAGAAGAAAAAATAGAAATAATATAATTCTAGACAATAAACATAAAGGATTAGCTTACATATGGTATACAATTGGTGTTGGGTCAGTCTTTATTTATCGGGCCAACCGTTATTATTTAATCATCTATATTATGCAAATTTTGAGAGGTTAAGAGTAATTTTTTTACAAATTTCCAATGAACAATGTTGTAGAATACATAATTAGCTGTCGTATGCTAAAAAACCATTGTTCTAGACGCCACCATGAGCACACTGCACGAAAAGAGGATTGAGATAACAGCGATGTCCTTCTCGGACAATTCCACGCGGAGGAGCCCTGTTATCTCAATCCTCTTCTCGTTCTGTGTACAAATGGTGGCGACTATAACCTTTTTTTTCAGCAATCGACAGCTAATTATGTGTTCTACAACATTACATAAAGGAAAACTGTAAAAAAATGACTCTACACCTCTCTAAATTTGCATAATAGATATGAGTAAATAATAGGTAACAGTTGGTCCGGTATTCGGTCCAGTCCAGTATTATGACTTCTACTATTAGTTCTTATGACTGTCAGTACTAAAACTGATTACAAAAGAATAAATAAAGTTGAGGGACGTCATTAAGGAGCGAAATTTATAAGTTTTAGGACTGACATGTCGGACTAAACTTGAGCAGATCAGGCTGAACTTTAACAGACTCCAGTTTTCAGTCCTAAATAAGGACCAACACAACACTATATACAATGGACTAATGTTTACACACGTATATCATCTCATGGTCCTCCCCTCATCGTTTTTCTACGTGTACACACTTTTTTTTACGAACACCTCGCATTATGAGTGTTTCGTAAATTGAGAATAATTATTTTTTTGTTTGATAATTTCTAAGCATATTTTAAGAAAATAGCATAGTAGAGTATATTTGAAAGACTATATCTGGGTCGAATTAAGTCTCATAAATCAAATTAATGTTTAAAACAATAGTAAAAATAATTTAGCATTTCAACTCATTCCAGAAATTTGAATATAAAGCATGTAATTGACTGAAACTTGTTCATAAAATATTTGGCTCTATGCATTTATAAAATAAAAATATCATTTTAGAGTTTTTTCTTTATAAGGACCACAAACACCCCTCAAAAAATACCAACAGCAGTATTAATTATTGGTCAATTAATGGTGAGTCATCCATTGTCACTCCAGACTACAGATAAAACCAAATCACATATTACAGCTAACAAAATTGTTAAAAATCTAAAGAAACACACTACAAATACAATATATAAATAATCATTAATTGATAAAACTGGATTCTAATTCGATGAGTAAGTCCCGATTTTCTTATCTCTTTTTAAAAAATACATATTTAACAAAAAAATCTTTTTTTGACCTTGCTGACTTATGTTACTCGTATTTTTGAAGAAACCTTTGAAGTATGACTTAGTATTTTTTTTTAAATCTAAAAACTTCCCCTCTCTTAAATTAAACGGGGGTTTTTGTAATTAAGTATTACCAGATGTTTTCAATTTTATTTTAATTTTTTATTATTTCCAAAGCTTTTTTCAATAGTTTATTAAATTATTGAGGAGAGAAAATTTAAAAATCAAAAGTAACTATGTGTGCGAGCAGGTACGTATCCCTCTTATTCGCTAAAGCACCCTCTTTTGAGTCCTGCAGCATTCCTTCCATCAGCTGCAGCATACCATTAAAAACTAACACTTAATACGCACCGCCCCAATGTGCGTGTGTTCATAAAAGATGGAGAGGAACACTGAGAATTTGTTGGAAGTTATGAGGGTAAGTCCTTGTTGGACTCAAAGTAGAATTGAGGATCGACATTGGAATCATTCAAGCCTATATTTCCTTAGTATATACGGAGTTTTTAAATAATCATAGTGCATTGAATTTACATTAGTATTGCCATTTTATTCAATAAGGCACACAAAAAATATACAAAAAGTATGTTAGTATTCGAAATTTAATTTAATTTTCTTTTCGATCAATGTATGGGAAAAGTGAGAACTGTCTAACATCTCTTCCCCCCCCCTCCCCCCCCCTATTTCTTTCTCTTGCAAAATTATTTTTTTTCCATAAAAGGGATATTATTTTCTACATAAATATCTATTGTTAACAGGAATCCATGCTCTGATCCAATATTAAAAAAAATGTATTACATTTTAAGGAACTTACATACTTTTGTACTATAATTACATCCTACTATGCCCTATAGTTAATCAACAGTGCGTTGTAACATTAAAACCACAACAAACAAAAAAATGATTTCCACTTTACTTTAGAAATAAAAGTAATGGTTTTTTTTTTTGTTTTTTCATTTGTTTGTTCACCACTAACATGGTATTAATCGAGACCTTCTAAGAAAATTGATTGTATAAATCTTAACCAGTAAACAAAAGAGAGAGGGAAAAGCCAAGATTTATAGCACATACGAGAAAGAGATTTTTACTACTTTAGAAATGTAAAGCTTTGCGATTGACTGACAAATATCGATATGATAGGCTTGAAAAGCATAGAACACTTAGGAATTTCTATTTAAAAAAGAAGGCCTTTTCTTAGTTTTCCTATACTGATTTAGGACGATATTTCTGTCGAAACTGTATTCCAAATCATGGATCAGAATTTAATTGTTCTCAAACGCTAAAGCGTTATTTTATCGTTCTGAGACTCGGATTTGAAATAAAATATCTGATACTTGCAAATGTAATCTTTAATTCACTGTTTAAATTATATAAAATAAAATGTTGAATGATGTAATATCAAATTACATGATAAAAAATAGATTTTAAAGAGGCAGATATTTTATAGGCGTTTAGTACTTTTATTTGTTTGTCCCATTTTGACATCTAAATACACGGCAGTAGTTCACTTTAATCTAAATAAAAAGTAGTGTTTTCATTCTATTAAAATTTGATTGCTTAGGGCTCCAAGATGGCCCATATGAATAGTACTGACATTACATGAAAACAATCTGTTGATCAAAGTCATTAAAATCGATAAGGGAATGTGTAGAGTTGTAGAAAATATGGCATAAAATCCGTAAGAGATTTTTTCTAGTTGGCAATCTGAGCAGTGTTTTTTTCGAAAGCTTTAATCATTATTCTTTCATTCTTAAGAAACAAACATATTAACATGAATTGTATTTATGATCCTTTAAGACAATTGTCAGGGTTACCGTAGGAACGTCATTTCTCAGTTTCTTTAATTTACGTAACATCATATTATTGTCAGATCAAAAACTTAGAGTAGCATAACTAATTTACGAAAAATGAGATTTATATGGAATCAAGAAAAAATAACTCAAAACCAAATCTTGAATGGTTTAAATACAATATTTTTTATCCACTATGATTTCCTTCGCAGGCAATAACAGCCAATACACCCCGGTAAAGAAGTGGACAGCTCTTGACAATGAAGGTTGTGTGCATAGTGTGCCAAGCTTCATTTTCAGCTTGGAGCAAAGTGCAGGGGTTTTAGATCAGGACTGGAGGAGGGCCACATGGTGGGAGGATAAAAATCAGTCATATTGTTAGTGCAGAAGCTTTGGTTCTTCTTGGCTCTATGAGGGTGTATTGGACTTTTTAATTTTGTAAATAGTCTTAATGGGGATGCCAAATGTCTCGGCAACCTTCTCAGCACTAACAACGGCGCGTAGGAAATCGCACACGCATTGCTTTTGATGATGTTGCTCTGGCATTTTTAAACTTAGAGACATGGGACAAAAACAAAACTTGTTTATTTTTTTTCACCTGTCATATAGTTACGTAATGAAATATTGTAATTAAATACTACTGAAAGTTTTGGTTCCACACTTTGTATAACTCTAAGGATAAGCACACCAAAAAAAAAAAAATACATTGGAATAGGGGAATTTTTTGGAGAAGGAAAATATCTTTTTGTGTGGTAAAAAAATCGCATGCATATTTTATATGAAACCTAGCATTAATAACAAGATAAGCTGATATTATGAAAAGATGTTTGTTGGTGATATGGATTTAATCATCTAATATATACCTTTAGATAAGGATTTTCATGTTCCAACCCTCCCTGTTGTTCTGAATTTCATTTCCTTCAAAATATATTTTTTCTCTTGTTTTATTTTATTCAAAGGATTTGAATCAATCCCCCCTATTCCTCCCCAACTTCTCTTATTTTTCAATTTTCTTGTAGGGTATGTATCATCATAGTGTAAGCTAAATACATGATACATACTACACTACACATCTAACCCCTTTAAGAAACAAGGATTTATACTTATATATATTCTACTATTAGATGAAAAGTACATAAATTTAAGAATGTCATCATCATATTGTTGTTTTTCTTCTTTTATTCCTATCAATTTCTCTCTCTTTATACTGTAAATATATGTGTAATAATAATATGTACATAAGTTACTTCCTGAACAATATTTCATTTTCTTGTTCCTTAAATGTCTATTGAATCCAGGAGACACACAATCGAATAATGCACTACATAGTATGACAATTTATGTACGTAAACACATATATTTCAACAAGTGTGGAGCACAAGGCAATTCTTTACTCAAGAGGCCAAAGTATGATAGTAAATAAATGTTGATAGTAAATCCCCTTTTCTTTCTATCATTTGAGCTTTTTATCCCTTTCATAGGATGGTTTGGGTCACACGATTTTTATGCCTGGTCCAGTACCGTCCTTAATCTTAGAGATGCGTCCGAATCGGACGCATAAGCCTTACCATAGAACATGCCGTTACTTAACTAATATAAATATATACACTGACTATTTTTCAGCTTATTCCCCTTATCAGTGTCTTCTAAACGAATGAAAATGAAAGTATAGAGGGGAATAGGTACGCAAAGGCTCAACCATTGCCTTCAGCTGTAACTGTGGCATACTTAAGGGTTATTATCCTTCCGAAACAGCCATGAATTTAATAGGCTGATTGTTTTCCTCCAGATTTCAACACGATATATACTAGTAGAACCCACACAACTTATAAATATCAGAATTTGTTTTCTCTGTCTATTTAACTAACCCAAGTAAAAATCCTTGTCGCCTCTATAATTTATTTCTCTATGCTTAGCTCTTATGAAGCTGTGAACAACTGAGTAAGAGTTATTGAGTAATAACTCCATAGTTGGGAATAATTGGCCATGTAGCAACTGATTTAGTGACTTTTTTCTGCTTCTTTTTGGAGGAAAGGGGGTAGATACAATAAAAGTAATGATGTAAGACACGGACTTTTCTAAATATTGTCATCCTCAATCAATATAACATATCAAGGATCTTATGCTTATAAGAATATTGGTAAAATGAGTTACTTTACTATGATGAAAGTGATAACAATTTCATGCAGAGTGTCCTTACAAAATTGAAATGTTTCTCGATGACATATATCAGGGACGGGTCAAAAAAAGTTCAATTTTGATTGATTGTTTCAGTTTAATTTTTTGTTTCTTTATACAATATTCAATAAATATGTAATCTAATGAAATGCTTTGTTAAATATAATAATATCAATTATTTGTAAGAAGTGTTGAACATTTTAAAGGAAGGAAAAATTCAGAAAACAATATATAAATAAGACAATTAGATTACTTAATCTGAAATAATTACTAATCAAATACACTATATATGAAATATATTTAAATTCCTGCCTCTAACATATAAATTTAGAGGAACAATTATTCAAATAATTGACTTTGTAATATTTAATTTCGAAAATTAAAAGTTAACTTTAAAAAATCAATCAAAATTGAAATTTTTTTGTTCTACAGCAAATTTTTTGAAGTTGATATATATTTAAGGTGTGTTCTTTAGTTTTAGACAGCAATTGAAAAAAATATTAGCTTATAAAATATTTGTTTGATTAGAACCATTTTGTAGGAACTCTATATAAAATAACGTAATAAATAATTTATCTTTTTAATGCTGGAATGTTTTGTTTTTTATATCAACTGGTATTGACTTAAATTTTTATCGCCATAGTTATTTTATTTCAAAAATATGGCTCTGAATCGAAATTATACTACTTCAAAAAAATAGCTTAAAGGCCAAATCTACTGTGATGAAAAATTTTAATGGTTATGTTCGTGTTTTTATGCCTTCAATAACAATAATAAATGTGGATTTTAGCCGGCGGACGAAAATGCTGTTGCATAGTGTAAAAAGACATATTATTGCAGCATAAAACATCATCAAATATATTTATAATTTTTTTCAGCAGTGTGCTAGAACCCAGTAACAAGGCAGAATAGTAAATAAGTATACAAAGACAGTAAAATATTAATGTATTACCCATATCGAGTTATGAGACTAGAAATATTATATTTCCCAAAGTTAAATACAACTCAAATCAAGTAATAAGCTTAAGAATAGTCATACATTAGTGAAGTAGAACGGTGTTGGGTATTATAATTTATATATTCCCTTAAATTAATTTGAATTCATTTTTCATTTCGAACCCTTATCATTGCGCTCACTTACAAAACATCACATCAAAGCAAGCTGGAATATAAAAGTTTTGAGCTAAACTTTTAATTCATTTAATAATTTTTTGGCATACATAATTAAATTATAGCTGAAATAGATGGGAGCAAATTAAGGAGAACTATGTATGTTTGTATAAACGAATCAAATTTCATTTATGAGCGTTTAATACATTTAATTAACATGTCTATCTGAGACTTCATTAAGGAAAAGTTACTCGAACATACTATGTACACAAGTATATATAAAAATACTGAGTATGTACATACATATATGTAGATAAAATGAAAGACAAGTATTCATTGGATTAAATTTATTATAATCCATATTAGAAAAAAAGTTTTTATTGAATAGATACAAATCCAAAGATGAAAGTAAACCATCTGCTAAAGGAACATTAACTTTAATGTCCTCCGTTTTTAACAACTTCTATATTTATATATATATGTTTAATATCTAACACATTAAGCATAGTCTTTAAGTATATTATTAAGATATATTTTATAGACATAAATACAAGTATAATAGGATGAGGCTGATGCCGAAACTTTGTCAAAACAAACTTAACCTATTCTTGGCATTGAGTATGAAACCTAATCAACCTATCTGTGCGATTTCATTTGAATACATATATTCTTATTTACAATGAAAACAAAGCCAATGGAATTTTGAAAAAAAAAAAAATTACAATTACTTTTTTTAGCTAAATATATTAGATTACACGAGACTTGTTTTTTTCGAATAAAAATAGAGATATGATTATTGTATATTCTTTGTACAAGTTGTAATTTTTTTATCTTAAACTCTATTAATCTTTTGAACTTTATAATGTGTCATGGGATTTTTATATTTTACTAATTTGCAGTAAAATGGACAAAAATAACACCAGTAGTATATCAATCATCCATGAAATACTCAATTCTTGCATACTCCACATTCCAAGTACTGTAAATACTTCATTTGAAATTATGCATTTCATTTCTTGGTTATAATAGCATAATTTACTTCAACAAGTCACACCTTGTAGGTAAAAAATATTAAATTAAAATATGTATACAGCATAAAATCATGTGACACATTAAAAAACCTAGAAATGGGATGTTTCTTCTTACTTATTTAATAGTTTTATCGCCTTTGCACTCCAGTTAAATATTAATAAGAAATTGTAGAGTTGTTTAAAATTACACCTGCCAGTTTGCTAAAAATAAAAAAATGATCTAGTAGACCTGAGTTTTGTAGGAGAACAACTTAGCTGTCATGGCGTTTCAAATACAAGCAGCTGTGACGGGGGGAGGGAGAGAAGGAAATAAACAAGGACATTGGCAAGAATGACTCCGATGTCGATCTTCAATCCTCAGTGTTACACTCTGGCTTTTATGTGCAAATACAAACGTTCAATCAGGTTTTGACTATAATTGAATCTACAGTAAAAAAGGAATTTCACTCTTCAGAAATTAAATGGTAATAACAACAGCTTAGGTATGACAATACATATAGTCTTCAATATACCAACTCCAAAAAAAATAGGTGAGCTAAAAAATCCGTGGATTTTCAAAACTACTTATAACTCCCCAACAAAGTACCAATGCCACACACTTGTCATTACTTTATACTTATTGCTAGATTTTTTTTTTGTCAATAATTAAATTGTTTTGATAGCAGCTTTGGAAAATTAGAAAAAAAATCATTGTTCAGATTCCCAACTAGAAAAAAATCCATCATGCTTTCTAGGTCATGTTTTATACTATTATATTCATTAAGTGCATACACCGTAACAAAAAAAAAAAACATTAAATGTCTTAATTTAATTTTTGAGGGACAAGGATCACCCTAATATATATATTTTTATATTACCTATGTTTAATGCAAATAATGTGAACATAACACTTAATAATACGATTAATGAAAACTCTATTTTTAAGCATACTAATAGTAATATTTGACTACTATTTTTTGTGCATTAATGAAACAAAATTTCCACATATTAATTATGAATTTTCAAATTTGAATCTTCCCTAAGTAAGTACGAATATTTTTTTTTTTTTCCTAAAAAACATGTTTGAAAAGTTTTAATTACTTTGAGGCTTTTATATAAAAATCCTAGGAGAAATTCATTAAAAAAAATGGATTAATAATCTTTTCTGTAATTCTCAATATTTATAGAAATAATATATAACTAGCGCGTACAATAAATTTGATTGATAGAGAGTCATTTGTAATTTGCTGAGGATTTGACGAATAGTATTCGTCTATTGACAATTTGATTGAGAAATTGGATTTATATATTAATGATGTATGTAAGTATTTATTGACAGGGACTCCTAAAATGACAAATTATAATAGTATATAAATATTAAGAAAATATTCGAAAGAGCTCAATCTGAAGTCTTTATGTGTATTTATCTACAGAGTTGAGAACTTGAGTCACACTTAGCACGGCGTTACTTCACTATCATGAGGGATTATACAGTGTTTTATTGTCTGTTCTGTATTTGTCTCTTTATTTTCCCTTATCAGTCTTCTAAACGTTGAATTATTGAATATGATTTAGCTTTTGTTAAGCTCTGGACAATTCCTAAAAATGGTTAAATAATAATTTGATAGTTGTCTAATTTTCAAAAGATTGTGGTTCGTGTGGTACTTTTTTCTCTCTTTTTTTTAGGAAGAGGGTTGTAAGATCCACTACAGATTCAAGGCTCTACTCGAAGATATAAAATGTTTATCTAAGCAAAAGCTTTTTTTGACACTACTCATAATGTTCGGTCCAAACGTGAATTTACGTTTATTCAAATATTGAATACTATTACGGGCATATAGTCAAGCGAAATAAATACATGCTTTGTACAACTTGTAACTTTTATAACCAAATTGTCCAAGTTGCAAGCAAGAAATAGATTCAGAGCTTAGAGTACCAGTCATAAGGATTATGCAAGAATTGAATATTCCATGAATGGTTGATATATTTATTGATTCTATTTTGACATTTTCAATAAAAATGACTCCTTAATATTTAATTGGATTTATAGCACATTAGTAAGTTCAAATGTCCACACTCGTTAATCTTAACTAATACAACAAATTTTCAGTCCTGGGTATTTTTAATAATATGAACTTTAGCTTTCTTTAATCTAAAATGCTGTTTTATTAAGTGAATTAGGCAATTTCATTTTGTGACCATGAGGTACAATGTAAGTATTCAGTTAGTTGATATAATTTGACTGAATTGAGTGAAACATCTGTTCATTTACAAAATCTTGCTTATTGTTGCGAAAAAGTCTTCAAAAAGTAACATTGATTCAATTAAAGAGCTATCTAGCGAGTAAAAAATAATTTAGTGATGTTTGTATGTTTGAAAATATATCATATTCATATTTTTGATTTAGAAAATAAGGATGTAGTCATGCCAATGAAATCTCGCAAGAATTTTGCATTTAACATTAATTGTGAATACAGGGTGTACTGTATATATTGTTCCATAATGTATATTATATTCATATTTTAGATCCAAGAAATAATTGTCTAGTCATGTCAATAAAATTTTGCAGGTGTTTGGCATGTAGCATCGAGAGAGTGTAGCTACGGCTAGGGCAAATAGCGCTCTAGAGACTAAAGTACTCCCTGGCTCATCCATCATAACGTCATCTTATTTTTTCCTCTGGAGCTTTTATTATAATTATTTTATTCTTGAGGAGAGAAGATCTATCATCTATGATTTAAATATCTACATGTGACTGAGTTCATCAAAAACGGTAAGTAACAATGAGTAGCAAAGTTTGTCTGTTCAAGGAAGCATAATAGCTCCCTGCAATACCTGATACTACTGCTTGTATATACTAAATGCGTGATTTTAATAGATGCAAATGAAATAATAGCATGAATAAAGTTACTAAATAAAATAAAGGATGTAACAATTAAATAGTCTAATGATCCAATATGCGTTTAGTACAAGTTTCAACTTGTACTAAACTTATATGTATAAGTGGTTTGCAGTTTAGAAGAGTATAACTATGTAAGTTAATGCATGTTTGATTTATGTGGCATCCGTTTTGCAAGGCAAAAGAGAATGGGATGTCAAAAGTCTTGATTGCATAAAACTTTTTGTTCTTGCAATTCTTGATCAAAGGATAAGTTTTATGGAATAAACCCTTCCCCCTCCACCCAAAAAAGGATGTGTTTTCAAAAAATCTATATCCATTTATTATGAGAGCAGGGAAGAAACACGCATTCCTTCCCTGAATGAAAGAATGTGACTGAGTCATGGTGATTGAAGGTTATAATATAATATGAGGGTAACTTATTTATATGTCCGAAAATATATATTTAAGAAATAAAAAAAATTGACAGAATGTGTTTGGAAAGGGTCAAAATTACATGAGAGACGAAGAATTATACGACATACGTCTGAATGTACTTACAACTAACCCATCATCAAATCGTGAGGGGACATGAAATGACGAGAAAAATGAAAAAAAATCCATCAATAATCCCGTATTATAACACAAAAACACATACCATAGATGCGTCCAATCAATGTAGGGAAGACCGAAGCAGTTGCAGTAAGTCCTTATTTTTTAAACCTCCAAAATGGTTCAGCCATAAAATCCACATTGCAATTGTATAATATATATTGCAAATTATCCTGGAAAATAAGTAATCATTAACTTTTGTCTTTTTTTTTTTTTTTTTTTTGAAGATATTAAAACAAAAATAGGATACACCTAGTTTGTTTAAGAGTTCAATTATTTTTGTAATAATGCAGCCAATTTTCACACTGTTTTTCTGTAACTGATATTATTTGAATCATTGATTTCTTTATCATTACTCGATACAATTTTATTAAAATTCAAAGGTCTGTTTTCCAGTGGGGGAAAATTTGAGATACTTTATCACTCAGTACAAATGGGAGAGTTGCAACAAGTGTCATAATTTCCCTTGCATTGTTTATTCTTTCTTATTATTAGGTATATAATTTATTTTTTTTGATGGCCACTAAGGTATTTAGTTTTATTCAACAATTTTCTAATACAGATTATATATAATTACACTTCAAATCAATTATGTTTTTCCGTCTAAACCGGGCTCTGAAAAAGTTTTTCAGGCTGAATTTATACGATATAAATAATATCGTAGCTTAATCTATTATAATATATTGAAATTTAATCAGTCAACAACTTGAAAAGTCCTGCTTTTTATTCATCAAAAAATATTATTTGTACAATTTTTAACAAAAATTAAATATATTTTTACTTTTGCAACCTTCCCTGTATCCAAGGTCAGTTGCATTCAAATGTAATTTGTAGAAAAATCATTGAATTGTATATATAGGTTCAAACAATACCATACATATATTGATTGATATACAGATTGGGGAACCAAAGTTTGTAGTAGCATTTCATTACCCTTTTATCTCTATTATCGTTAATTATGAGGTTTCATTATGGACTAAATGACAGCTCAAAGCAAAAACAAAAAAAATTTTGTGTAAAAAATTCCAGAGCAGCATTAAAAAGGCAACGCGTGTGCTATCGTCTACCAGTCCATGTCAGTACCGAGAAGGGTGCAGAGACCGTTGGAATCTCCAACTGAACTACTTATAATATCAAGAAGTCCATTAAACTCGCATACAGCCAAAAAGAAACAACGCTTTTTCAGCAATAGACTGACTTCTAGCCTACCTCAATGTGACCCTCCTCCAGCTCTGACCTAAAACCCATTGGCTACGCTCTGAGCTCCCATCATGACAGCTTGGTACACCATGGACATGCCCTTCGTTGCCAAGAGATGCAAATATTTTCGCCGGCGTGTTGAGGTTGTTATTACCTTCGAAGGAGGAAATATTGAATGAAAATATAATATTTAAATAATTCAGCAATTGGTTTTGAGTTGCCATTTCTTGATTCCAAAAAATCCCTTTGTTAGTAAAGTTTTTGGTCCCCAGTCTGTAATTAATTAAATTTTAGGGCGTCTGAATCAAGACACTTTCAAATAATTGAGCCAAAAGAAAAAATATTGGAACTATCTCCAATCTCAGCATCTTTGTACATACAAAAAGTAAAATAATTTTTATGATTTCCTTATCTTTCTATAATAAGATCCTTTTCAACACAAAATGGTTCCAAACGTTTTCTTTAATCCTTGAATTTATCTTTTCTTAAACTTCTTTTTTCTTTTTTGAGATTTAAAGAATCTACTACATATACATATATATGTATATACTAAAAGATTTTCAATTTTGTATTCTTAACTTTTGGATTTTTTAAAGACTCATTTTTCATTATTTATTCATTGGATAGTAACCTATGTACATATGTTGGTAGTTATATTAATAAATCAAAGTCTAACTCAATGTTAACAAAATTTACAATCTATTTACAAACTACTCACATCTAGTCAAACTTGAACAGAGTTCAATCTATAAAAGATCAGTAAATAAGTAACACGTTTCAAACTTTAAGCAAACGTTATTGTTGGCTGATTTCAATCAGTGTATATTTTTCTTCCTTCTACTGAATGATAAAATTCATATTTTCATAAATAAAGGGTTAAAAATAGTTAAGAAAATTAATTTAATTTAAATCTTGTATACTGTGGTGAAACAAAACAGAAACATCACTTTGATTACTTGTATCATTATAGTTTATCTCATCTTTTTTTTATGGTATTTGCCTTTTATTTAGGTCAAACATGACAATTTTGATCCATCTATGATTCTATCTACATCTCCGTTCAAAATAAAGTCCAAGAAACAGCGCGTGTATCAGATATTTTCGACGCACAATTCTCAACTGGGTAGTTGTACCATATTATTTCTTGCCCCAGGAAGCATGTGACTACTGCCAAGAAGCTTACAGAGCGTGGAGAAGACCTTTCTAGGGAACCAGATAGTGGTGGGACAAAACAACCTGCTTCTGGGATGGTGCTTGGCGTCATTTCTTCCAATGGAAGGCGCACCAAACCTCATTAGTTTGAAAAATGTCTGAAAATCAACAAGTATTCCTACTTGAATGTTATAAAGAATTTGATTTTAGCCCTTGCTAGACACGGACTTCCCATGAAGGTAAAAAAGGATTCTGCTCCATCGTAAATAAGCTCATTGTTGCAAGAAAAAATGTGACGGGGTTCTGGAAGCCGAAAATATGACCTCCTTCATCCCCTGACCTTTCGAACTACGTTGTGTGATTAAATGTGAATGTCTTTGTGTGTGTGTAGGGGGAGGTGCAATCATGGCAAAAACATTGAATAGATTTTCTTGAAATTTTTCATGTAGGTTATTAAGGATCAACAGATGGTTCTGCCAACAATTTTTTCCCCTTCGAGGCCATGGCAGCCTTAAAATAGCCTTTTTTTAAAATAAAAAAAAATTACTAACAAACGACCATTTTATAAAATACAAAAATAAAGAGTTTTTAAATTTTAGAATTATTCTCGCCACATTTTGAAAAGTATCTTTGCAAACTTTTTTTTGTAATAAATTATAAGGTTTAGAGATGAAAAAAGGAAGAGAGAATAAGACAAAGGATTTTTGAGAATATTATGAAAGATAAGCGAATGACAGTTCATCTTTATTCTTTTCTAACCCTTATAGTCAAAAAAACAATTAAAAAAACTGTGCAAAGACACATAGAAACATGCAGCAAGAGTCATTCCTAATAATACTATCACGAACATGCTATTTTAAAGATAACCGATGAAAAATGAAAAAGATATTATTTATATTTAGTTTATTTATGTTAAAATTCTAAACTTAAACAATTAATAATATAATATGTAAATTTCTATTGTAAAACCTCTTTGTATACAACTTTTTGGCCGTTTCTGTCCATTCGATAAAAATATAATCAAACCTGCACCCCCTAGAGACACTCTTGAAAATGGAACATTTCATTGACCATGTGAAAATAATTATTTCGGTAAATGTAAAGCCATTTTTTCAAATTTTTGACCCAATGATCTATTTATTGTCATTGTCATTGGTTACTTGCCATGTTTCTTCTTCAAACATAATGAAGATACTAAGATTTACTGATGCGTATTTAATATACGTTCTGTTAGTACAATAATTCGTTTTTTGTTGTTTTTAATTTTTTTTTTTTTTTTTTTTTTTTTTTTTTTTTTTTGAATTTCCAAATCTACAACCTATAACTGTCACAAAAACATTGAGACACAGAAACTCGATCTTGTTTTTGAAAAAAAATCAACTTATTAGTGAAAAATAAAACTTGCCCTCCAGAGCCCTGGGATCTGGTCTGATAAGAATTAAAAATGGCCTTATGTACATAATTCAAAATTCTGAACAACTTTTATTTTATGTGTAAAGTTGGTATCTTTCTTTGTTTTTTTTTTTAATAAATGGGATTTTATCATTTAAATAACCTATCTCCCCAACCTGGATACTAAATAAAGGCTATCTGTTCCACAAAACAAGGCTCTCAACTCAAAACACCATCAAAACCAAAGATTGTCATTTTAAGTATAGTTTCTATTACAGATCTATTATTCTTTGGAACAAAATACCTTTCTGCTTTCGTCAGGGAAGTGGGGATAAATTCAAGCAATTTTTAGTAAATTGTTTTTTGGTGTGACACTTGTTTCTTTGTTTTTTCTATTCTGCACTGTCACGTTTTAATTATATTTTTATATTTTAATATTTGTAATATAAATGAATGACTATTATTAAGAACGATAATTTTTATATTTTATAAAATAAGTAAACCTTTACAGGCTTTCTTTATCGCTGGTAGTCGAAATAAAAATAAATAAAATAATTGTTTAATTATTTGAATTTTTATGTAAAAATTTTCAAAAATCCATTGTTATTCACAAAATATAATTGAAAAGTTAAATTTTTCCGAACAATTTAAAAAATCCAGCATTTTGGAAAAAAAATTACAGTTTGAAAAAAATTTCAAATATTCCATTTTTCCAAAAAAATAATTCAAAAATCCACAGCTTTTCACAAAAAATTAAATATTTGGAAAAAAGTTTCAAATATTTTTTTTTTTTTAAAAAAAGTTCAAAAATCCATAGCTATTTACAAAAAAAATTTTAAATATTAAATTTTTTGCTCTGCTGCATAATTTGTCCGAAACAAAAATGTTGACTCCTATTTTTAAGTAAAATTTTTTCATCTTGACCAAAAAAAATATAGTAAAAAGTAAACATTCCTTAATGGGGGGGGTGGATTTCAGCCCTCCAGCCCATCCCCTTAGTAAGCCCATGTAATTACAGTATTTGATTTGATTTAAAAGACACGTATGTACGAGAGATCCTGTTTCATATACCTAATGGATATGCTGTTACGATGTACATATACAAATCCTGCAACTTGTGTACACATCTAAATATGTTGTACCTACAAACATCATCCAAATATTATGTGAATATGTACATAGGTATGAAAAAATATGAAAATATTAATTTATATTTACTTTCTATTTATATAAAAATACTCATACTTGAAAGCATATGTATAAATTATGTTTGCCTAATGCAATAGAGATATATACAAAAAAAGGCATCCGACATATATATATATAATAAGTTAAAACTAAAAATTGACACATTTTTGATTCCCCGATCAATATAAAAAATAATCACCACCACAATTGCTCCAGTTTATTTATATATATATAATTATAATATCAAAATATGTGATTATAAATATATGTGCCGTATCGAAAGTAAAATATCCAAACCGTAAGGATCATACCAAACAGAACTACGCTATAAACCCGTACTGTACCAACCCTAACACGTATTTCCCATAATAATAAGTATACATATATATACTACAGTTTGTGTGTGTCTTTTATGGTGCCCACACCGTTTGACCTAGGGAGCTGAAACTTTGCATTGGTGCCTCTTTTGAACTTTGTCATGCTACGATTGGGTTCTATTTTCGGGGGTCATATAAAAGGACTTATTCAATACTCAAAATACAAAAAATGTTTTGTTGGAAGTCAAGGAGACTAGATAGAGGTTGAATTATAAATTAAAAAGTGACTAACGTTTTAAAAAACAACAATACGAATAACCAAGTTTTCTAAATTTATGCAAAATTAAAAAAGTTATGGACAAAAAAGATCTAGATGAAAATAGCACTTTCGTTTTTGTTTTTTTTAGGTGGAAAAAATTGTATTTGCAATGAAATATTGGATTCGATGAAGAAAAAAAAGTTTGTAGAAATTTGTCCGGAAATTTGTTTGCATATAAATTTGACAAATATAAATTGATATTTAACTGAAATATCTGTCATTTTCTCCATAATTTATTAATTTTTTTTCTTTTTTTTCCTAAAACCTCTATTTTTAAGAATTTTTGGACATAAATTTGAAACAATAACATTACATCGAAGTATTTATCGTGGGTAATTTTTTAAACAACATTATTCTCCATAACTTTTTTGGTTCTGCAAGTAAAAAAAAATCTTGGTAGGTTTATTAATCATTATTCTGCGAACATAAATGTATTACATTAATCATAAAATATATATTTTTTTTATGACTAGTGCTAACCTTGTTCAAATTTCATTCAAGTAACCATGTGTAAAAAGGGCCACCCCTTGTACACAGATTTACAAAATTTGTCACTCCGGAACATTTTTTAAAAAATAATAATTTTGATCTGATTTTTTATATTTAGATAAAAGTTATTCTCGATCATGTATTTTTGTATTATTATTATTAACATAAAATATGATTTTTTTAGTCTTTGTTGAAATAAAAATAAGAATCTTTTTCTTTTTTATTTTCAATTGACCGCCTCCTTGAAATATTAGTCTCAAAGGGAGACACCTCTCTCACGCCCCCCTGAGAGGCTGCCATTGATTAATTGATTCATTACACGATAGTTTTAATTCAATCCCATCTGTCTTTTTTAGAGTATAATACATAGATGTGTTGAGGACTATCCAGAATGTAGGGTTTGATTATTGCTTAAAATACAGAATTATTAGGAACACTCTCCCGTTGGGTAGTACTCAGGCAAAGTTAATCGAAGAAATGCTTCTTTTTTGTGGAACAATATAGAAACATCCAAACACTTTCTATTTGAGTGTAAAATAATGTGTGCTACTTAACCTGCTAAATTATTTTTTTAATCAAAAAGACTTATGTTTTATCTATATTGGCTATGGGCGGAGAATATATATTTTCTTCTTACTAAAATTCAGCATATTTTTTATAATTTAAGTAGTACGTGAAACCCCCTCTCTCCCTGTTTATCAAGCTGTGTATATAATATGATTGAATTTTGTATTTAATAGTTTTTGATAATGTTGAAATAGGATTGTGCTTTTGTACAAAAACAAATAAAGTTATTTTACTTCCTTAAGACACTCTTTACAGGATTGTTTTAATTCCATTCTCTCTTTCATTTCAACAAGAAAGTTTAAAAAAGAATATAGAGTATTCTTTTATTTGTATCAAGGTTTTAAGTAAGTATCTTTAAGAACTTCATATTATCATTTCTTTAATATAAAAAAGAGGGAATGCACTTTAAGGGTTTCTTTCTTCCTTTGGTTGGTTGTCATAAAAGAGGGTGTATTTGAGGAACATTAAGTAATATTAAGACAGCTATTAATTAATTCTGCAAGTATGAGATAATTTCTTTCTTTAAAAAAAATTGTCCTTATCCTTGAGGCATTCTACCTACCTACCACATATTTTGTATTTTCATAGAGTGTCTTGTAAAGAAAGATGAATGTTTGGTCTACTAAAAGTGAAAAGGTATGACAAAATTTATAGATTAAGGGATGAATAGAGGGAAAAAGTACAACTAAGGAAGAATAAGTCTATCCATCATCATGACAAGATGGAGAAGAAAAAAGATTACGTACGTACATGCATAACTAAACCAAAAAAAAACAAGGAACGATTAATAATAATTTCCTTTTAAACACTAATAAGTAAGAGACATTCAAATTCAAATATAATATATATACAATGGTATCAACACAACATCAACAATTCATGATTAGTAAATAAAGCTACAATTGTCGGCACTTAAGATTGAGCACTTTTAAAGTCTGGACCTTTGGCCTTTTTAATATTAGCAGCATTGTTGGAATTTGCATTAAATCTTGCCAATTGTATGCGTATTTCAAAAATCAAAAAATATTCGATGTTTTGGCTTACAATAAGTTCGAAAGGGTCGTAATTTGTAATTTGTTCGTAAATTAACTTTGTCTAAGTGGTAGAAATATTGCTGGGATGGCGAACGAATTAGTCTGGTTTTTTAAACATGGGGGTGCATTTAGGGACTGTGACGTTGCATTTTTAGTGAAAAAATGAAAAACCTTTGCTGTCCAATGGAGAGACTGAATGGTCGGAAGTATGCAGCTTTAACGTCCCATACATGCTTACTCATTCTCACAGTCTTGTACCTGATTATATAGATTTAAGCCGTGCCCCTCTCAATAATTATCTGAAGCTAGAGTCCTTCAATGAGAAGTATGGGAATGATTGGATATGGCAACACACAGACAACATCTCTCAAAACTTCATCAAGGACAATGCCCCGGCTTTCTTTTATATGGATTATATGTTTACTTGCTGCTTTGATACGTCTTTCCTCGGCTTTGCTGTCTTTTGACGGCTCAAAGAGATGCTCTCTGAGATTAATTTAACGTAAAAGACCCTGCTCAAATCCGTCATGATCCAATTTTCATAATAACCAGCTGCTCAAAATTTTATTGTAGGCTGTAATTGGATTGTTACTAGTTCATTTCCTATTTATTTTATGTCTCTTCTTTGAGGAAATGTTGGGAGAGAGGCAATGATTTTCATGTGACGTCATTATTCTGCTAGTAGAATATTTTGGAAAATCCAAGTTTTAGTAGTACAACGTTGAGCTCTGATAATCTTAGCGGAAAGTATTAAGAAAAAGACAAAAAGTAGTCAAGAAAATGACCTATAAAGCGCAGACGGTTTTGATTTAACAACAAAAATCTTACATCAATTATTAGATGGATATTATATGTAGATTATAATCTAGATATATATTTTGTGATTTAATTTATTTGATCTAATAAATTGAGCAGTACGAAAGAAGCAAACCTAATTACCCATCTACTAAGAAGGCTAAAAACTAATCCGTAATCCTTGCTATTCACCTATTGATAAAAGTATGATCTGCTTCTTTGTGACGACATAATCCATTTTCCTCATTAAAAAAAAGTAAACTTATTATACAGAGTTATAAAAAAAAAGGAATTGTGTCAAAATGTGTCTTAGTTTTAATCAAATAAAAAAACTATATTTAGCCCTTAAATGTTTTTTGTTGCACATATTCAACATAACAAAAAAAAAAATACTAAAATGTATCAATTTGCTACTTTTTATATCTGAAAGAATCTTATTGGTAAGCGTGAGTAGATTTTAATTTAACTTTGCATCAAAAAAACACTCTAAGTAGGTAATTAGAAAAAAAAGTAATCAAATAATTTTTTTTTTCGTTATATTACTTATATGAAATGTTATTCATCTGATAAAATTATATTTAGGGCAAAAAAATAAATAAGGTGTTCAGGTTTAAGATACATTTGTGTCAACATAAAAGATGACACATTTATCTACGGATTAACTACTTAAATTCAATATGCAGCGTTAAATATTCAATTAGATTAAAATAATCGCAACTATTAAGACGGCTGTCTGCAGGTATAATATATATATTTTTTTTTTTTTTGGGTGGGGGAGGTTTGGAAATTTGAAATTTTTTTCAAACAAAATCCAAAAATTAAAATTTGTTTGAAAAAATTTCGAAGATCAAATTTCAAAAACTCACAGTTATTCAAAAAAAAAAAGTTTTAAATATTAAATTTTTTGGAAAAAAATTTCAAAAATCTATAGTTATTCTTAAATAATTAATTGTTTAAGAAAAAAAAATGGAAACTATTTTTAAAAAATTTAATTTTTTTGAAAAAAATTTCAAAATTTAATTTCAAATATAAATTTTTTTGAAAAATTATGTATAATTTTATGAGAAAAAGTTTCAAAAATTTAATTTTCTAATAAAATGAAAAAAAAAAAATATTTTGGGGCTAAAGGCCACCCTTTCGGACGCCCCTTTATAATGACTAAAATTTATCAAAAGGCCCAAAGCCTTAACTATCAATACTTTATACCAACAAATAATATTTTGCTTCTATAAGTGTGCATAATGGCCAGTAAAAAATCATATGATCCTTTCATACAAAAAAAATAGCTTTAAAAAAAAAAATATGTTCTCTAAATTTTTTTCTCTTTCATTCCAGCCCACTTTAATGTTGACTTGTAACATTTTATAACCAAAGTAAAAAACCCCACCCTCTTTATTTTCCCCCAAAAAGTAGGTAGAGTATTTGAAATGGAAACAAGGACCATGTGCTCCAATCTGCTACACAAATTATCCTTATTACAAAATGTACGTACATATTTGACCATATGAAAGAAATTGGGTTAGCATTACATTGCTTAATAAATTTCAAGACCCCCTTTTGAGCCTCTAACGTTATTTGATTTCAGATTTCTTTGTTGTCTACAGTATATGTATTTCTGAAAAAAAAAGTCCAATAATAATTTGTGGATTGAAATTAACCAAGGATTGGACATACCTTCCATAAAATAAAAGAGGGGAACCACTCTGTACATAAATTGTTATTGTATTACATCGATTCTTTTGTGTTGAAAGCCAAAAATAACAATCACAATCATGTATGTACATCTTTACTTACAAAACAAACGTTAGGGTGAAAAATCCAAATCACATTTCTGTATTTTATATGTGGCTAATACTTTTTTATCTAATTTTTATATTAAGATAAAATGGTTAGAAAATATTAATTTCATTTTTTTTATTTTTTTATTACCAAGTATTAACAAAAAATGAATGAGATTTTCAAAAATTATTAATATTCACTGCATTGACAATGAGCATTTTATGTCAATCTCCCATTCATGTCTCAAAATTGGATAGCTTTAAGAATGTATCTAAAGTTAACTTCGAAAATAAGAATACACTCAAATATAAGGGAGATGTATTTTTTTACAACGGAATTTGTCTAAGGGTCATCTCGCTTCAAAACGTTGAAACTTAATTTATCATCTTCGAAATCACAATTATTGTCTATGTTTGTACAAGTTGTAATCTAAAAATGAGATGAAAAAGATTAGATTAAGGATTTACAGTACATGGAAAGAGGCTAATACAATTATTGAAGATTTGATGGATGTTCCATATATTAATGGTAAAATTTTGTATCATATTGAGCAAAATCATGTATATTTTTCAGGCGGGCCGTTCTTTTGGAGTTGGCAAACTGAGGAGTAAATTTTCTTATTTTAGCTGTTGTCATTAGGATTTAATATCTGAGGAGTGAATCTCCTTTTCTACTACATATAATTATACACAAAGCTGAATTGAACATTTGGAACATTAACAAAAATATCAGCTCCTTTATTTCCCAATTTATCCATCTTTCTTTTATATAGCAGGATATGACAATCTACGTACTTCATTATTTTGTAACTTGAAATGAATTCAAAAGCCACTTCCTCCATTTGGCAACTATTTTCTCGTATTACTCCATTACAGAATCAATCAAATGACAATAGAGATTATTCTCTATATCTATATAGATGTGCACACATGAGCCTTACTTTACCTCATCAAAGAGTCAATTGACTATGACGAATGATGACTAATCAATTATAGTTGATACATACATAGATGTAAACAAGAGCATTCAAAAAGTCGGTTCTAATGACCCGTTCTTATCTTCATGTACATATTAAGTATATAGATATCTGATTAAGGGATGATAGACAAAGATTTGCATTAGGATTCACATATTCGTAGATAATATTTTTGTGCATAAAGGTCGGATATCAATTATAAGTATGATGGACAAGTGATTTATTGCTACTCAAAGGCGTACATATTATGTACAATGGATCAAGAGAATATTATGTGCAAATGTCTTAAACATATTATATGCACATTTTGTGAGTGCAAATATATATTTCATTTTGCATTAATTGATAAATTAATATACATATATATATTTATTAGTAATATGTACATTATACAGTTTTTTGTACCATATGTAATTCCAACTACGCGAGGGAAAAGAGTTCTAGTTGGTGCACAAGTCAAGTTGACCCGTACAAATTTCTTTAAAGAGTTTAAAAACTGTTTTACAGTATTTTGATGGAATAAATACCAATAAATGTTGCATTAGATACAACTCTTAGAGAGGCATGAGTAATTTTTTCATGTTCTTTAATTATTTGAAATATGTATTTTTTTATTATTTAAAAATTGTTTGAATTACTACAATAACTATCTACTATTATTGATAGATAATTCATTATTGCTGCAGCAAGTTGCCCCACCAATGAGGCAAGTTGGATCCAAAAAATGTCCCACATTCAAATTGGTTTTACAATTAAAGTACAATAAACTATTTTATTTAACTCCAAGAGTTGCAAGTCCAAGTGGAATCTCAATTTTTTGTTCAAACGTCCTAGTTGATGAATATCTTTTCATAGAATCCAATTGGAGACATTGGATTTATTTCCATAATTATAATGTAGGATCCGTAGGGTTTTCATATGTTTTTTTTTGGATGTAGAACAAACTATCTTTCGAGATGCGAGTATTAGCAATCGAATACAAGTCGAGTCTCAAGTTTTTGATTACAAGAAGGACCGATTGTAAGACTGGACTGGGCCAAATAAATAAAGACACACCCATATGATTGCCATAATCATGGTTTTATTATTATTGAGGATCTAAATAGTGTGACTATGGATGAATCACCATTAATTAGCCGATAATTACTAGTGCTGAAAAATTAGTAGCCCCTCCCCCTGTGATTATGACCATGCCTCCACGTTTCTGGGAGATATTCTGGCACATAATGTTATGTTTCACTCTGTAAATGCTTAAACTTGCAATGGATTTATTTACGTATTTTGCATAAAGGTAATCTTCATTTAATTTTAATTTTGCATTAATTGATAAGTTAATAATGCAACATGTAAGTAATATTTAAATAAAATTATTTCCTTTGGCTAATTTATTTTTTCCTTTACTTAAAAGTGTACTTAAAGGACGTAATACATTTTTGATTTGAAGGCTTTATTTTTTCTAACTTTTTATTCTTTGAAGTTTGTTTATATATATATATATCGTAAAATAAAAGATTTAAAGTCAAATTAAGGCATGATGATGAAGTGAGTTGTTGTTCCTGGTCTACCAACTTCATCTCTCCTCTTCTCTCTCTCTCTCTCTCTTTTCATTGAAGCTTATAGAAAACCTATAGAAACAAGATGGTGTGTGTTGTTACACCCTTCTCGTTTTTTTTCGAAACGGGTAACTCCTTCCATTCTTCTTTTGCATAATGTTATAGTCTCATTTACATTTCATTAAAAAAGAATGTTCCTGGCTACAATCTATTTTTTTTTCTTCTTCTTCTTCTTTTTCTTTTTGCTTCATTTTCAGGGATCTGCATGCATTGAGAAGAAAGGGATTTTGTACTATGAGTGGGGAGGATAATGGTGTTCTTTTCTGTGTGTTTTAATTGATGAATTCGTTTAAAACAAGGGGTTTCAAGGTATGGGAGACTGAACTCCTCAGACAATAAATGTGTTGTGTTGGTCCTTAATTAGGAATGAAAACTACAATCCCCTTCAATTCAGGCCAGCATATAAGTCCTAATACTCATAAAGATCAGTCCTTGATGGCATCCCGTAACTACATATATTTCTTGTTTTTTGTATCAGTTCAAGTACTCGCAGTCCAAAGGACTGAAGGTCTTAAAGACCGATCCCAATGACCAATAGTTCTAGTCCTAAGACTGAACCGGACCGAATAAAGAAGGAATGCCACAACACTAATGAATGGGGTAATTATACATTATGTCAAGAGACAAAACGTTGCACAGTTATCAAAAATGAAACTAATACAAGTCTTGTTATGGTATAAGTCCGAAATAACTTGTGCCAAAAGAGCTAGTTCAGGGGAGTTGGAGAGAGTGGAGATTGATCTTATTAACATTGATGAAGTTGCTAACCAGATTTCCAGAGTGGGGTCTTGTATTATCCATATGCAAGACCCACTGTTCGACGTTGTGTCTTTTCAATGTTTGATCTTTCGACGTTGTGTCCTATTTCCTACATGAACAGATGTGTCCCCTTCCCAATATGCGCAGCAAAACAGTTGAAAATTGCGTTCTTATTTTTAGAAAGACTTTAGCCATGAAAAGTTGCATGATTACTGATTTTTTGTATGTATGGTTTACAGTTTGGCATGCACGTCATATTTTCTTTTTTATCTCGAAATTGGAGACAACACAAAGTTGACATTCAATCATCACAACCTTTTAAAAATTAGGAATGCGACGCGAGTTATATTTTATTATTGGAGTAGTGCAAAAAGGATCTCGACTCTTTCGAGTTATTCAGACAATTTGGAAGATATAGAAAATAAGTAGATGGAAGGTCTCATTATGTAGAGGAGGTTGTGAGTTCGTGTCTTAAGTAGAATCAGGGGGAGGGACTCAGAGTCGACCCGTGAACTGAGGGACTGACGCCTCTTTCTTGTATCTAAAATGAACCATGACAAGATGATACTCCCTAAAGGAGTCGTAGGGGGCAAATCAGTCACTTCTCAGTCTCCAAAAGGCAATTGCTAATATATTAATGGCTTCACTTAGTAAGTTATTTTCTTATTATGAAAAGGTTGTGATAATTGAAGTTTCAACTTTCTGTTTTTGCTCTCCTCAATTTCGAGACAGAAAGAGTGAATATGAAATGTAAGGCAAATTGTAGGCCATGTATATGTTTTCAACAATAATTGACAGCATTATTATGAAACTCCCTCTGCATTGTTTCATTTTTTTTTTATCAGAAATTTTTTTAAATTTAGAATAAGCGTGCAGTGACTTTTTTATAAACCTGTAAAATGTCCATATTTATTGTGAGACAAACAGTTGAAATGAATATCGACTATTTAAAAGATCAATGTATAAATACTTTTATGAAGGAAAAATGACGCATTCTAAAAATCAATTTAAATAGAAAATATCTTTTTAATTAATGAAGTACAAAAAATCTAAAAGGTTTCCTTTAAAAAAAAAACAAATGATAAATAAGATCCAAAATATCTTGAGCTTAAAAAAATCCGTTTTTAAAATCAACATTTAATATTACTGTATTTTTACAATTATTAAGTTCAAATATTCCTGAGTCAAATGTTTTCCTTTTTGAAAATCAAAATATTGTCATCCTAACATTAGTCAATGATGTTATTAATTTAGCTGTGGAGGCTGATAAAAGTTCCCGCCTGTAGGCCATACAAAGGTAGAAAAAGACATTTATTAATTATGTATAAATATGTAGAATAGATAGATAAACCATGGAACTCTAGATATCTGCTATAAAGACGCCATTTTTCTTTTCCCCCTATGAGTCATTTTTTTCTTTTATGTGTACAAACATAAATCGGAGTCAAATAAGGCAAATTATATCAAATAAGTAAAATTATGCACTTTAACTGTATACAGTTCATAAAAGAAGAAGATTCTATGACTCAAGTTGGTGATGGGTGGGGGGGGGAGCATTAAAAAAAATAACGACGATAGACTTCCATGTATATAGAATTCCAAGTATAGAGGTTAATTGTCATAGAAACAACACATTTGCTTACATTTATAGATAGGTAATCAAACTCTCCATCTATGTGTGTGCATAGGTACACACATCATTCCCCTTTCTTACTTTCCAATTGATGAAAAAGAAAATTGATACTCTGGGTGCAACAGTTCACTTGTTAGTATTATTTCTTCATACATTAATGATCATTTTTTGTATGTATGGAGTAGCTAGTATAATGATGATGATGACTCCGGACTTCATATATATAAAAGTCATTTGTCTTTGTTAAGATAGGTCGATAAAAAATGAGATCCCTTCAACTCCATATATACATATATTGTCTATACGGGATCAATTAAAACAAACTTTGACGTACTCCAGATACTCAACATATGCATTCTGAGATCATTTTGGTTTTATTGAATAGTATAGATAGTAATAGCATATCAAATGTCAATATAACCTCCATGGACCTCAATCACTCTCTCAATTATAATACGGAGTAATCATTTTACGTCATAAATCAAAACATTAATCTTATATAAATAGTCCCAGAGTTAATAATATTGATTTTAAAGTTAAATTATGCTTTTAACAATTGTAGAACTCTTAAATGTACACAACTTTGAAAAAAATTCCATTAAGCGTCTATTGTTTGAAAAACTACGACACTGAGAAAATTGTAAAGTTAAGCCAGATCATACAAACTTGGTTTTATTCAGAGTTTCAAAATTTCAAAACTGTATTAGAGCAGGTGTTACCATTTAAAAACGTTGGTATTACTGACATTTTATACTATTTCAACTCTTACCTTTCAATACTTCGATTTAAATGAATTTATGAAGTAAAAACGATCGTGACTATTTTACCGTTCACAAAGAAAATTGTGAATCTTCCAAAAACGGTCTCAGAGTTGGTTCACAATACGGGATCTAGACCAACTGCAGCAATTTGGAATGTTAAATTAAGGGGATATCAGATAGTACTACTTATTGCACTTTAGCCTAATTAACTCTGGAGTTATTTGCGTTAAAATAATATTCCCATTAGCTAAACACGTCTGAATGAGTGATTGTGTTTCTTTATCTTGACAACTGATTAAAAATAAATATAAATTTATGGTATTAATCATTTAATCACTTGTATGGGCAGGAAAAAGTCTCAGCTGTGATGTACTCATACGAGATCTGGATGAGGTCGAAGTTTGTTCCAATTTTAGTGCATGACCCTGTAAATCGATCTATAGGCAATGACCTCTGAATGTTTTTATAACGATGTGATATTTATTGTCAACCTTTTCTTTAAAAAAAAAAGAAAATGACCCAAAATCATTTAGTTAAATCTTCTATTCTTCATCTCTCAGCCTTTCTTTTAAAGAGAGAAAGATAAAGCGCCCAGAAACAGTTGTTAGTTAACTATTTCTTACCAAATGCTGGACTATTGTTACCTTCACTGTATGTCTCAACCCAAAAATAATCAGAAAAAAGGCCAATTCAAAAGACTGATAAGGCGAAAATAGAAAAAAATTCAAACTTACAACAAAACACAAAGTATAATTTTCTGTTTGTAAGTTAACACCGTGTTCATTTCTCAACATTTCTAATAAAATTATAATGAAAATTTCGAAGTAAGTCATTTATTCCCAATTATATGATGGTTACTCTTCATATCTCAACATTTCCTTTACAAAGAGAGAAAAAAAAACAGTCTAAAATCAATTTTTACTTAACCAATTTTTCCCAACTTTTATCCTCTATTCTTTATGTAATTGTTTACGGCTAAACTAACACTAATGAATTCGAGTTGGAACAATAAATGTTATTCCTAACATTAATAAGGAGCAAGAGTGATAGAAAAATGAACAGCTGACGGGGGAAACCCCGTTTTAATTTTCATATTAGGTCATATACTTGAATTCCGAACACTATTGAAAATAGATGTATTCTTTCCAATTCATATTTATTTATATTTTATGTTGTGGCTATCCTTATTTAAGACTGACGACTACTGTCGTCCCTTCCTGCATAGCAAACTCATAAAAAATAAGTTCTTGTACTTACAGTCCTAATGGCTGACGGTCTTAAGGACCTTTCTTAAGAATAGACTAGACTGGAATAAATAAATAAGGACTGGTATAACACTACATATAGTCATATTCTTTGTTGGTGGGTGTACATTTATGTAAATACTCTTTAAATCCTGGAAATAATCGATTTCAACGTTAAGTGTTTTAACAAGCAAATGCTGTTCAGAATTGAATAATGTTCCCCTAGTGTTTTATACACTCTACATTATTTTGACTCAATACTTTGGCAAAATTCTTATTGAATTCTCATGAGATGATCCTTTTTCTATGAAATGATAAAATATGGCGTATATATAATTTTTTTATTGTTCTCATGTGACACGTAAATTTTGAATGTTTTTACTTTGGTTGTTGTGTTGCTTCTCTTGTTATGATTATTATTATAGTTTGAGTTTAAGTAAGTTAATTAGCTCTTTGTATATTATATAAAAGAGAAATAAAGTTATTCTTTGTATAAATGATAATTATTTATCTATTCACACAACACCAAAAAAAGAAACTATAGAATATCGTTGCTACTAATTTTTATGTTATGTGTATAGTTTATCTCTTGGAATTCCGTTTTCCCGACATTTCTCAGAGTCTCAAATGAAAGGAAAATTACCCCCCTAGAACCACGAGTTCCTTTATCCCCTCTAAAATGATCTTTTTGAGACAAGGTTGATCCTTTTTCTATACTTTAAACTTTAGTCCTCTCTTCCATATAACGTGGTTTATACCATCTCTGCATATTATTCATGTCGACGGGGTTTTAGGTTGACCCCCTCCGAACGAGGATAGACGTGGTTTGAGCCCCCCCCCCTCCCTTCTAAGTAGCCACGTTGCTTGTTTATGTGCTGTTATAATAGATTTTTGAAGCTGTATGAGATTTGTCATTTCAGATGTCTCATATTTTTATAAAAATAATTTCATTGATTCCTGTAATGTACAAGTTGACTAAAAATACATATTGAAGAATCTTTCGGTTCAAAGTTTTAGCGATTCTAGTTATATGCAGAGCGTAAATTGACTTTTACCACGCTAATCATTTTCTGTATTTCGCTATTATACAACTCCCAGCTCCATAAAAAAAACCTCACCGTCACTGACTAATTAAGTTAGTTAGTTTTTTTCAAAAGTTGGTTCAAGTAATGTTATTTAAAAGGAATACGGTATTTCACGGGATAACGTAATTTAAAAAAAATGTTCTTAGGAATATGAAAAACCCTAGTACAAAGTATGTGGAAATGAACAAAAAATTGCTAATAAATATTTTGAATAGATTTAATTAATTAATGGCACAAACAAATGTAGTTATTTATTTATTTTTACTTTACCCATCTCTTTGATAAGTATTTGATATCAAAAAAGGATTTTTTTTTTTGTTTGGCTATTGAAAGTGCTTAATTCACTTTACTATGTACATATATACATAAGTACTCGTTACGGTGTCTTTATTGGCATGAAAAAATAATCTTCAAATTATATAGTTTGTACATTATTTAACCATAAAATCACTCCTACCTCAATGCATTTTTATCATCAAATAATAATATCAGAGGGATAGCAACAAGGCATACATATACACAATATATGATAATAATGTATCCTTCATCGAAAAATCCTTGACTAGTCTTATACAAATAGATATATTAAAAGGGACATTTATTTTTTTGCTTTTAGAGTATCAAATTGAAGTGTAGATATTTACCCTATATATAATGAATTCAAATACAATAATTTTATTTGAGATACGAGTTCCCCAATATACGAGTTTGCAAGATACAAAGTGGATTCCGAACACAAAGTTACCCTAATATACAAGCTGGTCAAAAGTTGGAGATGGGATATTTCTTATGGTGTAAATTGCTTTTACTTATGAGCTCGGTCCAGGAACGAATTAAACTCATCTGTAAAGGTATAATGGGTACATTAAATATTCATTATAGTAGACATTGAATTTATGATCAAGTCAAAAGTATTAAAAAACTTAATCTATAAACATAAATGATTTTTTGTCAAAATTAGACGCAAATCAATAAAAATGATATTAGTAAACACTTTTTTTTTTAACGATCATCAAAAAAGTATGTATTTTATAAATAAAAAAAGAGGTCATTTGTAGTTTTAAAAAGAAATACCATCTAATATTGTATGAGAATCTGTCAAAAATTGTCAAAAAATCCTAGTCACGACCCTAAGAAGAGTCAAATAAAAATGTTATTGATCAAAATACTTTGTCAACGCTAGAAAAAAAAACACAATATATTTAGGAGGGGCAAAATTGAATAAATTGCCTATTTTAAAGTATTTTTCTACAAAATGAAAAAATACATTTTTTATAAACTAAATTAAACTTTCTTACACTTATGAAAATAGTTTATTTTCCGATGACTATTTATTTAAGTTATTTCATTGGGTTTTTTTTTTCGTTCATGCATTGTTTCTTTCTTTATTTTTAATCAATGGCGCTGGAATTAAAAAACTAACCTATACAGAGTTTTCAATGACGTCATCAATTGTATTACAATTGAAGGAGACACCATCTTGGGGGCTCAAACTTGATATTTTTACTACATAAAATGGACAAATTTCGAATAAATCTTCATTACACTTTATCAAATGGCTTTAAGAATAAAAAAGACTAAATACCTACATTGAGTCCAACTTGATGCAGGTAACAACATACTTATGTAATTACTTGATGTAACAACAGATTTTTAATTTAAATTAGGGTGAGATATATAGTAATAAAACCAAGCAATAGAGAGATGGAATTTTGATACACAGTTAAATTTAAGTATTTTTATTTGTTGGTCCCATTTTGATATCCAATAGTGGACTACTTTCCTCAATATTAATTATTAGACCTCCAAAAGGTATCCAATAGTTTACTACTTTCCTTAATATTATGGATTAGACCTCAAAATGGCCGTCATCAACAATGATGAAGTCACATGACAACCCTCTATATAGGAGTAGTTATTTTTCACATGAAATGACCATCAACTCTGAGTCCATTATAATTGAATAAAACTATTAATGCGATTTTTCAGGAAGATCTTCTACCAAAGTAAGAGCCTTGACCAAATAGTTTGGACTAACCAAATAAATAAAATAGCTTAAAAACCAATTAACACCATGGGTATTCACCAATAGTTTAATAATGATGTTGAAAGTATCCGCACTCCTTGAATTAATATAATATATTTTTACAACTTTCATGAAAGGTTTCTCAAAACTACAGGGACAGTAATTGTTTTGCATCAAAGTATTAATAATATATTAGGTAAACTACGGGGGAAATTAAGATGTTAATTAGTTTAAAAAAGACGGACTTGACTCAACCAAAATTAATTAATTGTTAATTAGTGTTAAGATTCATTAATTGTAACGAGAGAAAAAAGTGTTTGATTGATTGAGTGACGTAGCTTTTTCATTTAGGCTGTTGTATGAAAAAATGGGTGCATACTCATTTTGACAAGGGCCACGTCATCATTAGGGTTTACCTTAAAACAGTATTTCTCAACTTTTTCATCATTACGGCGCCCATTAGCTTAATCTTGTAGGAGGTTGCAGCAGCTAATTTTGCCCAACTATTTAGGTCTAGGATTTTGAACAATTTATTTTATTTAGAAAAGACATTTCCTTGTAATCTTTGATGACTTTATTTTGAGAAAATATGAAGAGCCCTGCCCTTGTCCATAGATTGCAGAGCCAAGGTTGGGAAGCACTGCCTTAAAAGATCAAATCTAACTGTAAAACATAGAAAATTTAACCAAATAAAATTACTTTATGAGGTTTTGAGTTTCATAGCTCTGATATAATTTTTGTTGGCCTCGCTTTTGGTGTTTTTTGGTCCAACTTTCATTCATTTCTTTAAATGAACTTTAATAGTATGTATTTTCCTATTTTGCTTTTACAAAGAAAATGAATTGATTGAAAGAACAAAAAAAAAATGTTTTTCCTCCTTATTAATGAAAGACAATTATTGATGAGTGATGGATCTGACCAGTAATGTGTTTTAAAAGAGACTTTGCAGAATTAATGAAGGAGAGAAACAGTTTTATACTAAACTGGGTCAACGATACTCTGATACAGTTATTTCCAACCTTTTCCTCACTCCAGAGTCCTAGAGTATGTATTTTTCAGAAATGGGGAAAAAGTCCTAATATTTCTTTCGATATCATTTCAAATCCATTACTATAATAGAGGGTCTATAGTTTTAGGTTTATTTTAAGTTCAGTATAAATTAGCTTTCGAGTCTTTGATTGTGGAATCAAGTACAGTGGACAGTCTTCAAAATATGGACTCAGCTCCAATTCGAGTTTCGAGTCCCCAATGCTAGTTTATATATTTATATCTTGCGGCATATGTACTATACATTATTAATTATTTCTATAATTTCTCGGAGAGCCCTTGACAATACACTAGGAAGTCGAAGGGCTCCGAGGAGCACCGGTTGGAGATCACTCCCCTAAAACTATTATATCACTTAATAAAAATAAATAAGAAAGATGATAATAATGTTTATATCCCTTTTTTCACAATTAAAGACACATCTTACCTTATTTCCAACAAACAAGAAAAGGGCTTTCCAATCACCGTTAAAATTACATTGATATGTATATAGGTAACATGTATTTAGATAGATTGATCAACAATTGGTTAATTCATCACTCTATATGTGTACTATTGATACATTACTTCTTCTCGGATAGCACTTCAAGGAGCAACACACGTTCAATAAGAAAATACTTCTTTTTTTTCTTCTTACGACAACAACAAAAAAAAAGAAGGAAAAGTTGTTCGTGTCTACTAGGGAAAGATGTGAAGAAGGATGACAAAGAGAGGGGAGAGAGCGGAGAGAGTTGAAATGATTCTCTGAGTGCTTTTTCCGTTCCTATATTCGTCTTCCTCTCACACACCCTTTCATATTGTACATACTTATTATAAAATTGCTCCCTATAATGATCCTAATTATGAAAAAATAAAATTCTCCAATAATTATTAGTAATAAATGTTCGCCAATTATGATTTAAGCTGAATGCCCTTCCGTCTGATACTGTAAGCAAACTATTGACAGAAACTATTTTTAAAGATCGGACATTTCACCAAAGGACCATTTTGAGATTCGGCCGTAAAATGATATATTGATGTATGTAATTGCATATTTTAATTCAATTTAAAATGATATAATGATGAATAAGTATTTCTCATATACTATATATTTCAAATGGGTAAATTAATGAGTGTTATTTCGCTGAAAGAACTTCTTTATATTAATTAATGATTATCATATAAGCACAACACAGTTCGAATCCTTTATCGTTGTAGTATTCTAATAAATTAAATAATAAACAAACACGACAGCAATTCGAATGGAAGAAGTGTCATCACTTCTTCGTTATCAATAAATTATAAATATTTGACATGGAGGATTATTCATATTTGAAAAGACTCATGGATAGATGAAAAAATATACTATTAGAGCAGAGCAGTGATTTCCACCTAGTTATGCTCCAGGATGTGTCAAAAGAAGGGCGGTTGTCTGTGGTAAGAAAAAACTACTGATAGGATTCGGGGAGGCACTCAAAGATTGGAACGTAGGAGAGCGAAATGTCTGTTCGGTAAATTGACATTCGGTGAAATATCCTTCAAGAAAATTAATTTCGGCCAATATTCCTAGAACCATCTGATACTATAACTAGATCATTTTTGAACAGTCTTAATATATGTAACCATCTAATAGATATTTAAAAAAAATGAATAGATGGCATCTATTTAATTTTGATTCTCATAGACACTGGGTGTTAACAAGTCTTTCGTAGCCAAAGTCGATTTATAATGACGTCACTGTTTTATATATATGATGAATTCATTTATCAAAGATTCTTCCAAGGTATTTCTTTTTCGTCATATTCGGATGGGTCCTTAAGATTTAGGATAGGAAGTCAAAATTTTGGAACCAATACATTCCTACTCGAAAAGAGAAAAAGATGGCTTTCTATGCAAGAAGAAACCCAATTATATATTTACTTATGGCTGTTGGAAAACTATGATTCTCGAATGGAGGGAATTTCAGCCTGTATCTAAAAAGGATCAGCATGGCATCGTATTTTTTAACAATGATTTTAGAGACATTATTTTATCAACTCTATTTTTTGATCTTCAATCCTAGAAATAGAGAAATAACAGTCCTAAAATTTTGACTTTCCGTCCCAAATCCCTTAAGAACATCTCCAAATCGGATGTAAAAGTAGTTCCATAGGGCTATCATAGCTAAATGACGTCATCATGAATTTCCATCAGTAATACGTTCATCAATCAATCTCGAGCATTAAGGATTCAATGTGTATAAGAATGATAAAAACATTAATTAGGCCTAAATTAATAATACCAGTTTCGTGCATGAAAGATAAATTCAATTAGTAAAGTAGTGTAATTTACTGTAATATTAGTTTAAATTTGGTATGTTTTTCAAGCAGGGCTTCAGAGTTAGGGCATAATATGCCCCCATTCCGACTCCAACACACTTTTTTTTTATAATATATGTTATAGCCTATATAAGTACTATAGAGTCATTTGAGTCTAAAGACTATAAATAAATATTTAATTTATTTGTTATATGCAGCAAATAATTGTGGAAGGTATATGTAAAGAAACTTTTTGGATTATAATATATTTAAAAAGATGAAAAACAAATGAAATGGATTACTAATATATTATTCATAAGCATCTGAACGTAATTTATGCACTCATAACCGAAGAACAACGGTACAAACAACCTCTCACTACAACGTTACCCTTTACACCGATGACATTAACTATTAACAAGACTAAGTAATGCACTAGCATGGGTAGTGGCTATGCTCTGCTCAACATAATAATTTAGACTTTAGAGATATTCGGGAATAGTGATTGTATACACTATAGAGCACGTTTGAAATTTTATTTAAGCCGTAGAACAGGAAAATGAAGATTAAAACTTTCAGCCGACTGGTAAAACTGCTGTTGCATGGTGTAATTAGTCATTATGAGGGAGTCCCTTGGATTTCAAACTTTTTTAAAAGAAGGGTAACGATTGACAAACACTGATTTAGATCAATTAACTTTTTTTATGTAACTTTATAAGCTTTATATTTTCTATTGGATTTTTTGATACTATCTCTTATTTCAATTAGCAACAATTTAATTGTAAGATCAAAACAAACCTTTCTGAAAAAAAATATATTTAAAAAAGAAAGTAAGATAAACTATTGATGAAATTTATTAAATCTCGGCAAAATGTATATCTATTAACTGAAAAAGAGTAATGACACACAAAATTCACATACCATCGAATATATTTTAATTAACATTTTAATACTGTCAAAAAATGACGGATAAAATATTAATGATCAAACTATTTAACTGATATTCTATAATTGCATATCTTGATCAAGAGATTCACATAAGAAAAGTATTATGATTACACAAGTTTTGAGCTTACACATTATATTCTCGTATATATATATAGGAAATACATAATGCAGTCCTATACAATGTTAGTTTGAAGAAATTAGTGTTGCTGTTTTTTTTGTTGTTAAATATTGTTATATATTGTTGTCAGATGAAGTTGCACGAATTAGGTATAAGTAGATATTTTAGCCCTACAATTAATTGATCTGATCTAAGAAGTTGAAGTCCATATAGATGTTATGTGTAGTGTTGTAAATCTTAAGCATTTTTAGGGAGAGCGTTTATTGTTGTTGACAGCTTGAACAGTGGTTTTTTTATAAAGCTGTTATCATTATTCTTTCATTCTTAAGGAGAGAATATCTAAGTTTAAAGTAACTTGTGTGTCTCATGAATGACGGGATTAACGCTCATTAATTGTTAAGAAGTTATAAGCTAAGTCCCCATTGGAATCAGAGTAGAATCGAGGATTAACAGGAGAGTAATTCCTGGCTATGCTACTGCATGATACGGAGGTGTCCTTGTGTTTATTCCCTTCATCTCACAGCTTCTTGAAACTACTATAATGAAACGTCATGATAGCTAACTTGCTCTTCTCTAAAACATTCTTCAAATTGTCAGGGATTCAATATTCATTTTCTGTTCGTTTGTTTTTTTACATACCGAAAAAACTGATGATTTACAGCCTAAATTATGTATATTTCCCCCTGTAAGAGCGACCGGGTATCCCAAAGCTATATATCGACTAGAAAAATACACTTGTTAGCTTAAGTAGACTTCTTTTCTTAATAAAATATTTTTTCTCCAGCAAGGTGTCACTTTTTATGATATCAGAGATAACAACGTCACTTAATCATTTTTTGGTATATTTCTTCATGACGCATCCAACTTTTTCTTCTTATCTCAGAATTTGTCCTTTTAATTTAGTTAGAAGATTGACATCATAGATGTTGCATAGTTAGTTATATGAAGGGTGGGAAAATGTAGAGAAAAACAACAGTATTAAAATTATAAATAAAAAAGGTTGTCGCTATTGTTCAGTTTTCTTTTCTTTTTTTCATTCTTTAATAGACCGTCATAGTGTTAACATTTCTCTCTGAATGAATAAAATAAAATAACTAAAAATAATAAACTTTGTGCCCTAAATTAATTAACACATGAAAAAAGCAAAATACTTTCTATGTTATTAAAATATAGGCAATGTAAATATGTAAAAAACAATGAAGGTGTACACATTTGTCATTACCGGTTTTCAAAGAAAAATACCACTTAATCATTGCGTAATATACATTATTTGAAAGACAACACATGTTTACTTTTAGTGCATAGAGGGTTAAATTAATTTCTACATTATTTTCTATGCGATAATAATATCTAAATGTTGAAGTTTATCCTCTCTATAGCAATAATACAATTTCTCCCTTCAAAACCATACAACATGCAGTTAATGTTGCCATAAGGCTAGCTCCCCCCTTTTCTCCGCTCTACAAAATGGCCATCCATAGTTAGAGAGTTGTATTCCAGTATAATTGACCCCCCAGCGGACATAATTGGACAAATATTGATTATGTGTTTTGGGTATCGAACTAACGTACATAACATACGTAACGTAACATAGTGTTGAATCCGGTATATTTTTGTAGCTTGTCCAATTTGTTTTTTTGGAGTTGGTAATCCGAAAAATGTATTTTCTATTCCTTAGCTGTTGTCATTATGTTCTTCCTTTTCTACTACATTCAATTATATTCAAAACATGATTGAACATTCGTGTGTGGTTATAAAAGACGGAGAGTTACTTGAGGATTTGTTGCAGAGATGTAATTGTAAGTCGTTATTGGAGTAAGAGTAGAATTGAGGACTGACAGTTGAGTAACTCTTGCAAATGTCCTTGTTTATTTATTTCTCCTCCTTTTCTCACGTCACAGCTGCTTGTAGCTGATCGAATGAAATGACATGAGAGCACAGCTACTCTCGTCCAAAACTTTCTTCAAATTGTGAGGGTTGCCATGTTTATTTTCACTTTGTTTTTTTAATATGGCCAAAATACAAACGATTTATATCACTACACATATATTTCATGCGGGAAAAATCCTGAGAGATAAAATGTCTACTGTTTTATGCCGCTCTATTAATTAGTTTTTTCAATTTAAATAATCTGTAACTGTCTGGTTCTAATAATGAATTTCTATATGAATATTTCCAGGATAGCTTTCAAAAATTATAGAAATAACACAAAAATATATGCCTTAATTGTCAATAAATCAAGAATAGGTATGTAATTTATTACATACATACGTAGCTATAAATAAGACTACAGGTGAAATAAATCTTTTTTTGTTCTTTATTATTGAATAAGGAATTTCATTGGATTCACTGTTTGAACTAATTAATTATTTATGAATATTGTTGGAATCATGAATAACAAATCATCTAAATGCTGACTTTCTTGAAGAAAACGCACTTTTTTATGATTAGAAATGTCGAATGCAATATCCCTTAATCACAAACAAGAATTTACATTAAAAAAATAAAATAAATGTATGTACATAATTAATTAATTATATAGTCAATGGAGTTACAAGTTCCCTATTGCCCTGTTTATCCCCAAGGTATGAACAGATATGTATATCTACAAATAAATTAGTTGGTTTTTTGAATAGATATTGTTGCTTGTTGCGTGACTTATTCAATATGATATTCATGTTGCATATTGCAATTTACTTTACCAAGACTCAAAGATGAGAAGGTGTCTTATCTGTAGATCGACCCTATAAAAGTATATGCAGGCTTATATATTGTGCAGAAAATGGGCCCATTTTATGCTTCCCGTACATTTTTGATGCCCTGAACGTAAAAAAAAAAAGAACAATAAAGGGGGAAAATCATTGAACGGCATTCCTTTTTATTGTTGTCCAAACACATATTTTACACAAGATCAAAGCTAAAATCAAGTGGCGAAACGATGACCACGTTTATGAAAAAAACCGAGTGCGTCAAATAATTAAATAACGTCATTTAATGCACGTCATAACCAGAGATAAAATACAAGGGAAAAATTTCGTTATTTACCCAATAAAATTTGAGCAAAAATTAATTGCCGTTTCATTTAAAAAATGAACGGAATTTAATTAAACATTGAACGTCTGAAGGGATTCATTTCAAAAATGAAATGATGAACAAATGTTTGTTGCCAAGTTTGCGGAAAAGAAATGGTGTAGTCAATCATTTTTTATTATGGTCACAATTTTGAAATTAACAATTTTCTGTATTCAAAATGGTGCAAATCTTTCGAAATTTAAAAAAAAAGATTATCAGATGTTGTATTTTGTCACTTTTCAAAATTTGAAGTCTTAAATTTGTCATTTATAAGAAAAAACATTCTTTCACAGATTTGATATACAGATATACAGTTTAATGTTTTATCTTCTATGAATAAATGTTTTTTGTAAGCATTTTTATAAAATTTGAGAGCTGATTTAAATAGCATAGTAAGAGGGAAATGTTATGCCGAATTAATTTAAAAACTTTAAAGCCCTGTAAGATATTTTCGGCTTAGAAACACGACACAAAACATAAAGTTCAAACAAATAACTTCTAACAATCAATCCTATTGTAAACACTTTAGGATATTTGATTTCATTTCATTTTACACATTTAACATAAAGCTTTAGGTCAACAAAAATGAGCCTGGGGATTTTAGCTTTTAATAGAGGTATTTTTGTTGTTTGGAACTTTCTTGAATTTTGATGTAGCTAAGTAGATCTACCATGCTGTATATATGTACATATGTAGTATTTTATACTTTCATAATTTGGAATACATACATATATGTCTTTGATCTTTCTTGCCTTCAAAGAATTAAACTAGAAGAACAGGACCCTTCCCTTCTTTCCTTTCAAACAATGAAATCGTATATTCATTAATTAAACAACAATAGAGAAAGAAGGTAATATTAAGTGGAAGAGAGAGGGAGAATACCACCAGTTACGATTCACGAATGATCAAAAGTAAATCCAATCATATCTTATCAAAAATAAACATTGCATTATGTTCCTACTTAAGAAAGATTCATTCATGGTTAATACCGCTGTTTATGACGTGCAAAGACATTTTACTGACACCCTAATTGCCGAACGGACACTTTTACAAAAAAGTAATAAGTATATTTGATGATGATTCATACAGAAATACGATGTAATCAGTATTTCTATTCATATTACACCAATTTTAATAGATAGCATATTTAATTATTTTCCACGAATTTCAATGATTAATTCGTAGACTTGTGACTTTTTGAGCGATTTTTGGCTAAACTGAGGAAAAAAGAGCGCTAAAGTTTTAAAAAACGAGCACCGAAAATATAAAAAAAATTATTTAAAGAAAATACAGTTTATTAAGGATAATTGTAATCAATAAGTGTTGTTTTATTTTTACCATAGTTTATTGATAAATTTTGCTATATTATATCCACAAATTAAGATTTTATAAAAGATTTTCTTCCATTAATTTTTGCATTCGAAATTTCAGTACTGCTAGTTTTAAATATACTTACAGACCGTTGAACGTCACAAGAGTAGTTCGAGCAAATTTAAAGTTGCTGAGATCTTCAGGAGTCTTGTTAGACGGAGGCATCTCATCATGGTCACTGCTGATTATAAGTTCAACCTTTTATATTAATATAAGATAAGGATTTATGTGAATTAAAAAAGCTATTTTTCTTTGAATTATATTCCGTTTTTTCCAGAAATTGTAAAAATCCTGTTTTTGTCTTCAGAAAGTATATTCAGAGAATCATAAATGAGTATTCCTCTACTTCAAAATTTGTAATAGTTTTCAGTAAAAATGACAAATTAGTTGTGATAAAAGACAAATGGCTTCCAAGCTGTGGATCTTTAGAAACTTGCCGGCACGTGCAAGGGCATTTTTTTATTCAATTCACATACATATTTTTTTTTATTCCTTCAAAATATGTTGTGTAGTACATAGCAGCCTCGAGCCCTCACCCCTAAAATATTCAAGTTAAATTACACAACATTCGATCAAAGTTAGGGAAAATTGGTGGAAAAGTATTTCTCCTCTGTTACAAGATTCAAGATTTATTTTAAATATAATGATTTGGACTAAATTTTCCCTTCCTCTCATTAGCTATTGTCGAAATCAAGCTCCCTTAGATATCTGATCACGTAATAATAAACCTAATTGCATCATATACATAGTTTTTCCTCCAAAAAGAGAGACTTTGTTTCGTGTATTGTTTTTCCTATTAATGAAGGAGAGTTTTTGTAGCTTAATTTTCCCTCCAAAAGTATCATCAAAACTGTTGTATAATCTAAATAGAATCCAAATTTTCTTTATTCCATACAATACTAGAAAAATGAGTAATTTTCCCCCAAGAGGTCAAAATGAGGCGTTTTGACCGGGGATCGCTCACAAGTCGTTAGTCTATTAATAAATAAATAATTGATTCATTTTATGATATGATCGAAGCTACTTCAATAGTTGGCTCGAACCACTATTACAACTCTTGTAGAAAAAACTATGACCAACCCCCAAATATATACGTTTAACGTTTAAAATGTTTAAAGAACGATTGATATGTTTCGTATATTGTAGTTTGGAGGACTTGTGTGCCTTATGAGTTGTATAGTGTCAGTTTCTAAGCCAATGACATACAGATAGAGGAGTACCAATCAAGACCTGACTTGGTACATAAGAGCTTCGATATAAACGATTGAATCTCAATTGAGAATCATTGAACGAATCCCTCTCTTCATTAAATATTTTTTTCTCTTTCAAAATTACATTTATATATAGCCCAATTGTCATGATTTTTGTTACAACAGTTGTAATAGTGGATCGAGCCAACACTTGAAGCATTCTCAATCATCCAATGAAATTAATTAATCTGCACTGACTCATTGCAACTCGTGCAAATAGTTAAAAAAAAATTCATTTTTATTGCAGTATGAATCATCATCAAATAAATTTGTTATTTTTTTCGGCAAATCAGATTACTAGTCTTTTCAACGTTGATTAGTTGAGCTCCAGAGTAAAATTAGGTTAACTAGCTACTACTAGTTTTGGTTTTCAGTCTGAAAATCCTTTGACCAGTCTAGGACCGTTATGATTTTTAGTGTACCGAACTAAATAGATCCTGTAAAGAATTTTGGTCTAGATCAGTCCGAAAGAAAAATTTAGTCTGATGTAGACCTATTCTATAGATGAATGGTTGATCACGTCATGTGCGTTTCAAAAATTTTGAACACTGGTACAATAACCTAATATGAGGTTAAATGTGTGAGTAAATCATATTTGTAAAAACTAATAAATCAGGATAAAGGAAGGAATAAGTGTATAGCTTGAGACTGAAAAAAATTGTTTAAATATATTGAAACCGAAAAAATTGGTCCATGATTTGAAAACGATTAAATTTCAGTCTACGATCTGAGATCCCAGTCTGGACTGAAATATCAGTCCAATCGATCTGCATGAAGAAATTTTGTAATATCGAACCTTTAAAAAAAATAGTCTTGGACTATGTAACAACGCAAACAACTAAGAACCAGAGTTGACTTGGACTCAAAACGTAAGAATTGAGATTATATTGGATTTCAGACCATTTTTTAACAAATTTTCGTATAATCGTTTAATTTTTTTCTTAGTCAACTAAAATAGACTAAACCCCAATTTTTAAAAGTAAAAAATAAGGCCCAAAATATATGTCCAACCCTGTGTTCTCTTTTTCGAAAATATTATAATCTTCAAGCCTCATCCTCCTTTAAAAAATGAAGACTTATGTGTATTGAAAGTTGAAATGTAAAAATATAAAAACATCTGAATTTCTTCCACAAATATATAGAGAATCATAATTTTCCATTGGGTGTTTCCGTTCATATAAATGAAAACATTCTTAGTTACAGAACCTCCACTTTTTAAAAAGGAGAATGTTTGAGGTTTGAAGATTATAAATGATAATAATATCATGTATATAATTTCTTATAGACAAGTTCTGTATTGGTCCGTTCTGACCTTTAAACAATAGGTGTCATGAGTTATGTTTTAAAGAAAAATTAATGGATTCAAGCAAATGGGAATGAATGCATTACTTATTTTTCTATTAAATAATTATAAATGAACCACACACCCTACATTCATTGAATCAAAACCTGATAAATTCCCTAATTGAAGGAAATTAGAAAAATGAAGTAATAAATCCCATAAATGAATCTAACAAAAGGTAAAGAAATATTGATAAAAACAATCAGATTTTTTTTTATGGAATCAATTAATCATTTAGATTGGAATGAATGAGAATTCATTATTAAAAGAATCATTGCCTACTATTTACGGGGACAGGGGAGAGTTGCCATACTTTTTGCTTTTGGTCAATTTTATCAGAGTTGGTTTAACTCAACATAACCATATATAGGTCATAGACGTAGGAGACAGGGGGTGGCATTGTCCTTCCAATTCGGAGGAAACTATCAGCTTTTAGAAAATATGACCAGCCAGTATGCTAAAAATAAGAAACCGAAAATCAGCATGGTAATCCTGACAATGAAGAATGTTTTGGAGGAGAGCAGCTCAGACGAGTTGCAAAAACTAGTCTAACTTAGTATTACTTCATTTCTGCTCCATGTTATTAGTTAAATTTGCAATATCGAACATTTTTAACCATGGATCTTTTGTGTTATAAGAAGTGACTTCATTATACATACAAAATGAAACTAATTTGAGTTATGTATTCCAATTTGTTCCAAAGTTAAGATCTCTTTAATGGCCTCTTACTGTTAATATATATAATCTTCCTACGAAGTTTTATCAAAATTAACTAAATTAAAAGTAACTTTTTCCGTAATCCTGCATGCAAACAGACCGAGGTGGTACATAGCCTCCGTTCAACTTCACTGGTGGAAACATAGAATTCTAGAGACCTGGAAGAATCAAAAATACCTTTTTTTCATATGAGGGAGTGATAAAAGGAGTTATTGGTTTAAAAAAAGAGTCAACCTCATTTGTTTACTTCAATCCTTCATGAAGGTAAAAAGAGAAAACACAACCTAAAGTGCATGCGTGATTATTCAATGGGATCATGTGTCTACGGCGGAAGTACTAACTGTAGAGTTGAGTACTTTATACATAGAGATATAAAGTATAGAAGGCTTATGAATGACGAGGACAATTTATTGACGCGTTCAGCTGATGAACGATAAAGACACATAAAGATCAAAACATTGAGGTAGTATGTCAAGATAAGCCTGTGTAATACGAATAATATTCTTAACATCTTAATAAATTAATCATTAGTAATAAAATAACGTTATAATTTTTACAAAAGGAGTTTGGTATTTGTAAAGTTTTTCATATTGTATATAATTGCAACTTGATAAATTCTTATTATTTTATTCGTAAATTCCAATGCCTGCCTGCATTGCATTCAATCGTAATTCATGAACGGCAGCTTTTTTTAGATCCCCAGAGCCATGATCTTGCTAGTAAATTGTTGAAAAAATGTGAACTTAACCATAATAATGTGAAAATAAGCTTTTTTCCATAAGTATTTTCATAACTTTATAAAACAATAATATGTTTTAGCATCCTTGTTAGTTAATTTAATATTCCATATATATTATAAGTCACCATCTACTTTTAGATTTGCCAAAAATCCAGCGCTTCTAAAGCAATGGATAGTAAACTGCCTTCGCGAAGATTGGAAACCAACCAAATGGTCAAGAATCTGTTCTAAGTACTTCAAGGACTCTGACATCATCAAGCACAAAGTTAAGTGCACGCCTGTTTTTCGAGTAGTGCCTTCAATTTTCGACTTTCTAATGCACTTTAACCATTGACGAATATTAAATTGAAGACCCTATGAAGAAGACAGTACTATAAAAATGAATTCTGTTGGTAAGATTGAAAAAAGGTAAATTGTAAATATAGTCATTGATCATACATATACTCTACCTAGTACTATGGAATCCTTGTGGGAGGTGACAAAAAGAGACATTAGAATTCTTTCCGAAAAAAATTAACATCTTTCAACACATTTAAAGGCTTTAAAAATTAAATTATTTGTCAAAGCAAACGAAGGCTTCAGAAGCGGATAATCAAGACTAAAGATTTATGTCGCAATTGAACTAAAAAAAAATATGGTTTCTGGATTAAGTGAAGAAGTTCTGTCTACTATAACATCTAAGTTTCCAAAAGAGCTCTTTCATCGTATAATCCATAATTTAAAAAATGGAAATTACAACAAGGAATAAATACTCAGGAATTAAAGCAATTTTCATTGACTTTACAGTTTTTCTCTCAGAAGAGTTATGATTATGTTCGGAGTACTTTCAACATGTAATACGAGCTCAGCAACAAAAAAAAGCCAACGGCGAAAAAATTTCTAGCAACCTCACTCTAGATGAAATGAGTATAAAGAAAAGGATTGAGTTTGATGGTAGTAAGTACCATGGATACGTGGATATTGGCACAGGACTATCCGATGGTTCAATGCCTCCTGCCACAGAGGTTGTTGTACTGATGGTGGTCGCCATCAATGGGAAGTTGGAAAATACCAACTTTATTATCCATGGATTATCTGGGAGATAAAAGGCAAATTTGTTTCTTACGGCTTTGAGTAAAGTGTATGATACGGGCATTATCATTCCTAGTATTACATGTGATGGCCCCTCTTGTAATTTTGCTATGTTTAACCCCCTCGGAGCTGTTCTCTGTCCAAATAATATGGAAACTACGTTTCCTCATCCTTCCAATCCTGAAATCAAGATAGCAGTTATATTTGATATTTGCCATATTATGAAGCTCGTGAGGGGTAATAGGTAACTTTGTATAAGGACAATTCGTATAAAACATTTTCGTATGGACAATTTGCATAAAAACAATTTCGTATAAATTTATGAGGAAACGGAGCATAGACTTTATGAATTGTCATTTTAACCCCTGAATATTGGAGGTGTTTTCGGGTATTGGTGATACTTAAGTGACTACTAAGAGCCCTTACAACCCCCCAAATGTGGAACCTGGTGGTACCAAAAACTCCAGCAAAAATGCTGGGGTCCAATCGGGGTGTTATGAGGGTGCTCTTAATTGTTTCTCAAGTATTGGCGGTAAGTTGCATCCCGTTTTGGGATTCTGTGGCACCTGAAAACATCCCCAAAATTCGAGGTACAATTAGGGGGGGGGGTTATGAGGGCTCTTAGTAGTTACTTAAATGTTGGCATACCCCAAAACACACCCCAACCTTTGGGGTACAAAATAAACATTCATAAAGTCTATGGCCCGTTTCCTCATAAATTTATAAGAAATGGTTTTATACAAAAATGTTTTATACGAATTGTCCTTACACGAATATGTTTTATACGGAGTTACCGTACACCCTCGTGAGGAATACATTTGTATCTTTTGGTGTTATGAAAAATCAAAAAGGAGAGGAGATTCGTTGGAGCTTGAACTATATTTATTAGAGGAACATTCTGAGAGCCGGAACGAAGTCGCGAAAAGCTCACATTGAATGGAAAAGAATGAAAATGAAAGTAAATTTGGCATGCCAAACACTTTCGAGAAGTGTAGAAGATGCTTTGGACATGCTCTCGAAGTATCTTCAACACAAAAACTTTACAAACTGTACGGCTACAGTGGAGTTCATTAGAATATTTTACGCCTTATTTGATATATATATATAATATATTAGGAAGCTCAACTAAATCCCCATTAAGAAGATCCAACTAGGATTATTGGTGCACTCTCTTGATACCAAGCTACGACTATATCAAAGAATTAAAAACTTGCAGAGGTCAAAAAGTTGTTAATACAAAGCAAAAAACAGGATATGTTGGATTTTTGATCGCAATTCAGAGTTTTATACACTTATATGATTCTCTTATAGAAAAGATTGGGGAGATCGCATAAAATACAACTAACCTATCTTTCTAAAGATGTATTTTTTTTCTAAAAACTGAAAAGATGTCTGAAAGACTTTAAAATTTTACAAAACGGGTTTTGCCGAGAGATTCCAGTCTGACTTTTAAAAATAGCATTGCAGTTTTGAAAAATATTGGCTTTCGTAAAAATTAGGGCTTTCAATGCCTTAGTGATCATATATTTGATTCATTTCCAGAATCTAATCATGTATTTTTCCTAATAAAAGTAATTTTTTCGATGTTATGCAAGTATAAAGCTGTATCACTTGGGAAAGCTAGAAACTGAGACTGTACAAGGAACCAAGATTTGTAGTGTCCTCACGAATATTATACAGTTTAAGAATCAATAATTTGAAAAATATCAATAAGATGATGAAAGAAATAATTTTATTAGTATATAATATTTTTTAGAATAAATTATACTTCATTGATTAGATGTTTATTTATCTTAAATATTCTATAACATTTTTTATAAAAATTAGTATCAAATAGAACAAATGAGAATATTAGGAATTTATAAGAAAAAATCAATTATGAAAATGTTCTTCATTGTGTTGTTATAGGCCTCATGCGATTCAAGGCGAATTTAAATACCAATCGTAGATATTCTTTTTAGAGATGAATTATGATACTCCTTCCTAAGAGTGAAAATTGAGGTTAATGAATTATTATAACATTAATAATGAACTATTTCGCATTTTACAGATTTTATATTAATACTTGCCATTTTGATAATAGAATAATTTGAAGTAGGTTGAGTACCCTCATTATCCAATAGCCTCCTAAAATCACATTATTACGAAACGGCTATTTACTATATAATATTTGAATGTTTTGATCCTGATCTTGTTTGTATTCAATTTTTTCATCAAGTAAGCACGCTATATCTTTTTATCTCTATGAGTTTGTAATAAAAAATAAGCTTTAAAAATTATAAAAGAATAAAAGGTTGTTGAGTGTGGTCTTAATTATTTTTTGTTCATTATTTAATAGGTTGTCGTGGTGTGATGTTGAATTATCTTTGTGAAGTAAGCATTATTTCCTATCTGTGGTGATTATTGCTTTAAAATGAATAATAAAATTAATATATATGAATTTAAATATAATTATTTACAATATTTTTTGTGCACTAATGCTATTTTAAATGTAAAAGGTTATCCTCCTTATAGTAATAATTCATTTTATCCCCCTAACAGCATACAACAAGCAGCTGATATTGACAAAAGTCTTAATTTAATAGTACCTTATGTACTTTTGTATGTATACTTTTTCTTCGCGTTCTTTCTTTCCTTACAAAGATACCAACTCTACTAATAAGAATAAACAATATAAGGAAAGTTGAAACAGGAGTTTCAACTGTCTCTTTTGTAGGAAGCGATATAATACGTAAATTTTCTCCTAAAAAGATAAAATTTTGGAGATTGATGGTTATATCAAATGATAACAAAATAATTAAAAATATATAAGTTATTGCAAAAACAATGAAAAACTGACTTCATTATGTAAAAGAATATTTATCCTCCAAAAAATTACTATTTTTATCCAATATTTCGAAGAAAAGTAACAATAAATAATGATTCTGTCCACAAAAATCTTTATTATAGTAATTAGTATACAATCATAACGTAAATTTTGTGGCTGTAACTTTTTGATACTCGAGAAAAGGAGCCTGTTGCAACCATATATTTATTCTCTTTGGTTGAAACAATTTTGTGTAGCAACTGCTCCCCATTTCCCCTGAATATATTTTCAATTGACTAAAACCCAACGTTTTTTGCTGCCCATAAGGGGACTATAAAATTAGCAATGAACTTAATTAAATACATATTTGTATTTGAATTGTGGAGCGAAATATGGTACACATTTTATATCTATCCACACAATACATAAATGCATATTTTATTATCTTTTTATGTTATCATCAAAGTCCTCCTCCTAAAAAAGGGACCATAAAAGCATTGTATTTGATTATTTATCAATTAATTAGAGAAAAATACAATCATTTTACTTATGAACATCTATCCGGCATCTCAGCAATGGATGGATTCATTTGAACTCCACATTTCGTAAGATATGAGGTAGTGAAAGGGTCGCAATCAGTAATAACGTGAGCTCGCCCGTATAACTCTAGCTCAAACCCCAAATTTAAATCCCAAAAGTTAATGTAAGGATCATTTGGTTTTAGTCGGAACTTGTTTCCTTTGAAAGGAATGCGATGTCTTCGTATAAATGTCTCATGAGAGACTCTTCCCATTGAGGAATGAATCTCTGTAACTTTAATTGAATCATCTTCAAGAAAATAATATACGTTAAATCTTCTTTTAAGAGAGGTTCCCAGACCACCCTCCGAAATCGGCTCAATCAAGTAACTCCAAAACCTTAAAATCTATCAAAATGATTGAATGACTTATCCATACTTAAACCTGATTTAATTGCAACTTTACCTTTTTGTCATTTACAAGCCACTTTGGGAGGGATCCTGGAATCTGATTTGTTTGGGTTTTTTCTCCAAAAGTCCAAGTATCGCATCTTTCATTCTCTAAAGGTCGTTTTCCAATCCCTACTTTTCCAGGAATCATTCTTTGAATACTATTAGACACACCCTGAACCACTTCAAAATGTTGGGATCTACGGAAATTGGTCGGATTGACTCTCTGCAAAAGGGATATATACAAAAGAGAATTAACTAACTATATTTTTTAGACTTCCATTCTTAAATAGGATGTATGCACTAATCTCTGAAATAACTTCAAACACAAATTTTTGGATTACAACTGTGTATATTTATCCACGAACCCGTGGGTGAGATGATAGGAAAAATTCCTGATTTTTAGGACTAGAATTATACTATGAACTAAGTAATTAAATTTTATTTAAATACATACAGAACATATAAAATAAAACACATATGCAAATGCACTTTGAATAAAAGCAACAATGTCGTTGGAACGGAGGTATTCCTCTCAGGTCCATTCCGAAAGGGGTGTGAGGAAATGCCATGCATAGTTAGTATTTATCCAATACAGGGGATAAATTGAGTGAAGGATTTTTTAATTTCAAAATGATGTGTCCAAATACTATTTATATAAATTTTTTATTTGAACAGAGTACATTTAAACATCTCTTTTAAAATATTGAAGAGATAAATTATAATCTTTAACAGTACATACAGGTAATTTTGGTCCAGGTAACTCATTATTAACACCGAAGTACAATCCGGACATGTTTTTAATCCTTTTATTATTAAAGAAACTAGGGTACTAAGCTCTTTGTTATACACAGTTGAGATGGCTTTATCAATAATTCTGGTATGCAATAGAAAATAAACCATTTTATAAATATTAGTTGCTTTCTTTTATTCCTCACTTGTTAATCATTATTATCGAATAATCAACTTGATTTGTAGAGTAATTTAAATATTGATAGCAGATTAGAAATTTGCAAGATTAACTTTTGTATAATGTTTTACTTATTGAAACAATTAAAAATATATTATTAGCGTTCATAGGTCAATATAGTAGGCATATTAAGTCAAATTTAAAATGAAAATTCAATTTAATATTCATAGTAGAATCAAAATTAATGTACAATTAATAAGAATTGAAAAGAGGTACGTACACATTTGGATTGTCACAAAAAAGTTTTATAACAATAAATGGTTTACTTAAGAGGTTTTGAGAATGGAGTAGAGGGTATATTGCGTGTTGATAACTTATTTATAAAAAAACAAGGACTACGACTGTATAAAAAAGCTAGTTTTGTTGTGTTTTAAATTTGTTCTATAAGGTTTGTATAATTAAATTCTAATATGTTCTCTAAAATATTATTAAAATGCTAACAAATATTCGAACTTTTCTTTTTGTTTTAGAAAGATAGGTTTAGAGAAAAATATGTTCAAAAATATTGTGTATGGCGTCCTTGTTTTAAAATAATAAAGAAGAAAAATAATTATTTACGTAGCAATAGTAGCAGCTGTTTGATTAGAAGAAAAATAATCACAATATAAATAAACGCACGTGTATGTTGGTGAGAGTTAACACTAAACTCATAATGTCATCAACAGAGGACGAAACCAATTCCAAAGAAAGTCCATTTCAGGATGAGAAAGAGGAGGATACAACAACGTTTAGCGACCTGGGTCTGACAGAAGTCCTTTGTGAAGCTTGTGAGTCCTTGGGATGGAAGACACCGTCCAAAATTCAGAAAGAGGCCATTCCTGTAGCTTTAACTGGTCGGGATATAATTGGATTGGCGGAAACGGGATCTGGAAAGACTGCAGCCTTTGCTCTACCTGTATTACAGTCTCTTTTAGAGAAACCCCAGCGATTTTTTGCCCTTGTTCTTACGCCCACTCGTGAATTGGCTTATCAGGTTCGAATTCATTACATGATTCATGATTTATTAACTTATAAATATTCATTTATACCCCCTTATGTTTTAGATTTCTGAACAGTTTGAAAAACTAGGCAAATCCATTGGTGTGAAATGTGTGGTCCTCGTTGGAGGTATGGACATGGTGAGTCAGGCACTTGTCCTAGGAAAGAAGCCTCACATCATCATTGCTACTCCAGGGCGACTCATTGATCACATGGAAAACACGAAAGGATTTGATCTTCGCTCTCTCAAATACCTTATCATGGATGAGGCAGATCGTATATTGAACATGGACTTCGAAATTGAAGTAGATAAAATATTAAGTGCACTTCCTCGTGGAGAGGGGCGGAAAAACATGCTCTTCTCAGCTACAATGACTAAAAAAGTTGCCAAATTACAAAGAGCCTCTCTTCGTGATCCTGTTCGGGTTGAAGTCTCCTCTAAATACCAAACAGTGGATAAACTTCTACAATATTATCTTTTTATACCACTTAAGTATAAAGAGATGTATTTGGTTCATATAATCAATGAGTTAGCCGGAAATAGTTTCATCATTTTTAGTTCTACTTGTAGTGGAACTCTCAAACTTGCACTTCTTCTACGAAATCTAGGATTCACTGCTATTCCTTTGAATGGACAAATGTCTCAAAACAAACGCTTAGCTTCTCTCAACAAATTCAAAAACAAAAGTAGGTCCATACTCATTGCAACTGATGTAGCCTCGAGAGGGTTAGATATTCCTCACGTAGACGTTGTCATTAATTATGATATCCCTACACATTCCAAAGACTATATTCATCGAGTAGGTAGGACGGCACGTGCTGGACGATCCGGACGAGCAATTACATTCGTTTGTCAGTATGATGTGGAGTTATATCAACGGATTGAAACTCTCATCGGTAAAAAGCTACCCCTCTACTCGGGAGCTACTGAGGAGGAAGTTATGGTATTAGGAGATCGAGTCAACGAAGCAGTTCGTTTCGCCAAAATGGAGATGAAGGATATGGAGGAAAAGAAGAAAGAAAAGGGGAAAAAGCGAAAATCGGCAGCGGATGACTATGATGATGGAGAAAATTTTACTGGAGTTAGAAATCGTTTTAAAAAATCGGATAATAAGAAAAAAAGAAAGACAGTGCGCTAGACGGAATGATGATTTAATTATGATTAATTGTGCTATATATGTGAGATGATGCTTGTTGTAATTACTGTTAGGTGATTTTTGACAATTTAATACACTACGGCACTCATATTAAAATGAGTTTTTATTTGATTAATTAATTACAAGTCAACAAAAAAAAAACCATATTCATTTTTAGTAGTACTTGAAAAGCTGATCACGAATCGGTAATATGTTTTTTGTATCCAATCCTGATCAAATTCAATGTAAAGTTTAAAAAACCACCAGATTTTGAGGCTTTTTGCTTGAAAAGAAATAACTTGATTAATATCCATTCCTTCCGAATAATAGTTTAAAGGGAATTTTCATACTATATGCATCTATCTATAATGTAGATCTACTTTTATTCGTATGAAAAAATACTTATAATTACCACGTAACTTAATACGACTGTATCTAAGTCATTTATGAGTATTTTTCAATTATTTTCTTTAGATGAGGATATACGTCATTGTTGTAATATTAGGTATATTTTGTAATAAAAAATGACCAGTGTAGCGGAGAAATCAATGTTACAATAAGAATAATTGGATATTATGTATTAAACAAGAAACATTTCTTTTTCCAATGACTCACAAGTAATAAATAAATCAGGGGAAGGCTTGAGGTTATATAATTATCCATATAGACTCAACATATATCACGGAGTCCGACTTATAAATGGAATTGATATCGATGTGATTGAAATGAGTGATTTCTGCGTTAAATATATCAAGTAAAATGAAGGATTCTTGTTAATGAAATGTTTTCTTGTAATAAGAGACGAAGCAGAGTTTACTATAGAAGAAAATGACAGTGTAGGAGGAAAAATCTATATGTCCTCCGTAGGTCTTTCATTCGATTATTCTGTCTTTTTATGGAACTCCTTAGTTCTTATAGAAGTATCGATGATTCTGTAGAAGTTATGAAGTAGTTTGTGTCTTTTTGAACATGGAGGCAATTATTCTCGAGGTCAAAAGTCACTATCGCAGATATAGTTAAGAAAGGGGATCTGAACAATGAAGGATCCTTCAATTAAAGGAGATGATATCCGCTTAATGAAGAATAAAAAAGAGCGAGATCAATTTAACAGAACATGAAGAGAGGATCTGAAGTCGTGCGGATTGGATATTTAAATAAAAATATGAATTCCTAGGAAGGGGAAAGATAACCAGATGCGGATCTGGTTAATAGATCATTCGTACGAAAAATCTATACAAATGACGATGAATGAAATTTCTTCCACTTCTCTTCTCTCGCCTCCTTTCTTCTACTGAGTAATTCATACAAAGAAGGATATAAGGGGCTCAGATAAACATAATATTTATATACATTTTATAAAGAAATTCTTGATGGATGTTGGTTTCTGTTGCCGTTGCCTTTATTTAACTATAAAGTAATTATTCCTCAAATTATTCCTTTAAAACTTTTTTTCTCAAAATTTGATGATTGCATATAAATCTATTTTAAAATTAAGCAAAAAATAATTCACTTTTATGTGAATTATTGATTTGTTTCATTTTCAAAAGTTGGGTCAAACCTATAGAAAGGGTAAAAAATAAATAAACTCGAAAATTCTCGAAAACAAGATTTGGTACGACAAAAATAATTACATATTACTTATTACTTATTAGATAGTGAAGTACTACAAGGATTGTATATGGAATTAAGAAGATTTTTGTAAAGTAAAATTTTGTCAGCTTAATTGTATTATATAATGATGTCCTTTTTTTGCTCTTCAAATATCAACTGCTTTTATTTTGTTCTTAGATGAATGTATAGCTGGTGACTAGATATGATATTGGTTAATTATTGATATTTTAATCGTTATTATTTGAAGACAAACATCATTTCTTTATTATACGCTGGAATTTGTTCACTTGCATTTTCTGGGGATGCACAGAAACGTATTGTTCTTAGTAAAGATATAACGACAACAATTCTTCTCTCTCTTCAATTCTTTAACCACGACTCCATTCTGAAAAAAGAATACATAGTCAAGTTAATTTTTTTAAATCTACATAATGATGTATTACCGTTGGTTCATAAAATGACACAGGTGATGCATTGGATTCAGCGAAGAAACTAAAAGGATCTTTTTCTGTCTTGTTAGCTATATCAGCGGAAGTAATTAATCCATAAGAATTCTTCACTAAAAAAGTCTTATCCTCCTCGTCTTGAGTTAAGAAATCATAAAGAGATTTATATTTGGTTGTGGAGAGTATTGGGGCCTCAGTTACATTTTTATCTTCCTCTCCATCCACACTGGTTGTATTGACTGTAGTTGAGAGAACGTTTGAAATGGATTCTTTTGTGGGAACATCATTCCTTGTTTGATTGTTTTCATCATATGAAGAATTATTATAATTAATCGTAGGCGTTTTGAGTATTGAAGGCTCCTCCTCAGTTGAAATCCTTTCAGTCACATTAATATCGACTGCATGATTTAAGAGCGGATAAAAACTGAATAGAAGTATTATTGTGTCCATGAACATGTTGAAAAACTTACTATGAAGATACTATTAACATCGTAATACGCATTAGCATTGAAGGTATTGAGTATACTCAATTTTATGGTTTTTTTTATTATTATTAGAGGTTTGTTTGTTAGCATCATTTAATAAGGTCTGCGAGAGAATAGTCATTCTTCATATATTTATGATGAGTATTTTTCATAATAGGTAGTAATGGTAATAATTTATAGATTTTTATACAATTTATTTCTTAATTAGTTAAGTAAAAATTTGAATCCGTTTTTAAGGATGTGACCATATTAATGAGTTTGTGTTGGAAAGGGAGTTGCTTTTATTTTAAAGACTAAGGCCAATCTATAACTATAAAGGGGGTCTTACATTTTGGACCTTACTATACACTTGTTGCTATGAAAAAAAAACACATCTATCTACAAATATATAGCTACGTTTATTAATATTTATAAAACCGTAGACTAATATTAATTACTTTGAGCATGGGCACTTAAAGAGATTTAAACTTTTTAGTTTCTTTAAGAGTACTATATACAACTCCCTGCTTTGAGTCATTTATGAAAAATTTTCAATGTAGTTTCTTTAGAAAGGGGATATACATCATTGTATTAATATTAAATATACTTTTGTAATAAAAACCATCAGTAAAAGAGAAATCAATAATATATTTAGAATATGTGGATATCTATATATTAAATGTGAATGTCTTGATGTGAGTGTGTGTAATGTCCGAACCAATGGATGGAGTTTTCTAAAATTATTCATGTAGATTCATATTGCTCCAGAAACGGTTCTGGTGACATTTTTTTTTTTTTTTTTGGTCTTCGGGCCCATGGCGGCCTTTAAATAACATTTTTTATCAATTTGCCTATACAATATGAGGGCAAGGGTGTATCTTGGATATTGGACGGATTCTTTGATGCTCAGGGAAGCGGTGGTTGAAGATTTTAAACTACCTTAGGGACCATCATCCCAAAAACCGTGCGCGTAGGTGTATTATGGTATATTTGAAGAGGTTCTTGGTGTTTAGTAACACGGCAGTGGTAGAGTTTAAACTTCCTTGAGGGGCAGTACTTCACCTGTACAACAAGAGGGCCGGGGTTTATTTTGGATATTAGGAGGGTTTTTTATGCTACGGGAGGGATAGTGAAATTTAACTTAACTCGGGCCCAGCGTTCGACTGGACACCCTGTGGGCGGGGTTGTATTCTAGCATATTAGAAGGGGTTATTGGTGCTTAGAAATGAGGTGGCGTTGCAGTTTAAACTTCCTTGAGGACCGTTACTTCACCTTTACAACCTGAGGAGTGGAGTGCATTTTATGTGATTTCCTCCCGCCTGTCATCAATTAAACGAAATTACAGTTACCTTATCATATATAGATCTTTATTACTATTTACGACTGACCACCTATTAGTGTTGTGTCGGTCCTTATTTAGGACTGGGGACGGGGGTCCAGTACAGTTTGACTTGTCAGTCCATAAAGAAGGCAAAATCGATCCCTCGTGACGTCAATGAGTGTGTTCTTCCTCCTTTTAATTATTCCGTTATATAATAATAAATTATATAACTAAGTAGCAATATAATATGTTCGTATTATATTATATTATAATGAAAAATAGAATATTTTTTTCAAGATATGTCTGTACAATAATCTTATTACATATTTCATATATCTTATTTGACTCAATAAACCATCGATATTTATATTAACAATTCCAAGGACTGGTCCCAAAGAAATGGTACCGGACAAATAAAGACCGACACAAAACTACCACACATTATATATATTCAATAAAAATAACGAAAATACAAGTTTTTTTTCCTCTCCTCCCGATCCCTGATAGCGGGTATACTTCTGCTTAAGCATTTAACTTCTACAAGAAATACTGTAGCAGTTACAGTATTCCATGACTTCTAGCTACATTTTGTTGTATATTACTTGTTAGGAAGGTTCATAGGTGCTCTTGGAAAGGGGCCGCGGAGAAATTAACTTGCATCGGACCCAACAGTTAACCCCTCAACCCGTGGGATAGGGTGTACTATAGTCTATATAATGGTCCATCTAGCGGTTGCATTTTTAACTACCACTTTTTTGACATCTGACAGCTGTAGTAACATTCTCATTGTGTCTAATATTTTGTAAAAGGTCTCTGGTTTACGAAATGGTTAAGTTTACGCTCGAAGAAAATTGGGATATACTGAAGACTTACTTCCAAAATGGAGAGTCTTCAAACGAAACTGCAAGAAAATTACGTCGGTCGAAATAAAGCGCCTTCCAGGCAGTTTGTGGATAAATTTGTGAAGCGTGTGCACGAAATTGGTTCGTTAATGGATAAAACAATGCTTTCCCGTGCTCGTCCAGTGCACTCAATCGCTGCTGTTGCCAAAAGCGAAAAAATGAGCAAGGAGCTGCCGTTACGGTCAATGGTGAGCGCTATCGGGCCATGTTGGAAGATTTTTTGTTTTCCCAAATGGAAAAGGAAAACATCGACGACATTTGGTTCCAAAAGGAAGGCGATACCTGCCACACAGACAACGTTACAATGGATATTTTGCGCACTGTCTTCGACAATCGCATCATAAGCCGAAACGGCAACATCAACTGGCCACCTCGTAGCTGCAATTTGACTCCGTTGGACTATTTTTTTGTGGGAAACCGTCAAGGATAAATGTTACGCCAACCATCCAGAGACGATTGACGATTTGAATCACAAAATTGGAGTCGCCATTGCAGCTATTGAAGCTCACACAATCGAAAATGTATTGAAAAATTGGGTCGACAGAATGGGCTACTGTAAGGCCAGCCACGGCGGTTATATGAATGAAATGGTGTTTCATCATTAGCCGGAATGTTGAGGCTTTCAAATTTTAAAAAAACTATTGAAAAATATCAAATCTGTCTTATTTTTATTGCAATATCAAAAGGAAAAAGTTTTGTGGGCCACTCTTTATTAGAAGAGTTCCTTGATACTTAGAAACACGGAGGTGGTACAGTTTAAACTGTATTTTGACCCCGCCCTTCACCTGTACAATACGATCTCCGGGGAGTTAGTTTTGGATATTAGGAGGGAAGCAGCGGTGGACAATTTATACATGATTCGAGCTCAACAGTTCACCTGCACAACCCGTGGACTAGGGTGTATTATAGCATACTTGAAGGGTTTCTTGGTGCCTAGAAACGTGGTGTCCGTAGAGTTTAAACTGTATTTTGTCCCAGTAATTAACCTGTACAGAGAGCCAGGATATATATTTTGAGATATTATGAGGTTTCCTAGATGCTCCGGCAAGCGACTGCAAGTTCGGCATCAGACCCAGAATAAAGCAACTACTTCTCATCGAGTAAAAGAAGAGTCCCCATATAATGCCAATTTATTAGTATACTCATACTTATAAAGCCAAAATGAGAATTATTTTAATAATTTTAAGGGGTTTATTTTTTGTTTTATATAAAGCAGATTAGTTCTATATTAAATTTAATTTCATAATGTTCTGGGTAACACTGGGCAAATCTACTCTAGTTACGTATTAAAAATGAAATGATCATGTGAAAAACTTAAACCAACGATAAGATCTTAATTTGTCATTTATCTTGAATTATACAGTTCAATGAAATTATCTTACTAGCAGAACCAAATATGATTCCTTGAACAATTTGTAATAAAGAGCAGTAATAGTTATACATCTGATAATATTATGAAAGATTTTGCAACTATATAGCTACTCCCCCTGACAATAATCACAATAAAGAAATAATATTTGCATTTCCAAAATAAAGCTGAAGGAATCAATAAGATCAAAAAATAAATAACGGATAAAATAGGGAAAAGTCGTTCTTAATTAATTTTTCCCTCTGAGTTTCTTAACCAATTTTTAAAAAAACAAATTTTAAGTGTTTCCTTATTCCTCATTTAAAAAAAAAAAACTTTTCATTTAAATACTCACAGTGACGAGAACTAGAACTTCACGAGAACTTCATCGAAGATCTTTAGAGCATAGATTCTTAATTATCTCCTTTAGATATAATTTTGCGTGATCAGTCAAGGACTACTAGAACAAAAGGACTAGAGACAGAAAAAAATCAGCCGCAGTCCCATTTTCATGTTTTGTTCTATGAAATTATATTTTACTGATGGAATTGTTTATGTTTTTTGGACTTCGAAACTCATATATTGTTGTTCTTAGCCTAAAATGCTGGAGACGATTACACGTACGAAAACTTGAAAGCTTAGTTGAATTATATTTACTATTTAGAATGAGTAATTAATAATTATTTAAGGAGTATGAAGGGGATCTATAATAATAGTGTAGATATAAAATGAATCATAAGTCAGGAGAATTATCAATATAGGTATATTATAGGTAATTATGTATTAAAAATATATCTTTATATTTGGTTTCTTACATTGCATGATTGCACTATGTAGGTTTTATTCATGATAACTAGGGGAAATATGTAGCGGCCTCATCCATCAGTAGATATTTAATTTTTGCGTTCAAATTTCCCTATAAAAAAGAATGGATAACGTTATCGCAGTTGATTTATTTATTGTATCACTTTTTTTTAATACATACAATTGATACTGAATTGAAGTGCTCGGGATAGTAATCAATCATTTTCGATCACCAGAATTAGGAAACAAAATGTTTACTTCAGAGATAAAAGTGTTGGTATGTTCGAACTATTTAGGAGGATAGACTCAGACCTTATCTATTTTGTTTAGACCATGAGCGAGTGACATGCAACATTATGGGAAAATGTTGTTTAAGGTTTTTGACTGCTTTTATACAATAAGCTGCAAAATCGATAATGAAAACCTTCAGTCTTTCACTATATAAATCGTAGCCCAAAACGTTGGTAAGACTTTTGACTTCAATGCTTGTAATTTTTCTATTGTCAGCCTTCTTAATATCTTCCAAATTGATTAAATAAGGGCAACCTATCAACACTGCAGTGATGGATCGTAGTTTCGTCTAAGAAAAGAAAATTATCATTTCTTACAAGTTTTTTTAAATCTTTGACAACAATAATTTACTTGGGGACTTCATTGACTTTGTGATGGGGTAGCGCGAAGGAATGGCTTTGCCAGTATAAAGGTCCATTAATTTTAAAAGATTTGGAGGACCTGTTCATATCCGATATAAAATTAATATTTATGAATAACAATCATAAAATGAAATATAATTCTTATATTTATTTGATCCCCTTACATGTATAGTATTTTATTATAAACAAGTTAGAATTATTCATAAGAAAAATAAGTAATAACGGAATTGGAGGTACAATGTTACTTAAAATAAATACACTAAAAAATAATCTACCCATATTTTACGTATTATACTTCACACTAATGTAAATAATCTTTTATTTTATAGTAAGGAAGACTGCAAGCAATAAAATCAATTCAAAGTTTTTATTTTAAATTGGACATCAGTTTTATTTAATTTTTTATCAATATCCATCCCTATTATAATTTCTTTAAATTAGGGGTTTTTTTTTGGGGTCTTGATGATGACGCTAGAATTGTTCTTTGGCGTCCTAGATAATAGTGAATTTGATCTTTGTAATCACAATTTTTTAATAAAGAAGCAAATAGGATTTCAATTTTCAGAGGACATGTCTGTTTAATGTGTGTAATATCAAGGATTCATATCGTCAACTTTTCCCATGCCTTTATTGAGAGCTTTACCATTTTAGGGCAAAACTATCCAGGACTGGATCCCCCAAATTTGATAAGTTATTCAAACTTAATAAAACTGAGTAAGATAATGAATTAATATTGTGTAGCTATTCTTGGGTTATACAACATTGTATGGGAACTTATGATAAAAAGTCTTTGTTGCACTAAGACTAGAGTTTAGGACCGACTTCGAAGTAATTCTTGCCAATTTTTTTACTAGATACGGAGTAGGATTTATGTTTACTTCCTTTCTAGCCCTCTCAGGACTGCTCAGAGCTAATATATTAAAACGTCATGACAGCTATGCTGCTCTTCTGGAAAAGATTCCTGAAATTGTCATGTTAATTTTCCTGGTTTTTTAGCATACCAGTATTTTCATCACTGTATATTATAAAATATGTATTTGAATAAGTTGTGGTATGACGTCATGTCATAGAAATGTTATCATGTGATAATGACGAGTGATGTCAAATTTGACTAACTGCAAAATGTCGAAGCTGTTCCTTGGACGATCTCTATCCTCAGGAGTGCTGCAAACTAAGTTATGTGAGAATATTATCTTTTCTAAGCAAGGAATAGACACTTTCAGGGAGGCCGTGTCCTCCAAATCTCTACCTAAATTCAGAAAGGTAAACAAATTAGAAAAAGGGATCACGAACTACTCCGTCCTTGTTCCTTTTGTGAGCCCCAATGGCAAAGAAGAAGAGCTTCATTTGCTCTACACTAAAAGAGCAGCATTTTTGAGGTCTCATTCCAGGGAAATATGTTTTCCTGGGGGTAAAGTCGAAGAGAATGAAACATTAGAAATAGCTGCATTGAGGGAGACAAGAGAAGAACTCTCCATTCCTGAGGAGTCTGTTCAAATCATTGCGTCTCTTCAACCTGTTCCGACACGAAAAGGTGTGAAATATGTAAATGTTAATTTGATTAAAGCGTTGCAAGACATGCTCTAGGCTATGTATTTATTTTTAAGCAAGAAATGGAATTAAGGCTGGATATGAATGAATTATCCTTTTGGGAAAATTACATTTTAGCCTTTGTTGAAAAAGAAACAAATATCATACCTTACTTTATATAATTATGCACAAACCCGTTTCAACACTGATCGAAATGAGTAAAGAAGGATTAACAGTAACAAATCCCATTCCAAACTATATTGAAAAGTGAATATTGGTATTTTAAAGATTTATCAAAAATTTACATTTGATTATACATTTTCTTTTTGTAACATCTATAGATATGTATTCCCTATAAGCATGGTAACATCCTACTTTCTTTTCTCAAGGAGTTATCAGGCTACATATACGTTACTTCTTCAATCAAGCTATTTGTTAACGATAGATTCACAAATAATTGTTAATGTTTTTATTAAGTAAAATATTTACCTACTGCTCAATGCTGTAATCCCGATTTTGTTATTGGTCACCCCGATTAGAGTGACTGTGGATGACTCATCATTAATTAGGTCCATATATACTAGTAATAGGGTCCTAATACTCCCGGTGTTTATGGTACTGCTATGCAAAAAGCAAAATAAAAGTTGATTGTTTTACATAGTAAGACTTGAATAACCTACATCAATTTTAAGTTCCTAGAATTTAGATAGTATATAATATTTTTCACACTATGGCGTTGATACTGGATCCATAACAAGAAATATCATAATATATGCCTACACGTTTAACCTCAAAAATAGAATCTAAAGTTAAAAATTCATTAAATCAATTAATATGCAAATGAATGTTAGGTATTTGTCCATTAAGCTATTACTAATTAACAAATCTGAATCAATTAATTATGATTCCGTTATTACTTGTCTCTTCTATAAAAATTCTAGTAATATTTCATTTCCACCTTTTTTTAGCAAAGAAAATTGTACACAATCAGCAAGTCATCCATAGATTATAATTTAACGAGGTACACTTATTATAAGATTATAAATGTATTCATTTATTGGCTATGATCTTGTACACCCATAAGTTATTTGATTTTTTGTGAAGAAAGATTAACCTTAAAAATATAGATCAAATATTCTTGGCAATTATGCGTATGTTGTAGCACAAGGCAGTGGCAAAATTAGAGTAGATCAACGATATTTCCTTTCTTTGTCCCAGATAAACATTTGGTAATGTGAACTAAGGACATTGTGTAGATAGTCTTGTATTCTACTCAATGCTGATATAATATTACTTATAATATGAAGGACTGTAATACTTATTGACATACTTTAAAAAAAAATTAACCGGATGTAAAGTTTGCCTCTTTACAACCTTGGTTTATTCTTTTATTGAAACACAAAAATTATAGAGAAAGTATTAATCAGGGAATTGTTTTTAACCATTGAATTCCTCAAAGTTCCACATCAAAATTATTCATCCTAATTACTACAAAAATATATTTGTATTTCTAGGGAAAGGGATCGTCACACCCCTGGTTGGGATTGTTAAGGACATAACTACTATAAAACCATGCACTGAAGAGGTTGAAAGGACCATATTAGTCCCCCTATCGGAACTAATAGATGAATCTACTTTGGGATACACTCAGTTCAAGTTTAATGAGAACAGTGGCGGTTACTCTCTTCCAGTCTATAGAACCAATTCTCAAGACCGAATATGGGGAATGACTGCTATAATGACTTATCAAGTACTGACCACATTGTTAAATAGAAATTTATATCGTCACCGCATCCCATATCAACCCCCTTATTGATCATACACATTTTGAATACAGACAATCAATCAACTTTGTGCAAATTTTTGATTCCTTATTCACTTACCGACAAAATAACCGGAGTACAATAAGGAATGTGCTCCTTGGTTGATAATGGTTTTATTCTAATCTATGTTTGATTTATTAGGACCAAGTGTATGTATATAGGAACCATGTACCACTTTTTGACACTCATCATTGATTTAATTGCCGAATTCATTAAAAATACATTTTGCAACATAGAATTCTTTCCTTCTTTAACTGTAGTATACATATAGGATCTAATAACAGTCTGAATTCAAGGGCTATTCACAATCAGGTAATTCATGAAACATATATTATGATTAAACAAAGTCAAATATTGAAAAAAGCGTTGCATTTCAGTAGAAATTTGACACTAGCTCCGCATATTACTTCATAGGTTCATTAATTTACTGGCTTAAGTAGAGTGCAATAGCAATTACTTGAAGATCGTCGGAGACGAGACATGTCAATGAAAAAAGGGGAAGTTATGCTCGTATACTTAGTTAAAAATGTGTCATTGCTACGCCTCAATAAAAATATGATAAAATGTTACTGGAATAACAAGGGTAAAAGGAATGAATGAACCATTAAACAGTAAAGCAATTATTTTTATAGTAATAATCATACTCTGAGAAAGCTATAAAACTGAGAATACGTTTGGTGAAGATGAGAAAAAGTTATGAAAACACCATCATTTTCTATCAAAATGCATTTATTCACTTTTTAAGCTAAAAATGTGAAAAATAAATTAAGAAATTAATTTTAGTAAAGGTAATCTGATATATAAATATAAATAATCTCCCATTATAATTGTTTGCGCATACGTATTAAGTTTTTTAAAGGGAATAGTACTAGTAAAATATTCAATTGGAAACTTATAATAATCAAGGGAGTTGGAGCTAATAAATCGACTTTTTCTTTATAATAATAAAAAAAAAACACATTGGAAATGAACTTTTTTTCCTCTCTCTAGAATTATCATAAACGTACAAAAAAAAAAAAAAAAGTTTTCTATTGTATATAATATATATATTAAATATGCTCTTTAATCTTCATACTTTTTTTGTAGTATTATTTAAAAACAATGTCGTATACCGTAAAGAATATTTAAAATAGAAATCATCTGAGGCATTAACAATAATTTGATCCATCCTCGGATGCTGCAGATAAATATTCATTCGTTTTTAGTTCTTATCTGAAAAAAAAAAAAAAAAAAATTGATACAAATGAAATCACAAAAAAGGAGAAATTAATTGTAGAAGTAATAATGTCTTACGTACTAAACGATTTCTAAAAAAGCCAAATTATCTTGATAGACAACATATGATTCGAATAACAATTGTATTTTAATTATAATACTTATAAGAGCATATGTTATTTTCGTTCACAGAAAACATATCATGAAGAAAAAATAAAATAACGCACACATTACGTGGTCTACTCTTTAATATGTAAAAAGGTTTTCACCCTTAAAACTAGTTACAGGGTGACAAGGCGGGCAGGCACCCGTATAAGGTTTTTGGTTAAAAGCTATAAAAAAACAAACCCATTCCATCTACAACAACATTCATAAATTCAAGGACATGAAGAATAAGGAAGTCCTTACTACTTAACTTGCCACTTCATTGCCCAAAAAAAGTAGCGCTATCCCGAGTAATATGATGACGACTTTATCAGTATCATGAATGAAGTTTCAGAGCGTTAATTAAAGGTATTTAAAAGCACAAGAGCAAATAAAATGAAGTAGAACAAGGGTATGAAACTGTCAGAATAGGAGTGACTCATTTGTTGTCATGAAAAGAAGAGCATGACTAATAATAGTAGTTGATGATTACCTCGGACTTGATGATTAGGGGTCTGTCGACAATTGAATAACTTGAGTTATGTGGGGGTATTGAGAGTTGGGTGGGAAGAATGGGGGCGACGGGAGGCGGACATGAATGACGCGATGGTTTGTATTTTAGTATCCTACGGAAATGAGGTAATCTCCGAGTTTTTCCGTGACTGAGGCGGCTTGTTCGGGTATGACTGGCGTTTCGTAGACGCTGAGGATGATGGCTGTGGGAAGAGAGGAGAAAGAGAGTTATGGCGAGCAAGCCAGAGGAGCCTTACCTTGCGTAGTCTTCATGCAGTGAATGCCGCCCTTTCCCTTTTTAGCGCGCACGACCCGATCCGTGGATGAGATGTACATGTACTTGGTGCCAGCGATGACAATGCCATTTTGAGCCAGCATCTCCGCACTGCCGTACATGGAAGCCAGCGTCTTGAGCTCAGCAGCTGTAACCTGGTAGGCAGAGAAAATCAATCAATTAACAACACTCCTCTGGGAAAAGGATAGGAATCTCATGCAAACTTACTGCGAACCCCAAGCTCTGTGCCCAAATGTTTCCATCATGGCCACAGATAACAGCCTGGGTCACCATTTTGGTGGCAACGAGTTGCTCCTGCACGTAGGATTCCCAAGACATGATGATGGATTCGTAATAAACTACTACTTTAGAATTCTATTCAAACAAGGAATGGATCACTGCAAACTCAAGAAAGAGAGACTTCAACAACGAACGTCCTTTCTTGCCTCCTCCTTTTTATTCTTTAACAAACGGGTTATCTGAGATTCAATTCTAGTCGCTTCTTTTTCCTTTTTTCTATGTAATAAGTGTCTTTTAAGCAAATCTTCCGGGAGTCTCAGGACCGGAGGTGGAAAGGGAAGGAACTCAACTAACACACACACACTCAACAAGAAAAAAAGAACAAAAAATTGAAAATCAAAAAAGAAAGAAAAAGGCGGATTCGGCCAGCGATTCAACCAATGGGAGGGAGAGGAGGAAGGAAGGACACAGTCACCTAGATAGAGTAGGAATAAAATCAACTGCTTCAAGTCAGCAGTAGCTCACACTCCTTCTTTTGACTTGTTTTATTTCTACATAAGACCGGGCGTGACTCACCGGAAAATAAGTACATTTGAAGAGAGGAGGAGGGGGAGAAGCGCGGAGAGGAGGGGATCCACAGGAGTACCAAATGATGCCTTACTCATTCTTTCATAATCATTACAACTTCGCAAAATTCCCTGAGTAAAGGAGAAAGAAAATGGGATTCCCCTTTCTTCATAAGATAAAAACTCAGGTTACGACGACGACTTATGTTTCCTGTTCTAGTTACAAATATAATAATGTATATATGTTTGCCTTTCCAAAGTAGTAAGTGGGGTGGGCGTTCCCCTTTGTTGTCTATAAATGTAACATGACTTAAAAGTAACACACATGCTTCAAGATGAGGTTCTCCGACCTCAGAAGAAAGCCGACCCCGGTCTTATTGTTTAAAACTAAATTTGGCAGTGATTCAAGCCGGTAGAACATTCACCTCATATGGAGGATCCCATGATGATCAGTAAATGATGTCATTTTTAGTTCAATTGCATAAAAATAGAGCAGACAATCAGGGGTGGGTCTTATTAGTTGCCCACATACATATTATATGTTCGTGATGTGCGTATACCGACGATAACAATTGAAATAAGACACATTACATGCATAATATATTATATTAATAATATGTCGTTGATAAAATTATAATTCACAATATGTGGTCCCTTAAAGGAGGTAATCCTTGTGTTGAGTGTCACTTTTGGAAAACTATACGTTCCAAAATTAGGCTACAAGACATAACCGTTTTTATATTTTCCAAATATGATTTTGCAAGTAATTCATTAATAACATGATTTAAAATGGAATTAAAGAATAATGCTGACAAGGTCAAGTACGTACTCTCATACCCCTTTTTTTTAAAAAAAGAGGAAAGTGAATAATAATTAAGTATAAAGCTGCTTTGAAGTATGTGTAACATATTTATTACCTACTATGCCTTTCAATTGTTCATTAACAAAATCAGAAAAACAAACAAACAGTATATAGTGAAAGGGAGAGTTTGTTAATGTCACATAGTAAAAAGTTATAAATAACTTATAATGCTTTATGTATTTTCTCATAAAGAAGATATTTGAAATATTTATATAATATGCAAATATTAGTGAGATTTCACGAGATTAAATGTATTTGTTTCAGTACATATGTACTGTCATCATTAACATATGTTGTATAATTACTTAGGATTTGTCCATTACATATTTTTTGTTGGGTTGTATGAATAACTGGTTGTCAGATCCATTGCTTTTGTATTGTACTTTTTATGCCTTTATAAAATTATGTATTATATTATATAAAACATGGCGTTAGATTAAGAGTCATTCCTGTAGCTTGAGAAACAACCTCAGATGAACTATGCATACAATTAAGATATTTCAAAATAAATAGTACATTTAAAACAAGTAACACTATGTATAGCAGGATAACAAGTAACTTAGTGTGTGGTGTAACCGTTTTTATCAAGGAAGAACGTATGTCACACTGTTGTCTTAATATTATTTTGTATCATATATATAAGTATGTTTATATTCATAAGAACTGTAATTTCAAAGTGGGGGAGGCTAGTAAAGAAACATAGGCACGGTTATGCACAGGAAATTAGATAAAACGATACTTTATGAATATGTATTGTAACAAGAGTAAATATGATTAATAAGAATACTGATTAAGCACCATGGAAAAATTATTTGAATAATATCAAAGTAATATCAACAATACTCGTGAAAGCCATTCGTTCCCATGTATTTACTAAATATCAGAGTTATTAGTCATTTTATGTACCACTCAAATACTGGGCAGATGCTCCTTGCAAAACTATTACCTATTATATATTATGTAGACTTACAGAAGAAGGTAAGTACTAGTAACATGACCATACACAGATTGAAAATTGGTGTCTTGTATTGATGTTGAGGAAAGGTAGGCAAATGACTAATTCATAGACAGTGATATTGTTGCATAAGTGGTCATCGTTTTCAGGTAGAGTTTTGAAATTCATATAACTCAAAAATGGAGACAACGTACTGCATTGATTACATGATTTTTCTTTTATCCTGATGTCAGCTATACTCTACAACTTATAGTGTTATCCTCATCATCATTTATGACATCAATTATACATAAATACCTTACATTTTTTAAAGACAAGATATAACTTTTATGGCTCAAATGTCTTCATCACATTAAAAACAGATACCCTCAGTCAATAGCATAATATTTCTTCTGTCAATATTGAAATAATAATATTATTATTCCCCTATAATACTACTAGCTACTCACAGATTGCACACACAAAGGCTATTATACAACATTTTGCATCCAAAGTGTGAAATGATAGATTTTTGTCTATAAAGTCCTACTTTACGATAATAATAATTATTGGAAACGGAAATCAAATATTTTTACTTTTTATTTGCTTTAAAAAAAATCAAAACATTCGATTAGAAATTATCTCCTAAAAATTGAGTTGGTTAGTTGCTTCATTTTTAAGGTCTGTTTTATGGTCTTCCAGCATGGGTCTGGATTCGTAGACAGCAGTCACGACACCCACACGATTTGATTTAATAAAGTCTCCTTTTAAACCAATGTAAAAAATCTTTGAGGAGTCCCTATTTCCTTGATTTGAAGGAAAATGTATGGATAAATGTTCAACTGAAGAAAACGTTACAGCCCTACAAAATACAAAGAAAACAATTCATGTATAAATAATTAATTATAATTAAAAAATTATGAAATGGAAGCATGATTACATACTTTGTAGGGTAGGTCAAACTTCCATCCTGATCAAAGGCTAACTCAAACTCCTGATCGGATTTACCTTCAGCATCCTCGAAAGTCATAAAAGGCCTATTTTTAAACCTAAAAAATATGGGAAATTATGGTTTAAATAGTCATATATACACACGTATATAATGAGTTCGATTTACAATCTAATTCTACTAGGATTACGTCCTTCCTCTCCACCGATGACAACAATTCCTTTTAATTTAACAATTCCACTAAAAGGTACATTAAACAGTAATTCTTCATCAGCATCCGACTCAACAAACTAAGATTAAATTAAGAAAAGGGCATTCAAATGACTTATTAATAATATAATAAGTGTCAATGTCCTTACTTGATCTCTCTTTAATCGATCTTCCCATGAACGAAAAACACTTTTTCCTGAGTCTTCTGTCACCTCATTAAGAGTGGTTAACTTCTCCATATCAATTTTTTGGTATAAATTAAATTGCCCTGCTGCGTCTTCATTTATATTATCTTTGGCACAGTTACATCCTATACCAAATCATTATTAGTGCTTGCATGAAATTAATTATTACAATATACCGAGACAAATATGAAATAACACTTCATATTATGAAGTTGAAAATAAGAAAGTTAAAAATATAAATTAATTATGAAAAGATAATGAAATAATATGTTGATACAATTGTACTTGTACAGGACTCTTTATGTAATACATGCGTATAATGATACAATAGTCGGACCTTTTTTTATTTCTTTATTTCTAAAAATAAAGATCACATAGATCCCTCTTTAACTAAACATTTCATAATTATTTTTTTAAATAATATTAAGAAATTCAAATTATAATCAAGTCAAGAATCAGTAGGTGAAGGGGGGGAGGATCTATTTTCATTCTTCTTGAAATATATATAAACAAATGAAACTAATTATTAAAGTAACTAACGTCAGGGAATTTGTGTTTTTTGCAAGATGCAGATGTAAATTTGAATCCTCCTTAATGTGTACATTATATTGACTTACACAGAAGGATATACTTACATACATGTATGTTAAGGAAACAATTTAATATCACTGCAATTTGATAAGAAAAACACTAAAGTTGCTATTTTGCTCGATCAACATTAGAGCTGGGTTTTATTTGTATCATGATTCGGACTTTAGTCAAACATAAGTCTCATGCATCATGTAGGTATATTCGGTCAATCTTTGACTCTTTTTTTTATGTCATCAAACAATATCCTTCTTAAAAAAAAGTTCATCAAGAAATAGAGTATTTATTTCAGGCGTACATTTAGGAATAAAAAGAAAATGGTCGGGAAATATACCTGAAGTGTCTCTTTTATGCTTATGATATCATCATTTTTTTGTTCAAGCTTTAGAAAAGAAGTGTAATCTAGTATAAATTCGGAAAATTTTAAATACAGCTTGGACTATAAATTAATCAGGGAAAGACGTTACGTGAAAATGTTTCGAAATTAAATATAATTAAGACAATTATTTGACTTAAGAAGTAATGAATATTTTAGATGCAAGAAAAGTTCAGAAATTAAATATAAATAATTCGATTAGATTACTTATACGTAAATTTTTTTTTTGACAAAATCAGTTATATTTAATTTTGAGCCATCTTCAAGCAAACTTATATTGCTTATTTATTAAATATTCTATAAGAAAATTAACATTTAAACTAGAAAAATCAGCAAATCTTTTGAAGTTGGAATATCAGGTTTATTCTTTTAGTTTTAGTTATAATATAAAGCAATTAAAAAAAATATGAAAAATATTAGTTTCTATATACAATCCTTCCTTTTACCGGATTTTTGTATGATTAGACACATTTTATAGGAACTGTATTCAAGATAACTTAATAAATTATTTATAATTCGAATGATAGAATGTTTTTATAAGTTGTTATTATCTTAAATTTTTATCTAGACTTTTTTTTATTTCATTTCAAAATATGGCATTGAATCGAAATTATACTCAAAAACGTGTTTTAAAAATAAAATAAAAGGGTTTAAAACCCAAATTGGGCGAAAATTGTGTTGGATAATGTTATTGATGATAAGTATCAAGATATGTAATCACATTAAATCATTGTGTAAATATAGTCTATATAAGGTGAGTCAGAAGGTCTGCAACTTTGGAGTTCATTGCATTACTAAAGAACCAATGTAGGGGAGAGGGTACTGGTCCCAGGTACCGCTTTTGACTGGTGGTCCTAAAGTGTACATAATTTTGAAAAAGTTTAATTAAATACACGAAGAAGAAGTAATTATAAAAATAGAAAAAGAATTGACCTTTTTTTTAAAGGAAAAAATGAAAAGGGCGCCACACATTTATCTTTGCCCCAAAACCAGTTAACGCTAAAAACAGCCCTAAATATATGTATACATTCTGAAATGTATATTTTACATATAATTTTTACCTTCAGACCTGAAAAAATGCATAAAATTATTAGAAGGATAAATGCTACCTCTGATCCTTAATCAGACAGTCCTCATTATTTAACCTGATCTAATTTAAGGATGGCAAATTCCAAAATGTTTCAATATCAACCAAAAACAAGGGCTTGATTCATATCATATTGTATTAGAAATAATGCATTCATCTAAATACTATGTGTTACGAGGAAAGGGAGTCACGCATATTGATATAGTACACAAATAGTAGGAGAGACCGGAGACAGCTGCAATTTTTTTTGCTAAATTACCTGGAGCTGGTTTGACTTAGACATACTCAAATTTAACACAACTTAACTACATATGTTGGCTATTTTTTTTTAATCTAATAGATTAAGTATCAAAAAGTAGTTTTTTCCACAAATTACATTTGAATATGACTCGTCAAATGTCGTATCTGTCTCCGTAACAGTTAAAAAATGAACAAAATTATACAACCAAAAAATATTTTTTGAGGAATAAATAACTAAATGTTTTAAGGTGTTGAATTTTTAAATTTCAAAGTATTACAGCAGATTGAGATATAATCAAATTCATATGATGAATTACGGATCAGTATTACAGATTGGATGAATTCACTCTTATAAAACCTTTCAAGACACTGGCTTGTCTATAGAAACATGTTTGATTTGAAGTGTAAATATATAGAAAAATAACAATACATGGAAAATTGCACACTGATGAAGCTGATAAAATTATATCAACTGTTATCTAAGAAATCATTAAATATAATATTCAAATGATATAAGTTACACATAAAACAATGAAAAACGAACGACATTATAAACTATCTCAAGGATAAAATGACAAATATGATAGTTTTTTTGCCACAATAATCTGGACTATATTATTCAATTGACTTGTATTATTAATTTTGTGGCTATCGCTTTTTTATGATGTTCAAAAAAGGCCCTGTTACAACTGTCCCCAGTCTTCACCTACATTCCTTAGTTGTCCATAGACCGAATAATAAAGGAAATGCATCTTATGATAAATCATTCTAATTGAGTCATGGTTAATAATGTAAAAACTTTATATATTATAATTATTTCGGCGAAAAAAATCAGCCAACAAAACAAACATATTGAAAAATCATTTACCCTTATAAAATAATGAATTCCGTTTTCATGAATATATCTATTGCTTACCTCCCGAATGATCATGATGAGCCATGTTGTATTTATTCAATTTTTCAAGGGAAACTAGTACTAAAAGGCAAACGGCGACTAACTTTGATGTTATTATTATTGTCGTAGTGGGTCTGTGGTAGAGGTTGAGTGAATATACGGAAAATATTGAGTGTAAATAAATTTACTTCCTAGCTAAGATGACAGTTTCAAATGTTGGCATCTGACATTGTTAATATTGTAATATTGATCAAATTCTATCCATATATAGAAATAAAAGATGAACACACAATTAGAAAAATAAGATTTTATTCAAATCAAAATTAAAAGAGTACATATACTACATTGATCTGTATGAATAAATAATTTGTTTTTATTATTTTTTATATATGGTAAATTTTTCATATTAGGCTTTTTAAATCGGCACTTGCTTTGCCAGCCGTTTTGGGCATTTTTTTGGTAGTTGAGTCATCCAACTCTTTGGCTTTATAATAATGAGGAGCTACCTCAAGAAGCCATTCATTTTTTATTTCAATAACATTTCTCATATATTCTTTTGTTGTAAAGACTAGTTCATGATAGATGACCCATCGAGGCAAGTCTTCAAACATGGCAGAATTAGGATGAATCATGACACTCTGATTATGTTTGACAGTTTTATAATTTCCTCCTTTACTTAATCTTGAGGTATGATAAAAATATCCTGCAGTAACACTCTTGCATATACTTTGAACTTCGTTGGGATTTGATATGATATCAATTTCCACACGTTCCAGTAAACCTAAATTTAAATAAACATCATTTACGGGTCTTGTTATGTAATTATCCAAAATTACCTTCAAGTTGGTCTCGTATGTCTCTTGCGCGTCTCATTGACCTGAAATTAAGGAAATGAAACAAATGAATATAATTACTTATATTTTCAATCTTTAACCTGTATTGAATATAATTTTCATAACACCATTGCGTTGAATAGTCTGTGTCTCTCCATTGATTATACACATTCATCAATGTTAAATGATCTCCACCATTGACAAAAAAGTTTTTGCGAGCAGTATCAGCATGAATAATTTTATCTTTAGGACGATAGAAAATTGAGCTATTATTACTTAACATAGCTGCAATGGTTAGGATCTCATTAGAACACTTGTATTTTTCAGAGGCAATGATCATTTTAGACATCATAGGGTCGCATGGGAATTCGGCCATTCGACGACCAAGCTTTGTCAATTCTCCCATATGATTAAGTGCGCCAAGAGCGTAGAGTTGTTCCAATGCCAAAACTAAAGTTTCATGAGGAGGTGGGTCCAAAAAATCAAAATGTATAAGATCATTGATTCCTAATTACAAAAAAAAAAATGTTTACATAAACCTAGAAAACTAAATCAACTCAAAAACGCTAATCATATTACCTAAGGATTTCAACAAAAGCACAACATTACCCAAATTAACCCTCTGGATTTCAGGTACAGCATTATCATCCAACTCGTGCTGGTAAGCCCAAGCGGTGTAAAGGCGAAAACATTTCCCAGGCGCAACTCTTCCTGCTCTTCCAGCTCGTTGATTAGCAGAAGCCTTGGAGACAGGGTTGATAATAAGAGATTCCATTCCCGTTCTGGCATTATATGAATTTTGTTTGTTAAACCCCGGATCAATAACATAAATAATATTATCAATGGTCAAAGATGTTTCTGCTATGTTTGTGGCGAGAATAACTTTTCTAGCTCCTTTTGGAGTGGGTTCAAACACTTTAGCCTATTAGAACTATATGTGTAGTAACCATACACTAACATAATGATAAAAGAATAAGTAATACCTGCAAATCGGACGGTAAATTAGCATATATTGGAACTATGAGAAGTTCTTTGATTTTGGAACCCAATTTTCGAGTTCTTTCAACCAATATTTCTTGACATGTCTCAATTTCTTCTTGACCCGTCAAAAATACTAACACATCTCCAAGAGGTTGTGTTACGTGAATTTGTAATACTGTAACAACACAGGCATCAATATAGTCCGCCTCAGGTGCTTTAGTATAATAAATATCAACTGGAAACCGACGACCCGGTATACGAAAAATGGGAGCATCATCAAAAAATTCAGAAAACTTTTCTGCATCCAATGTAGCGCTACTTATCAATAATTTCAAATCAGATCGAAACCGAGATATGTCCTAATATATATTTAATTTCATAAATCAATAAAATCAAAAATATGAAAAATAATTGATTATTTACCTTAATTAGTCCAAATAAAATATCAGTGTGAAGAGTACGTTCATGAGCTTCATCGATTATCATGACAGAATAACTGGAAAGATCAGGCTCACTCAAAAACTCTCTTAACAGCATTCCGTCCGTCATGTATTTTAGAACAGTTCTTTCTGATGTGCAATCTTCAAAACGAATCGAATAGCCCACTTCATTACCTAATTTGACACCAATTTCTTCAGCAACCCGAGATGACACACTCATGGCAGCAACTCTCCTAGGCTGTGTACAACCAATTTTTTTACCATCCTTTGTAAATCCTGCTTCATACAAGTACTGAGGTATTTGAGTCGTTTTCCCTGAGCCGGTCTCCCCTTCGATGATCAAAACTTGATGCTCATTGATAGCCTCAATGAGGGATTTCTTGTAGATAAAAAAAAAATGAATTAATAAAAACCTTTAGATTTAAATAAATGAATTGTGGGTCTAAAGTACTAATGTAGCAATTGTAATATTATTGTCAGCAATTAAAGTTTTGAAGTTATCAAAGAAATTCTTAATGATGTTGCATTTGTTAAACGTAGATTTTACAGTATTTGTTAAATATGGAGAAATAAATTGGAGCTAAAAATCTACTTTTTGAGAAAAATGGTCTTGTTACACTTTTATTACACTGGGCCCACATAATATATTATACCCTAAATGGATAAACTGGGAGAGATTTTTTGGTTTCTTCAATACTCATTCTCTTTTTTTGAGTTTCATTTAGTTCAGACTCTTTTTCATCTTTTTTAGTTCCAGGCATTTTGAAGGTTTGTACAAATTCTATTTCATCATCTAAAATGTACTCATACTTTTTCTCATATTTCTTTTTAGCATCCTTAGCCCCAAAAGAAAATCTAGCATTGTTCATATGCTCTTCTTCCCATTTCCTTTGTTCATAATGGGGAGCCTTTTCTTTTTCGTCCACTTCAACATAGGAATCCAATTCATTTTTGGATCCATCCGGCATGTGGTAACGATGAACTTTCTCTACTTCCGCAGCCTTATCGTGCTCTTTACTCAAAGCCAATATCGTTTTTTTGTAATCCCTCTCTTTAATTTCTTTCTCAGTCAAGATTTCCTTTTCAAATAGGAATTCGTCATCTTGTACATCATCTTCTAATTCGACTAATTTGTCCACTTTTCGCTTTGCTAAATAAGCTCTTCTTGACTCTTTGCGAAGTTCAGGGACCATTTTGTCTTTATCAGAGGCTTCGATTTCTAATCTCTTTGCAGCTTCTGCATAAGCTCTCGAATCCGACTTCTCTGTTACTTTTCTTGTTTTTTCTTTATCTTTGGCCAACATTCGCTTGGCAAAAGCATCTCTTTCCTTGAGATCTTCTTCCCTCTCTCGCTCCATTTTGTCGATATCATCTTCCTCTATAAAGGAATGCAAATAAATAATGATAATAATTCTAATGAAACAAGTTGAGTGGAGATGTAAAATACCTTCTTGGACATCTTTCGAGGCTTTTTTCTTCTTTTTCTTCCTCTTTTTAGGGATTTCTTCGTCCTCATCAGAGAGGAGTTGATAAGCTTCGTTCTTCGACTTCTCCGCTCGTGCTGCAGCTTCCATTGCACGAGCCTCCATCCTTCGTTTCACCCCTTCTGATGGCCCTGATCTGGGTATTCTAGACCAAAGGCCCCTTACAAACTCCAAAACAAGAGGATCGCCAACATCAAGAGTCTCCGTCTTTTGTATTCGGTCTTCCAAATCCGTCTCAGATAAACTTTTGGCAGACAAATCCAAGAAAAATTCTGCAATACTCACATCGGAAATACCCGAAACTCGATGTAGTTCATCACGGATCCAATTTAACGGCGAAGTCATGTTTGATGATATATTTTAATTTTATATTCGGATTCCACCTCGTCTGTTATTGTTTACATTATTATGATAATAAATTGAAGCGCCACATGATTAAATATCGCGTAACATTATTTACATTACTATCACTCAACCACGAATATATGATTTATTTTCCTAAAGAAATGAGCACCTGAAGAAAACACATACATTTTTAATTTTAAATAAAGACGACCCACGTTTTAAACGTAATACATTTAACATTAGGGTGTGTAATATAATCATATTATTTATCTTCAACACCAAATGCTTAAAGGATTTGAATATTATTTAAAAAACGATGACAATAATAGTCTCATAGTAATTAAAAGAAAAATAGCAATTGGTGTGAATGACTTATTTGGCTATCTACCAGATAACTTCGGGCATTTTTGGATTCCTACGGGAGGAAAGGATATGTGATACAATAAAGGTGACTACGTGTTTTATTTACATAAAATTATGTTGATGGAATATTAAAAGATGATAAATATGCCAAAAAATACAACAAACGAACATAAGCACAAGAACCAATTTTTTTATGAAATGTCTCATAGCTACAGTTGGTATTTCTGTAGAGAAAACGCGTGCAAGGAGAAGGGGGGAGAAAGACTTATGGTATCATTGTTTAAAATACTTATGTGATTATCATCTGCCTGCTTTATTATGATTTTTGAGGGTATAACGAATGTATTTATTAGCAAAAGGTTTAATGAAGATATACTACGTATAATTGACTTAGACGTGTTTTATCCGTTACAGTAGATTTGAAAACGTCACACTCCATAAAATTGTAATTCATTATGAACCATGTTCTCAGAATAGTAACTAATGAAACGACAAAGTAGAGTATTTCGAAATATCTTTGAAATTCCAAGTTTAAAAAAGAAGGCTTAAATTAAATATAATCTACATACTAAAAAATAAACCATCATTCATCTATGTTAAATATACAAAATTAAACAATTGTAATCATATAACTAATAATAACAATAAATTGTAAATACAGAATATTGAAATAATAGATTGAATAATAGAAGAGACAAACTAGTTGCGAACCATCCAAAGCTACTACCCCCGTTGTTGTGACCATTAAATCATTTGTTTTCCCCCATTTAATGAGTGGTGTATCATAATTCTTGATAGTTTTAGCTAAAATATAATCATATTTTAGGATTAGATTTAAAAAAAATGAATACTTACTGTTAGATGGTACAAAATTCAGAGTTTCATTGCGCAATTTGGCGTGGATGACTCTAAACATGCTGAAAATTGTATTAACTTCACAATTTACTATGGGGGTATTTCTATAAATGACATTATTACCAACATCCTCAATTAATTAATGATGGTTCCTCGGAAAGTGAAGAATTTACCCATGTATTTCTCTATAATTTTTTTGAATGTAGGATGATTAGTAATGGATAAGGGTATATTTTATTCAGTTATCTATCGACTGACAGCATCTAATATTATATTAATATAGAATAATAAAGGCGGGCATGATAACATTCTTGATAGAAGAAGATGTATATTATTTCATCAATGATACCATAATCAACATTAATTATCAAATAAGCATCTTTGTGGGATCAAAGTTAAACTCTGACTTGATGTATTCATCATTAACTTGATTTTATAGATGAATATCCATGCAACAAATCCAACAAGCCATCTGTTTCTCATCCGGTAAGTATTTTCCAAATTCCTGGGCCTTTATTTTTAGAAATCCAGAGAGAAGGCGATGTTATTTGAGGCATTTTATTCAGTTATCTATCGACTGACAGCATCTAATATTATATTAATATAGAATAATAAAGGCGGGCATGATAACATTCTTGATAGAAGAAGATGTATATTATTTCATCAATGATACCATAATCAACATTAATTATCAAATTATCAACCTTAGCTATGAGTAAGATTGATAATTTTGTAAGAACACAAAAACGTAAAAGGAGAAGGGAAGAAATCATAAGCGCTGCAACTCCTTGGAATATTATTAGAGGCTTTGAAGCGGATATTGAGTATGGTGTCGTTGGTACCGATTTTAAACTGTCTGTAAACATGGAACTAGGTTCGAAAGGGAGAAAACATCGAATAATAATTTCAGGACAAATCATCACTCTGTATTTAGTCAAGATACTTTACCTTAAGTGAGAAAGTTGCAATTAGCCAAGAAAGCCTTCATAATGAGTGCCCCAATCAGATGACCTCTTGACGCTCCATATGAGGGTCCTTTCGAAATATTGGAGAAACATGATCAATATTTTATTTTAAACAGAAGAGGAACCCCTTTGAAACAGTCAATTAATCGCTTAAAAGTAGTTTATGTTTCCATTTGGTTTAGTATTTTGACGTTTTTATTTCATTTACTATTTAATAATCGTTATTTTACCCGTATTTCTTAATTTCAACCCGGGACGGAATAGTTCACCTATACAAGTTGATTTCACGTTTTTCCCGAGAATATTTCTTAATCTATTATTTCGTATATACTGTTTGAGTTGATTACGTATACTCGAGAATCAAACTTATGTTTGATTCATTATAAGAAGCATGTATTATTCTGGAGATACTACATATATTATATTTAATTAAAAAGAAAAAATAAATGTTTGAATATAACAAATGGCTGTTGTTGCATGTTTCCTACTGTTGTAACATGTCTCCTCCTACACTGTATCATGTCTCCTCCAGGTGTATCAAGCATCCTACTTTTGGATGGTTTTGAAAACACCAAATTTGGAATTATTTTTCTTATGTAACTATCTACGTCATGTTGCCCGAGCGTTGAGTTATATTTAAAATTAGGAAAGTTATGACAGTTTAAAAAAAATTTGGAGGAAAAATGACTTCCATAAAACTTTCCTCAAGCGAAACAACGGAGGATCCGGATAAAATATAAGCAGAAAAATTCAGATTTTATTCCTATTAATATAGTTGTTTGGTCTGCAAGTCGGACAGACTATGGGAATCCTGTTTGAACTACAGAATTTTGAAAGATCCAACAAAATGGAAAATTTTATTATTTAAAAATTGTGATCCTGGAAGAACTAAGAAAAAAAGATCTAAATCGTGATATATTTTTAAATATAGACTCACCCATCAGTGAAGAAGAAATTATGAAGTTCATCTAAGATCATGACAAAAAAATTTAAAGCCCCTGTACCTTCAGGGCTGGCTTTTGAAATTTTCAAAGGGTTTAAAAATTTACTTTCTAAAATCCCCAAAAAAGTATTTACGGAAATATTCTGGAAGGATTTTGTTCCTGAGTTCGTGAACACTGGATCCTAAGCTTTAGTCCTAAAGAAGAAGTCAAAGTATGGCAAAATTAAAGACCAGTTTTATTCCTGAATACCTCATATAAAATACTCGACTGGAATATTGAATCGAAGACTTTCCAAAACATTCCATACATTAAAAAAACGGATCAAAAAAGATTTATGGCGTCACGCCTGTTTGAGAATATACTGCTCCCTAAATAACATGGTATGGACTTATGTGAATCATCCAAGTACGCTACAGTTTTTGTCGACATCAAAAATCCATTCGATACTTTCTCACGGTTGTAGGATGTTACGCCCCGGGCCCCCAATCAAAGTAATTTGTAATGCATTTTTGGATTGAGTAGTGTAAAATGAGTGCATTTAATTGAATTTTAATATATTTTACAACAGAACATATCGAACGGTTCGAATTCATTATAATAAGAAACAACAATTTTTTCATATCAATTACTCAAATGCCAAAATTTCATAATTAATTACAAAGGACTTCAAGTTGAAGTAAAGGAAGGCCTTAACTTATATGTGGAACATACATTTTTGCTATAATATATGTATGAGGGCGAAACTTCCAAGGCGAAATTGCACAGGCCGTAACTTTTGTCCACGCTTTCTCACACCGGTTCATTGTCAAATACCTATATAAGTACGGAGTGCCAGATGTGTTTGTGAACATGGTCTCGGTCATTCTAAGGAACACATCATCGACCATTGACATTCCCGGTGTTCAGTCAGCGTGGAGCTCGGCAAGGAGATTTACTATCTCCATCACTCTTTCTTATAGCAATTAATGGATTAAACGAGATTATCAGCTCCAACTTCAGTCCTGTAGGTCTGAAAATAAATGAAAAGTCACAGAAGTGCTTATTATATGCGGATGCCCTTACTTTATTTCTAACGGCAACATAAGAAGAACTGGCATATTTTATCTTCCATGCCATCAAAGTCATTCAGATTTTCCAAAAAAATCAACATCGAGATGACTCATGTATTATCCAACTCTGGCCAATCATAAGAAATGTGAGGGTCTTAGCGAAGAAAACGATTAATCAAGCTTCAAGTGTTAGTATTGGCCCTGAAGAGAATAACCTTTATCTATTGCTAGGCAAAGATTCGAACAGCTTGATATTAGTGATGATATGGAATATACGGATCCTAAAAAAATCCTTATAATGAAGACCCCTTTCACTGTTGAACGTGAAAACTGGTTGAGGTATTGTTAAGAACGTACTTTGTTTTTATTAACAAGTGACGGGAATATCCTAAAAAGATAAATGGTTATTTTTGGCATAAGGAGTCGGAGACCTCGTTTCATCTATTCTACGAATGTAAAAAAATTACACCAATCCTTATTTTGGTGGAGGAAGAGATCTGGATGAACTTGAGGCCACTCTGAGTCCATCGAATTGACTCATTGTAATGTCCTCACAATATAAGGATAGGTGGAAGATTGAGTGGTTCATCTCCGAGATACAAAACATAATATAGGCAGTGAAATACAAGAATCAAGAGCTCTTTTCGTCCCTTCATGATTACATGTCTCAGGCAATTATCATCCTTAACTCTCTCTCCATCGATGGAAAATATTAATAAATACTACAAAATATGAATGTTTATAATAGTTAGTTGTCAGAATTAGCTCAAGATCCTCTTTTCATGATCTGATTTATTTATCAGATCTCTGGATTTGACAGTTTTCTTTTATCTATAAGTTGTTCAAGATATCTAGAGAAATCTTTAAGTATTTTGATGGCGTTGACCTAATTTTAATTAAACATGCAATTGTCGTTTCTTCCATGTTTTTTTTTTTAAACCAGAATATGATAACAATGTTTCCTTTGTTTTATAATTGTATTTAAAAAAAAAAAACAGAAATAGTTTATAAAGGATGATTTTAAAATAAAAGCAGAATCACTTGATAAGTTGAGGTTACGACAAAATTAGTAATTATAATCATTCTTATTTACAGAAGGGTTTTATTATCAGGGGATTGATACTATTTCAGCAAACATATCATATTGGTAGTTTAAACTACCAAGGCTTACTCAATATGACCCAAGCTTTACCTATAGAGGTTTCATAGTGCAAATGATGTCAAACCTGTATTAAGCAGTCAGGGAAGGGAAACTGAAAAATCGACCAGTTAGAGCCGTTAACTTCTTAAGCCAGGTTTTATTTTTCTTAACAGTTCTAAATTTGAAAAATTGATAAGGCCGCTTAGCGCGGTGACACACATAAAAAAGATACCTGTTGGACCAGGTTTAACTTATATTTTTAAAGGAAATAACTATAACAACGGTTCCACTATGGAAATTTTTAATTTCAACATGTTTATTGACAAGCTCCAAATTTACTGGATTTGTTGCTATGTAGTCGTGGGGGGAGGGAAACCGGAAAAAGAGGGTACGGATCTGTTTCCCCTTCTTTACCTTGACCCCAAATTGAGACAAATGCCATCATATTCTTTATCTACAGTGATGTAAAATAACAATCAACAACTCGTACATTCTAATCACATTTCCACCTGATGTCCTCATCACAAACAAACCCGTCAAGTTTTCTAGGCTTATTTCTCTATATCTTAGTTCTTATGATTCTGACTTACTTCCTCACTTCAAACCATGTTTTCATTCTCCCTTTCCCTTATATCTTTTACATGCCAAGGAACTCTGTCAATATTGACACTAAACTTCGTATTGATGGCTGTTAAATTCCCTTTTTTCAATCTCTTAATCCATCTCGCTTTATGTGGTTTTACCCACACTTTATCACCACAACGAAAATCGGAATCATCTGTCGGTTCGTCTTTCTCCTAAATTAATTCCGTAAAAGGGTTTCTCCACACATCCTTAAACATCATTTCCGACAGAATCACCCCATTTTCACTTCTGGGAAATATGTTACACAAGTAAATAATACATAGATTAGTTGAGTTTTTTTCAACTGGCAGAGGAGAATTTAATTCTTCTGTGGTTTCTTTCGACTAGTCCATTTATTGAGGTTCTATAGGCGCATTTGAACTCAGGACTTGTGTTCCATATGTTGAGAGTGGATGTAAACTTTTTGATATAAATGTCCTACCATTATCACAAACGATTTCTCTTGGTGGTCCGATTTGACTGAATATTTCTCCCATCTTCTGATATACCTCATCTTCTCTCTCACATTTCAGAGCTTGCATACTGGAAATCTACGAGGATCAGATTCTATTACAGTAAGGAACTTGTCTTTACCAACATGAGTGACGTCAACAGCCAATCTATGCCAATCTGATTATACAGACAACGAGTCTTTGTCACACCTTTTTGATATTGGTTAAGTAGAGTTGCATTTGTCACATTCTCTAACAGTCTTCTCAACCAAACCTCTGGGTACTTCATCCAATGTTTGCTTCACAACAAATAGTCCGATGTTTATCTCACAGTGGTGTATAGTATGACCTCTCTTCACACATTCCTCCAACTAATCTTCATCACTGCTACACTTCACATCCATGTCTTGGGGACTTGCATCATTGTGTCGGCAAAGTTTTTCTCAGACCTTACCAACTCCATGTCCTGTCCCAAACTGTTCCATTCTCAACTAAAAGCTCTCCCAGTATTACGAATATTCTTTTGACAAGCATTTCCAATTTTTTCCGACACTCTTAGTTTCTTTAATTCCCTTTCTATTGTCATCAGCCATGGGTGAACAGTAGCAGAGTCGCTCTCAATATATATTTTTCAGCCTCCCTTCATTAGCTCGCAACTGAATTTAACTCTGCCGGGTGTATATGAGCGCCGTCTTCTTTCTTACGGATCCATACCCCATTCTCAATTCTTTCTCTATCCCTTACAATTACTACACTAGCGTTACACCAAACTTCATACCTATGAGCGCCTCTCATGCTCCATGTCTGACTTTCTAGTTCTATCTATGATATCACGAAGCATTCCAACAGTATTGTCTCTGGGACGGTCACTCCATAGCCCTTCACCACATGATCTCTTCACAAAACTAAGTACTACTCTGAGCCATCCTGTCTACCAGCTTCCTGCAAAAATACAACACCTGCGTTTTTCTTATATCCTCACTCACCTCTGTATTTACCTCATCGGGCCTCCTCCATCTCAATCTAAAATATTGATCTTATACACTTCAAGTCTTAATAAGCACGTCTCATCAATTTTCTCCAGGGGTTTCGTCTAGAGGCCATACTTCTTGAGAATGTTTATCACTTTAGCTGCTTCCATCTTGTCCATGTTGATGATTAGGCTATCGAAATAGTGATGGTTGCTTCAGCCACTTCTTTATCCCTTGACAAGATATATATAGAAGAGATTTCATAATTTGTGGAAAACTATTCAAATTTTGACTTCCATGAAACATTTTGGATCCTTAGATTGATCTCTTGACGAATGTTCACTTAATCCTTTGAGTGATTACATAATGCCCAACTACATTGTTGAGTATCGGTTCCTTCTTCCGTTTCACCTTCCACTCTCCATCATCGAATCTGACTACATAGTTTTCATTGCGAACAGTCTCCGACTTCTCTTTGATCTTCCCTGACGTGCTGGGGTCCATGACGTTTCCCTGATCCCTTCTACAATTCTTTACCAGGTGCCCTACCTCCTCACAAGAATAATACCTCCTCCTTTCCGAGAACCCTGTTTGAGATGAGGTCCACTATATCCATAGCAGGCCAGTTTCTCAACCAAATCTCCGGTGATAATTAATGTGTGGTGGAAGCTTTCATTTCACTAGTCAGAGCCGTGTTATAGTTGCTAGGTCGCTTTCACTCATGTCATCTACTCCCAGTGTTACTTTCACATCTTTGAATCCGAGACTCCCCTCAGCATAAAGAGGGTTTTTATTTCGGCTATACAAACCTCAAAAGATTCCCCCGGTCTCCATTTCTTTACCTTGAGGGTTTTATAAGCCGTTAACTGATTCATCGCGGACGCCTTCCTCAACGCTTGCACGATTTCCCCTTCTTTCTTCTTCTTCTCCACTCTTAATTGGTCGTATACACAGAACGCTCTTCAATAAGGAACAGTTCTTACTCTTGCCATTTCATCCAGTTCCAGTAATCGCTGAACTAGTATACCTGAAGAGTCCAGAACGTTATGTTAGCTTAACCGTGAAATCTCAGCTTGACGTCAAAACCTTCATGCTTTTCATGGCCATGCTAGCTTGTTTCCCTTTCTTCCACTGAACCCTGAATTGAGACAATAGATATGGTTTACTCTCTCACCTCTTTTATTTACACTGATATAAAATAACAGTACACACCCCATACATTCTAATCACAGGATCCAACCCTGACTTATTAGAGGTGGGACTTAGACTCAAGATTCGACCTGAAAGCGAGTCCTTATTTTGAAGTCTTGCGACTCAATTTGATTTCACAATCTAAGACTCTAGACTTGAGTCGGGCTGTCAATTTGACTTGCCTCGAAAGCTATTTTATACTGAACTCAAGAAAAATCTTATCATCTACATATCTATATTATAATTATGGACTTAAAATGGGCTCAAAAAGAAATCTGAGGACTCGAACTGGACTCGATAAAAATATTTATAGGATCAAATTGGACTTGATAAATTTTCAACAACTCGTACATGTGAGCAACTCGACTTAGACTTGTGGTATAAGAACTTTTTCCCAACTCTGGTACCTATATCAATAATATAAGGATAAGAAATATAGTGTTGTCAATCTAAAGATATGATGATGATAATATGTTTGTTGGATATTCCTTAAGAACCTAAGAATACATATTAAACTGATTCCTTTAAATAAATTTTAATTGAATATATTGTTGTTTTTTTGAAATCTCTACCTTTCTCATGGAATATTCATTCAAAAATCTCATAGAATATTTTTTTGTGTGTCTAGACAATACATTTATATATATATATATAATACCTGTACATTGATAGCCTTGAAATTACAATGCCACACTCAATTTATCTATCCATAAGTATTTTATTTTGCATCTGGTTCATTTTACTTTCTTTTTTGGGGCTGATTTTTTTTCAAGCTACTACTCTTAAAACGTAAAGATTTCAATCCATGAATTTTTGCTATATAATCACATCTACTTTCATTTGCTCCTTCATCAAATCCTTTCTCTGAGTTTGTAAAATCTATTTTCAAATTATTGTTGAAGGATTACGTATATTATTATACGTAAATATAAATATTATTATTTGATATTAATTTGAGGGGAAAAGAATATATAGGACAAATGAATCTATCAGATTACATCACCATTTCACTTCTTGTATGATATTGTATGAAGAAATAGGATATTTAGTAGAATTTCTATTCATTTCATTATTATGTGAAACAGAGTAATTTACATTCCAAGCATAATTACCACAAACAGAGTAAATAATATTTACTGTCAAACGTATCAGTATTGAACCGTTATTCCATTAATTCGTTTCTGAAAAGTTATGTTTAGAAGTTCAATCGCTAATTTATTTCCGTTCATTCGATCATCCTTCTAATAAATGAAACGACAACTACGTCATCAATTTTTACCGATTTACTAAAAAATGATGTCAAAATTTTTTCTTTAGTCTATAAAAAAATAAAGAAACTGTTCTGTCAAAATTGTTACAGTTTTGTTACTCTCCCCCATTTTGACGCAATTTGGAACCATTATTTTCAACGACATACATAATATGTCAGTAAAAGAACTTAAACTTAACCATCTCAGTACAGTTACACTATATCTAGATTTGATGATGTAAAAAGTCATTTTGCAATTGGAATAGAGAAATAAGAAGTATGCAGTCATGGAAGATCACTTTGTATTTTGTGTTGTTAAAATCTAACGTTTCTATTATGCTATATATATTGTTTTGTTATTTTCTTGTACATATATTAATCCTATTAGGCAAAAATACGGATATTATAATCCTATAGTGGAACAGTTTGAAAATTTCATTAATGCAATTGTAAATATATTATAATCAGTGAATCATTAAACAAACATAAAGTAAATTTCTTTATTATTACCTTCCACTATTGATACAAACATGTAAATTAAAAATATAATTTAAGCGGTGTTATATGAAAAAAATTATTTTTTGAACAAACATCAGCAAAAACAGTCACAAAGTTACTTTGAATTAAAAAATATTAATTTTCAATCAAAGCTTTAAAAAAAATGAACCAATTTTCATAGAAAATAATACATTTTTATTTTTATAATTGGACTAGGATTCTCATTTTTTAAGAATTCCAAAATTCTGACCACTCAATAATCCAATGATCTTAATGGGATTTAGAAAAGAAAATATTGTAACTGAATTGGTATAAAAATATTGGTATTACAAAATAATATATTTAAAGAGTGTTTAGAAATTGACTTACATCACAGTCATTTCCATTAGACATCAAATTTTCGGTTCTATGACACTTTGCCGAAAACATAACTCTACAAAACCCCTTTAGTGAATGCCATTTTGACACTGACACATCGCCGAATGATCACTTTGCTCAATATACACTTTGCCAAAATGAGTCAATTAGTAATTTATCAACAACACTTGATCATTACAATTCGTGGCAAATAATTAAATATTTTATCTTTTAAATTGGCGTATCCTGAATGGAAATCATAATTACAGTACTAAAAAGTTGCTTACATGAACTGTTTGCTGAAACCTCATTCCCGAAAGCAACATAGACGAATGTAATTTTTCCTTATGGACTTTTTCCCGCATGTCAAATTTGTAGAGAAAAATAATAAATATATTCGATGATCCATACTATAATACTCAATTATTTTCATCGAGTACATTTCAAGTATTCATAAAATATAAAATACTTTACAGAGGACGTGAAATAGGGCCAGTTTTAGGGACCCCGCGCTATATATATATATAATTTATAAAAAAAAAGGATTAACCTTAAAAAAATGGTTAATCCTTTTTTTCTAAATAGTAAGAAATATAGTTTTCTAACAAACGTCAAAAAATGAAATATGCACACAATTTATTAAAAAAGGTCATATGATAGCTTGTCCTTTAAAAAATGTCCTTCTAAAAAATAAAATAAAATATTATTTTATGAAAAAGTGAAAATATCTACTCAAAAAATAACTTTAAAAAACGGAGTGAATAAAAAGGGCTGTACATTTATTATTTCCCCACGCCCTACTAATGCTAAAACAGGCCCTATCAGAACTCCATAAATTACTTATATAATATGTATCATTAATTTTTTTATGTCTTATACGAATTAAATAATAATATAGTGAAAGCCATTAAGGAACGGTAATGAGGGTCCTAATTATTCCGAGTCAAAACAACATTAAATAGAAAGTGTTTATGTGTTGACGAATACTTTCATATTCAAATACAAACATTAGTATGTATGATCAGGGACGTCCATAGGGGGGTGTCACTGTCCAAATGAAGGAATTTTTGCTTTTAACAAGAAAATATAGTTTAAAAAACATTTAATATTTGAAATTTAATTTTAGAATTTTTTCTATGACTGTGAATGACAGTTGATTTTGTTTTACAATATTTTTTTTTTTTTAATAACTGTGGATTTTGAATTTCTTTATGAAAAAATTTAATAATCAAATTTTTGGTGGATAACTCTTAATTTTTGAATTTTTTTGACAAAAAAATTAATAATTGAATTTTTTTTTATGAAATTTAATATTCGACGTATGATATACATAATATATTTATTATTTCGAGTTCATATGTATAGAAATTTAAGTTTATTTATAACAAACAATGTCTGAAGGATATTCAATGAAATATCTGTTTATGGAGCGAATAAATGTCTAATAATGATATTCATGCCATATTGCTCCCAACTGACAGATTATGTTAATGATTTTCTACATTTTTATGTATTATTCAGTTTTCATTAAGATCCATCTACATACATTAGAAACTGAAAATCAACATGGTAACTCTGACAATTTGAGGAATGTTTTAGAGAAGAGGCCTAAATTTTACATAAATGCAACACCTCATCTAAGTTTCACTCTATACATAGTTCGCAGACTATATACATACATACCTTAAATATCATATTTCAATTAGAAAACAAGGATTTTTTTAAATCAAAAGTATACGGACCCTCCAAAAAAGCTTTTAAAATTTACATACTTTATTCCAATTGAATATAAGAAACAATCCCAGAGCATATGTTGGTAAAATTAGATCAAAGAAATCAAAATTAAATAATTATTATGTACATATATCATTCCCTCGAAGGACCATCTAAAATGCAAGAGCCGCTCTTTACATTTTTTGTGTATGTTGCATTTTTAATAGAATCACTATTATTGTCTTTGAGGGTTAGTTTGTCAAGAATCTTCGACTGTTTATAGTCGTTCCCTTGGAAGATATACTTTCACATCTCTTAATTTGTAATGATTTGTACATAATTTTATGCGTACTACCCGAGCTGGTGATTCATACAAGCGACTCGAGTTACAATTAAATCTATTCAAAAAGCAACTTCAAACTCTACTCTGGCTCAAATATTCGAGACTAGCTAAAATTGGGCATCAATCTTCGAGTGATTAATCAATATTCCAGTGGAGAGAGATCCCTTAGTATCTCTTGACTATGATTTATATAGGTACATAATTAATGAACTCGATGAAATACTTGATACCTACCTCCAGGTTTATCAAAAATGGCTCTCGAAGAACTTTGATCAATCTTCTTGGGTTTAGATTAGTGGTTCTTCAACTTTATACAGCCTGAGCTCACTTACAGTATTAAAAACTCTTGCTGCCGAACATTATACAAAATAGGACTAATATCTATAGGACATAATATATATTTGAAGAATGCTACAGAGGTCACTTGAAGAAGTAGTGGGTGTACAGTTTGAGAACACCTGGGTTGAGACCTTAATCTGTAGTACAAAAGTAATTTACTTATATTTGTTTATAAACAAAGCGACAAAGCGTGGCGCCGTCTTGTGGCAAAACATTATTACGATCTGAATGACAATAATATAAACTATAGGTTTATAGGTAAAAAAAAAATCCAATAACGACCCTGCGAGAAATGTACCTTTTATATAAAACGCCTCTTTGTTATTAACATCACACATAATGAGACGTCTAATAAATAAAATTATAATAACACATTATTTGAAGTAAAATTTGAGTAATATCATCAAAGCGTTATTGCAAAATGTGATGTGACTCATAGAAAGAAAACTCCTTGGAAAGGTTCTCCCACATGACGTTTATTTTATATACAATGTATGCACATAGTAGGTGAAGATTCTTATAGTTAATGTATTTCCCTATCACTTGGGTAAGATGGTTTTAACCCATCAAGGAATCCTTTACAGACGTCTTCCGGTAATTAAAATGACTACATATCATCGATATCTATGTACACTGCCACAAGTAAGTAGAATGAAATATATAATATCTACATGATGTAGTGGAAGAATTTAACATGAAAGTTCCCGGACATGAGTTCACAGGTGCTTTGAACTATTGGTTTCATTTCTCTTTTTCTTTCTTCCCCCCTCTTCCTTTTGGGTTGAAAAACCATTATCATGAATAGTAGTAGTGAGTTGTCTTATTATTACCTTTTGCCAAAATAGGCGGGAGTGGTGAGGCGTAGTAGCAGCGGATGAGCAAAGGTAAGTAAGTACCTATGATGAATCTAATGGAATTTCAATCCTCAGAATCCGACATGTTAATATTATTTTGTGATGTCCTTGATAAATATTGTTCCTCTTCTTTATTAATGAGTAATAGGAAACTACAGGGCTAATCATCATTAAAACAGTTGGTTTTTTATGTATATAATTTTAGTTACGCACACAAATAGGTACTCAAATCAACCACACTTTTTCATAGCTCATAATAGATGTAATTAAACAAAGAGAAATGAGATAAATATCCGTATAAGTAACAGGGCACAGGTACAAGAATAAATCAATTTTGAAAAGGATTTCATTTTATAAAGTCATTTATAAAGATTCTACATATTATCTGTTGTGATAGATGCCCTGAATGTTTGAGTTAATCTGTGAATCGTGTTTTTTTTCAACTATCTATGTATGTACATAATATTCTATGTCTCTACGTGTACATATTGTGTACAATATTATGCTTGAAGATTGAGCAGGAAGAAAATGCTGCTCATGTTTCCCTTTCGAATTTGAACACCAGATGCCCTGAACGGGGGAAAATTGAACGATTAATGGAAAAATCTTGTTGATTTGTTATTCATTTCTTTGTTCCTTTTCCAAAAACATTTTTTACAGGAGTACAAAAGTTTTAACCAAATAGGCCCATTTTTTGTCCAAATTTAGTTAGATACAAGAATACATTTACCCGAGGCGCTGAGGGTATCATGAATTACTCCATGACTAGTTTTGAGTCATTCCTTATTTATTCGGTCTAGTCCCGTCTTAGAACCGGTACTATCCGTCCTTCGGAGAGTCAGTATTAGAACGAATTCAAAAAATAAAGTTGAGTGACCTCATCCAGGACGGAACTTCATAAGATTTCGGACGGGTATGCAGTATTGAACTGGATGAGACTCACCTGGACTTTGCATACGTCACGAAGGAAAATGGTTAAGTGAGGTCATCTATCGTCAAACGGAACATATTATGTGGAAAAAAACAACTACTTTCGTAGCCAACTAAATCGGGGGAAAAAAATCACGTGGTTATTGTTTCCTTAAACAAAAATGAAGGGACAAACATTGAGGATTAAGCGCCTAAACGATTTTTTTTTTTCTGAAATTGAGCAGATGAACGTACAAAAGGTTAACGGGTGTAAGTTTGTAAACATATTTAGGATTTTTGTGCACGAATATTGGTTTTTATATTAGTTGCCAGGCCCGTGCACAGGGAGTGGGCTCCAGCGGCTGAGACCCCCTCCCTTCAATTAAGATTTTTTTGCTTTTTTCTATAAAATTTAATGTTTGAAATGAAATTTAATTTTTCATATTTTCTTCCAAAAATTTAATTTTCTAAGCAAAACTATAGATTTTTGAAATTTTAATACTTTAAATTTAATTTTTCAAATTTTTATACAAAAAAAAATAATTTTTTACTTATTCTTTTATTAATAGCCGCAGATTTTTAAATTTTTTCTGAGAATAATTATGGATTTTGAAATTTCTTTCAAAAAATTTTAATATTTTGTAATCTGCTGTTGATTTTTGAATTTTTTGACAAAAATTTAATATTTGAATTTTGTAGAAAAAGCTGCTGTGGATTTTTGAAATTTTTTTCAAATCAAAATTATTTTGAGAATTCAATTTTTGAATTTTTTTTCGTACAAAATTTAATTTTTGAAATATTTTGTGAAAAACTATAGATTTTAGAAAACTTTAATTTTAAAATTTATTTTTTTCTTATTTTAATTCCAAAAACTAAACCCCTCCAAATATAATCCTGCAACCCCCCTGATTCCCTCAGGTACATGGAATAATACAAAAATAGTTTTGATTCATAGATGTAACAATTACATAAAAGAATTATTAGGAACCACACCAAGACGGACTCCCCAATATTTTGTAACAATGAGAAAAATAAATACGTTATATACAACAATAAAAATAGTTGTAGAACTGACCGAAGATTTCTCTTTTCACTTGGGAGAAAACGGAAAGAGAAGCAGAGTGCCGTTAGGAATGGATCTGTCCTGGTTTCATTATACATATTCATTCATTATGGTCATATTACTATACATACTGCATGAAAATTAAGATGTATTAATTAATTAGCATGCGTCTAGTACACACTATCATCCGTTATTTTTAAAGACATAAAGGACTAACAGGGGTGTCTGCAGGATTATATTTTCTGGGGAGCTTTGTTTTTGGAATTTATAATAAAAAAAATAATCCTAAAATTAAAATTTTCTAAAATCTATAGTTTTTCACAAAATATTTCAAAAATTAAATTTCAATATTTTTAATTTATTTAATTTCAAAAATCCACAGCTCTTCTCATAAAATTTGATTTTTAAGAAAAAAAATTCAAATATAAAATTTTTTGGCAAAAAAAAAAAAAAAAAAAAAATTTAATTTTTGAAAAAATTTCAAATTTTTTTATGGAAAACATTTCAAATATTACATTTTATGGAAAACATTTCAAAAAAAAAAAAAATCAAAAATTAAATTTCATATAATATTTCAAAAAAAAAAAAAAAAAATTAAATATTTTTTTTGCAAAAAAAAATCCACAGCTCTTCAAAAAAAATTAAAAAAAAAAATTTCAAATATTAATTTTATGGAAAAACATTTCAAAAATCTAAAGCTATTCAAATATTTCAAAAAATTAAATTTTTGAAAAAAAAATTTGAAAAAAAATTCAAAAAAAAAAAAAAATTCAAAAATTAAATTTTAGCATTAATATTAAAATAAAAAAAAATTCAAATATTAAATTTTTTGCAAAAAATTCAAAAATCCACAGCTCTTCACAAAAAAATTTAATTTTTTGAAAAAATTAAATTTCAGCATTAATATTAAAATAAACAAAAATTCAACAATCCATAGCTATTCACAGATAATTTATCTTTTTGCAAAAAATAATTCGAAATATTATATTTTTAGTAATATTGGATATTTGGGGAAGGGGCACCACACCTCCAGTCCACCACCTGAAGAAAACATTGGAAAATGAATCATGATATAAGATGTTAAAATGGTATATAATCATTATTGGGGGGGCAAATTCTTCCTTTGTTGCTTCCAGTGGCATCAAGGTACCCTTCAATTTTAGCACTTCGTTAGATCCATTTAAATCTTAACTTTCCTTGGGTGTTTAGCCAACATTTATATAAGAAATCTTAGCAATATTAAATTTCAATTGCCCTTAATAGTTTTATATTATAAGCATCAATAAACAAATTGAATTCTTGTTTATATATTTATATTTTATACCTTTTAATTCATAATCAAAAATAGTAAAAGTAAGCGAAAAAGAAAAATATTAAATTTCGTTAACTCTAAAGCAGTATTTCTCAAAGTGGGTGTCGCGGGACGTGTCAGGGGTGCTGCCAAAAAAAAAAAAATATATATATTTTTAAAAATTTGATATTTCATATATGTACTTGAATAATTTTTTTTTTTTTTTTTTTTCATTTGCAAGGATACAGGTTTAAATTCATTTTAAAGAATAAATATACGCATAAAGTTCTCCGTAAAAGTCTGTCCCAAGTACCCTTTGGCAAAAGCCGAGCTATCATACTGTTATATAATTTAACTGCAAAAATACATTTGCTTGCACAAAGAGCAAGGAACAAGCAATGAAATAATTAATCGTGTTCTGAAAAGAAATATCTCACAAGAACTGTATATAATTGACATTGAAATGGAGCCTCAGCTCCTCTTCATTTGAGTTCTCCTGGTCTTATTGTTAATTTCTTGTATGTCTCTATTGCTTGGGAGGTCAAGAAAGCTTGTGACACCCTGTGTAAACATTTATTTTTAAGGATTCAAGTTATTATTTCAATTATTACCATCTGTTCTAAATATAACGGATATTTGCATTTATATTATGTAGTTTACACCGGAGCGCCTGGAGATTTTATGCACTTATGAAAGGTGTCTGAATGGAAGAAGTTTTTGAGAAACGCTACTCTAGAGGATAAATTTTTTCTAAGTTGATAAAATATTATGGAATAAGGCATGTTCTATACAAAATAAGATATATCCATCTTCCTTTTTTTGGTTTCATTGTTGGGGTTTATGAATAATATGATCACGTCAAAAACATTCCTTGAAACCTTGATAGCTAATTATACAATTTGTTAATAATTCAGATACTATGGTGAAGGACTAGTCTACTAAAAATTGGATACAAGGAAAAATATGTGAGAAAATAAATATAAAAATGATATTCAAACTCTGAGATAGAATAACAACCCGGGGGATGTATCTGAAGGTTACCCATGAAAAGTTGTGTGATTATGTTGTCATTATAGGGAAGAAGAAAACGACATATGAAGAGACGAACTGATCTCCGAAAGATGGCTTAATCTGGTTGAAGGATATGTTTAAAGGATTACATTTGTTAGTAAATGACGTTTAGTTATTTCAAGTTCCACATGTTGTTTTAATAACCCTTTTAGTCTGGATTTTTATTTAAACCTACAAATAGATTTAAAATAGTATACAATGTTAGGAAGAAATGAATTACTTAAAACATAAATAAACATTAAATTTCAACAAGCCTTAACAATCCTCTACAACATGGGATAGTATCCAAGGGAATCAAATATACGATGGCAAATTACATCAAGGGCATATCCCCAGGAGATACCTAGCAATGTACCCAGGTTTCGTTAAAACATTGTTTTTCCTTTCTTGTACCTTTTTAATAAAATCTACTATCTACATTCATATAAGGAGAATAATATGATTGGAATAGAGAAGAAATCTTGCCTAATATAAATTTAAAATAATAAAGTATAATATATAAATAACCTGCAGTATGTCATCTCATTAATGAGTCCTCCCTATTTTGAATATACAAACGTATTAACTAACAAAAGCATCATCACCTCAGGCGTGATTTTTACACTCACTGCGATTTTGACCATTTTCTCATCTCTAATTAAGTTAAATGGTAGTATTGTCCATTAAAATAGTTTTGTATATAACTTAGTTAAACAGGTAAAGCAATCTTATTGTATCCATCAGCCTCCCCCCCCCCCTAAAAAAATAATATTATTTTATCTATGCTTTTATTATTCTTAATAGTAGGGAATTGATCACAAGTTAAGAAACGATAATTTGAGTTCAACCTATTAATGCTCAAAACACAATAAGTAGTGTTGTTTCGGCCCTTATTGTGTACTGAAGACTGCATTCCATTTGAGTCCTAAACACTTGTAAAGTTCGGTCCGTGATGATTGGGGGATGTCATTGTAAAAAATAATTTTTTTCTCTAAAAAATATTATTTCTATTGACTTAAATACAAATCAAATGTGCTTTGGCTAGTATCATTGTAAAAATTTAGCTTTTTTGATTGTGGCCCTTCAGAAGCTTATATTTTCCCGCCCCTGATGTAAACCTTCTATAGTGCTTAAAAAAATAAGGATGATTGAGAATTCTAAAGTTATGTGGGTGCACATATGTTCGTGTCAACTCTAAGGCTAACGAATCATTCAATTTTCCTGGCTGAATATGTCTATTTAATATGTAAAAGTTTTTCACTATTTACTAATAGTGAATTATAATGTTTATATTTCTACCTGCGAAGGAAAACTCTTTAGCATTCCCTGCTACCTACTAATAAGTTAGTAGAAATTTCACATATGTAGTAAACCCACCTAGAGGTAAAAATATTTCTCATACATATATTTTATGACGTCTGATATACATAATAACATAATACTATGTATTAAGTATATTGTAAGCGTAAGGGCTGAGGTCCAGAGTTCTCCCTCCCCCAAGAGTACGTGGTGGAGGATTCAAAGTAAGAAAAAAAAGGAACCTGAGATAAAGTAAAGCACAGTTTGCTAGATATGTATATTGTATAAGTGTGCCATTTAAGTATTTCTGGAATTTCAAGTATATTGCTTGCTTCCCGCTCACACTTTCTGAAGAAAGTTTCAGTCTATCAAACAGAATAATAAAGCAGTGAGGAGGATATCATAATATGCCACAATAAAAATTTACAGTATAAAAAATATTCTTTTTTTTAGCTGTCGATTAGTTATGTATTATAGAGTGTTTTTAACTGACGTCATAGATCACATCATCCGGTGGGTCACAAGGATTGGTAGGAGTGGTAGAAGCCCACCCCCTAATTAAGAAATACTTGATTTTTTCTTGAATTTATTTTTTGTTAGGTTGAAAAAATGTTACGCGAAAATAAGAGTAAAAATGTTATTTTGAAAGATTTATTTTCATTCAAACGGCATCGAAGTAAATTATGCAAAAGTTAAAAATATTTAAAATTTGATTTTTTTTCTTCAAAATATTTAATTTTTTATGAATAGCTATGGATTTTTGAATTAAAAAAAATCCAAAACCCAAGAGAAACCCTTCCTAAAATACAATCTTGCGGATGCCTCAGATCATAACTAAAAGATATATTTTTACAAATTATAATGAACCAATTTCCAATAAACCTTTATTAAACTTCATCAAATAGGTTTAAAGAAAAAAAAAAAAAAAACTTAAAACCTGCATTGAATACTACTGGATACCAATAATAAATACTAATATTGGAATTAAATCAGAGTAATATGTACTGAAAATCCCCCAAAACAGCCAAATTTATAAAATTAATACTTTTTTTCAATCGGCCAGAAAAGTAGAATATTTAGAAAAAATATCTTATTTTTTCTATTGCAATGGTTAATTTTTATCTATAGTAAAAAAAATTGTATAACGATGTAATAACATATTTCCAATACACTTTAGAACCAGGTATATAATAAAACTAGGCCATAGAGGGATATATTTTTGATATACAATAAGGTTTTAGTCTTTTTATTTATTGATTTCATTATTTTCCTTAATATTAATGAAAAAGTGATTTTAATCGTTATAAAAAGGACTCATACCCAAGGATATCATATATAAGAGAGAATATAGCAAAGAAATATATATTGCATAGCTTAAAAATGAACGTATGGTGTAAGTGGGAAAATGACGTCACAAAGTCTCAAACTTGAATTTTAAAAGATAATTTTTTTAAGTAATGACTTTTTTTTTTACAGGTGGAGTTGCACTGATTAGGTATAATTCAACATTATAGCATTCAAATTACTCCATCTGTACGTGAATGGTCTTTAAAGTAAATATACATTAAGTATACTTACTTCTCTAGGAAAGGCCGAGTATTGAACCACTCACATTGAATTCAACATAATAATTTCTCTCAAGCGAGTTGTCCAATAAGCTACTAACCTATTTTTTATTTATTCATACACTAAACATATTTCACGCTCAAATGAATAAATATATATATATTGATTAAACCCCATGTAAATATAACGAAAATTTATGTTATGACCTTAAAAAAACTGTTGTAAATAAAACGACTTGAAAACAAAGAAAAATAACACCTGTATGTATTTGTGATTATTATATGTATGAAATCGAGTTTGTATTTTTTTAAAACCTACTTTATTGTAATTTATTTTTTGGGACAGCAATGGGAAAATTATTAGGAATAATTAATCAATTACTAGTTAGCAGGAGGTTAAAAAAGTAACATAGTTACTCAAGAACAAAAATAATAGATTACTTATAAAATTAACGGCCTTCCTACTTTAGTCTTGGAACTTTAAAGATCTTGAATAATCAAGCAGAACTTTTAAATCCCACATAAATTAAATTAAATTGGAGAAATATGTTGATATATGGAAAAGAAGAAAAATCAAACCTCATTTTTTTAATTTAGGAAATTTTAAAAATACAAAAATAATTAGCTTTATTTGAAGTAAATTTATTCATTTAATCGGAGTTACCACCTCCAAAGATTGAAAATGAAATTTATTTTATTCATTGATAACCTTGAGGATTCTTTATCATAGTTATTATTATTATTTATTAAGTAGGTGCAATTTTTTTAAATTTATTTCAACACTGGCATAAATTTAACATTTAATTGATGGAGCTATTTGTTTCAGTTCCAGCTAAATTGTTCTGGATCTTATCTAATTATTAATTTATTTACATTGTTTTGATTATATAAAAAGCTCAATAAAAATAATAAAAATCCAACAACCTATTGACCAGAATCACGACTTACCAATGATAAGTGTTTTTTCTTTGAAAAATTATATCATATAATAGACCATTACAACTAATAATAGTGATAAAGATAGTTTTTTTCTTTATCCACGTTCATATTTACAACTTCAATCTCAAGAATGGTAGGATTATTGAAACAATAATAACATTGTGGTTGTCATTTTAACTATTGCATTGTATGATATGGTAATAGAAAATACTCTAGACAGTCAGAGTATATGGATAGTCACAATACAGTTGTATTTATTTCCATAATAGATTAGTTGAAAATATTCTGGTATCAAACCCAAATTAATTTTCTTTTAATTCCTCCTCAGTTAATTTAGAATCTGAAAAATGTATGTATACGAACACAAATCTAATTCGGCTAACGGAAATAAGATAGGATATTCACAAATGAGGTTAAATGTATTTTGTAAACTGAAAATTAATTAAATCCCTTATCAATGATGATCGGAGTTGTACAAAATATGACCCAATGGTATGTAAAAATAAAATCAATCGAAAAATGACATTTTTTGTCCCTGTCAATTTGAAAAATTATTAGGAGAAGAACAGCTGTCTTGACGTTTTATTAGATTAACTATCTATAATCACCTATGGGAAGAGGGAAATAAACCCGAATCCTATCCGTGTCATGGATAGGCTGGAATAACTCCAATACCGATTATGAATTCTACGCTGAGCCCAACATGTACTTGCATTTATAACTCTCCAACAAATTCTTTTTATTACTCTTTATGTCTTTCATGAACAGAATCACTGGTGATTATTTCATACTTTGATGTTCTCTCCTCAAAAATTAGAGAAGAAGAATAACAGCTTTGGAAAATAAAGAAATAACCTTCAGATTACAGACTAGAAGTAAATGTTGAAGGCTTTTAGGACATACTTTTTACAATTCTAATGATGATGTATAATTCCAACTATTGATGAAACTTCAAAAACTGAAATGATGTAGTACTAAAAGATCGATAAAGATCAGTCCCAGAACCTACGGAATTATAAAACTGACCTATCACAAATAATCAGGAACACATATTTCTATTGTCAACCCATAAGCTGAAGACGATTCTAGAATCTATATTTATTACTTATGTTGTACCTACATACATACTTATGTTTATTTTTTGTTTTTTGCTTTAAGTGAAAGTTTTCCACTTATTCCACTTATTTTTTATTATTGTTATTATGAATATTTTTCGTTTTCTTTTGTAGTACGCATCAGTTTTTATTCGTGTTTACTTATTGTTACTACAAAATATTTAATTTGTATAGTATAATGTATGATTGTATTTACTGAGATTTCTCATTTCCGAGAAAATTTCTTTGAGCAAGATCCCGGTAAATAATATTTTGTAAAAAGTGGGATCCTAGAATACATCAAAATCTCGTTTCTAAATTATAAATAATTTGATAGTTGGTAACAATACTAAATTTGAATCCTGGATATGACGACTGAGTACAGCGACGCCTTAAAACATGTGGCCATTAGTTTGTCTGTATTTAATTTTATACTTTCCGAACAAATATTAAATTCAAAGCTTGTATTTCCATTCTCATTTTCTTCCTTTTTATTAGAACACAGGTTGTTTTTTTTTTTTTTTTTTTTAGAGCCCACGCTTTTTAAAATTCTGTAACCTTATCCGACTCCCAACAACAAAAAGTTAAATAGCATTTGATGAAAGAGCTAATTATTGTTGGAGCTAGGAGTTGTATAATTGTGGACTACACAACCCAAACCAGAGGCTATAAGTCAACTCTATCTACTATAATATAATATATATATATTTTTATATAATTGTTGTATGTTATTTTACTAATAAAAACTCAAAACCAGGGTAATTTTTTACTTTTTATAGACTTTACATATAAAATCAAAGTTGTTTAGAATTTGGAGTTACGTGCATAAGGCTATGTTTGATTCTGGTCAGACCAGATTCCTAGGCTCTGAAGGACAAGTTTGTTTTTTCGCTAATAAGTTGATTTTTTTTTATAAAACAAAATCAATTCTCAATTTTTTTAAGGTATGGGATGTGCATTCGAAAAATTACCAAAAAAATTAAAAGTCCTAAAAACACATAGTGGTACTAACGGATGAATTATGAAGAGGAATAGCGAGTTCGTCTTAGTATGTATCTTCATTATGGTTGAAGGAGGAACATATTTATAATTATTTTGTTGTCTATCGACAAGTTTTACTAAGTTCTAGAGTTATTCAAAGCTTTAATAAAATAATTCGAAAAGGAATACATAATACGAGTACGTTCTAGTATTCATATATAATTATAATCATTAAATGAAGTTTTTAGATATTTCCTGGAAATTTTCGTATGTTTAAAAACTTTGAGAAATCTTGGGAAGACATGATTCCAGGCAGTCTATTTCTCTTTTTGGGAAATTTTTATATTAATTGCAATTTTAACAAAAACATTTTACATAAATAATTTCAATGTCGAAGTTTTCGAAAATTTATTCGTTTTTCTAATATTTGTATTTATGACAAAATGTTGCTTGTTCCAATTAATCAAAATTGTTTTTGTCTAAAATTTGTTATTTATAAAAAAATGTTTTTTTATCAAAATTGTCACTAAGTCAAAAGAAAATCCCAGTGACGGCCACTCCCCCAATCCCACGGACTGCCTTGATGACGTCATTTTCATATAATTATCCCCTCCCAATTTGCAAATTCATTCCGGCGGCAATCATCACGGGAGAGAAGCCCTTGAATCTACCTACTGTTTTGAAATTTACTGTACCATTATGAATATGACTAGAATATAAATATCTCCCCCCCCAAAAAAAAAAAAAAAAACTCCAATTCATCCCCATTTCCATATTGTTTACAATTATGAGACATGTACTTACCTCCTACCGAGTTTTAATTTATTTATAACATATTTTAAATCAATGAAACGTTTCTACAAGGTATGTACGCTGGTAGGAAGGAAGCTTGAAATTGCGAACACAAGCTCTAATGGACGTATGTACTTTAGAATATTTTGTTTAACCTCTCGAGAAGAAGTTAAATAATTATGTCCTAAATGCGAACATGAAGGGAAGGGAGAAGTAAAAAAATCCCAAGAATTTACATGTTTTACTTATCTATTAAAACATTTATTAGTAGAGACTTGATATTTTGACATATTGTAGTACAAAAAACACAGGGGCGTCCTCAGAGGATGGGCTGAAGGGGCTGTAACTCCCTCTAAATCAAGCAATTTTTGCTCTTTACTAAAAAAATTTTTGTCAAGGACGGAAAAATTTCCCATCCTTGAAAATATGGGTAAATTTTCTTTATTCGAAATATTTATTTTCTTAAAAAAATGTCATTCGGGCAAATAATGCAGCAGAGCAAAAAATTAAATTTTTTATGAACAACAATGGCTTTTTCAATTTTTTTCTAAAAAATCATTGTTTCTGTGAATAGCTTTGTATTTTTGAAATTTTTTTCTGAAAAATTTAGTACTTGAAATTTAACTTTTGAATAATTTTTGAAATTTTTTCAAAAAATTTAATTTTTTTTGAATAGCTATGAATTTTTGAAATTTTTATCAAAAATTTTTAATATTTTTTCTTTTTTATCAAAAAAAATTCCAGAAACAAAACACCCCTCAAAATATATAATCCTGTGGATGCCCCTGAAACTTCAATTTGAAGCACTTTGGGCGCCTCAATAACCCACTTCAACCGGCCTCGCGGTGACGAGCTGACTTTAATAATTTAACCTGGCCATTCCAAAGTTGTTTGTTTCTTAACTACACTCAAATTTGGTACGTATTTAATACGGATATCAATACGACCTTATATGCTGCGATCAAGGGGGATTGAGGTCAGGCGAGGATGGAAGACAAAATATTTTATTTAAAATATAAAGTAAAAAAATATGGATGATTTAATAGTATAAACATGTGCCAGGTCCTACTGAAATATATAATAGGATTTCCATCCAACGTCCTTCATGCAGGGAATCAGTTTATTCTTAATTGTATCAATATATTAGACTTATTGATTCTCGTAGCTTGCAACAATAACTTTTTTTTTAATCCTAGAAACGACGATATTATTATCCAAGGTTGGTTATTTTCGTTGTCAATCCCCAGGGTGTTTTCTTCTTTATAAGACATCGTTTTATAATCGCAGTTATTGTTATTTGGGGTTGTTGGAGTGAACAGTAGAACAGTGACAGATACATAATTTTTCTTAAATCTTTTGGATTACTATTAACCATAGCTCTAAAAAATAATTGAATAAAGAGTATTAAAATAAAACTTACAGGTAGGTATATATTTCCAGAATAAGCCCCTCCCCGTTTAAAAGTTACATCTGCGCCTATGCTATGACATATATCAATGGTAGGTACATTGTTCACTGATGAGCACATTGAGTTTGTAGAGAAACAATACAGCATTAGAGAAGAGATGCGTTTGTTTTGTATTTTTTGTGACCTTCAAGAAAGAAAGAAAAGTGTAGTTTTCACAGTTCAATTATAGTTAAACTTGAAAGTGTGAGATGGGAATGAAAATGACTTGGAACGGTTTATTTATTTTCTTTGTTTTGAGAGCATGACATTAAAAAATGAGAGAAATAAACGATAACCCTCAAATGCATCATGGATCCATCAATCAAACATTCCTCCTGCATTTACATATTTATATAATACTTGCTGTCTACAAGTTATGATTTTGTACAGGTCGTACAATTTCTTGGGTATGTCTCATAACACCTTATTTTAATACGAGTATGTACTAGCGGTAGTGCCTGCAATTATCCGGAGTTTTTATGCGTCCACGAACTGACAAACTTTGCTTTATTAATATAGAATATAATTCACCAAGAAATCATCAGGGCTACTATACGTTTTTCATGAGAAGACCACTTACACGTAATTACTCAATACAACGAAAGAATATTGATACCAGCTTGAGAAACTAAAAAAACATTGTTCTGGTTGCCATCAACAAAAAGACTCTCATTCTAATAAATGCTTAGGATTAACAACTAAATATATATGTATGTATATTGTACTCCCCTTTTTTTTCTTCTTTTTTTTAAATATGAAGTTATGAGTGTACACATGTTTGTTGCAAAGCCTCACCTAAAGTCACATTCATTATTTATTTTTATATAATGTACTTAAATTTTCTTTTCTTTTTTAATATGAGTTTAGCTACACACGTTCGTTGCTTTATAATGAGTCCTCATCTAATCTGAAAATCCTGTTTACAAAAAAAAAACTCAAAATCACCCTGATAACCCTAACAATTTGAAGCATGTTTTTGTAGAAAGATCAGCTACAATCAGTTGTGACAAGCAAGGAGGAGATAAGGAAATAAATAAGAACATTAGCAAGAATGTCTCCAATATTTATCCCCAATTCTACTCTGAGTCCAACAAGAACTTACAATTATAACTCCGCAACAAATCCTCAGGCTCCGTCTTTTTTGAGCACACACAAATGTTTAATCAGTTTTTGAATATAGTTAAATCTATTTAGGAAAGGATGTTCACTACTCAGGAATTAAATAATAATGATTACTCCTAAGGAAAAGAAAATTCATTCTTGAGATTACCAATTTCTAAATAACAGGCCAGCTAAAAAGCTCACAAATTTAGAGTACTATTTATACAATTCTATATAGTAAACCTAGATTAACGGTTCCAAGCCTTATACTAAGGTTTTTTGGTAAACTGGTACTATAGTGGTACCGGTGATATAATATAATTGACGTCATTATACTTTTTGGAAAAAAGTTTGGGTGAAATTACTGTTGTGAATCTGAGAACAATTACTTATTCTTAAGAAGAATGTTTGGGGTTACTTGTCTAGCTACCAGTTAATTTCAGGAATTTCTTTTTTTTCGTTTTGTAAAGATGATTGTTTCATTCATTCATTATTATTATTATACAGATGTGCGCATCTAAAACTGAACACTCTTTTAAATTTTACGCCATGCACATATTCGTGATTTTATTGAGATGAAACTGGTTTATACTTCGAGGCAAGGGTCATGACTAGTTATAAACAAAACTCCAGCAAAATCTAAAAAACAACAGTGAAACAAAAGCCGATACTATGGAGAGACGTCGAGTCGCAATTTTGGAACTTTCCGATTGGGGAAAAACTCCCACTGAAATTGCCAAGGTTCTGAACTGCAGCCACGCCACCGTTTACAGCGTGGACCACAAAATCTAAGTCAAGGCCTCGAAGGTCGGACGAAATGGTTGCTGCCGTGAAAAAGTATGTCAAGGACAAGAGAGGCAAGGTCACCGTCAGTGGCCTCTCCAGGGAGTTCAACGTCATCAGTAGGACCATGGACCGGCTAATTAAGAAAGATCTTGTCCTTAAGGTCTACAAGAGAACCCCTCGTCAAGCCCTCAAGCCGTAAAATTTAAAGGAGTGTTCAGTTTTATACGTGCACACCTATATATATATCCAAAACAATTTACAATAATCTCTGATTTGAGATAAAAATGTTTTATCTGATTTAAAAATCGAATTTTCTCCACTGTGCTCATTTTCAGCATATTTTGAGGGGAATGTAAAGAATAATTTTTACATTGTTCTTATTATTGTGACTTTTATCATTGTAATAATATCATCTGTTGTTTTTTTATTTACAGTCAAACCTTATCTAACGGTCATCTGGTTTAAGTGTGTCACTACACAAAGTGACCGTATACCTCTTTCTAGAGTTGTTACAAACAGGACGTTTGGTTTAAGAGGTTACATACACTAAGTAGCCCCTTTTTTAGTTTCCCTTCCCTGACCATTTAATATAGGTTCGGCTATATGTAGATCACCACTAACTTAAACACCAACGTAGGCCCCTATGTACATCATACATAAGGAATGGCTAGCAAGGACATTTAAAGAGGAGGGATATAAGTCCGTATATACGTTCAATAAGTACCTATAATATACCTATATATATATATATATAATTTATGGACTTGAAAATGAAAGAAGTCTGCTATAGTTAGTTCCCGTCCAAGAAGAAGAATGTACCCTTTAGGATATTTATAAATGGAAAGGAAAATTGATTCATAGCTATGATGACCGGGTAATAAACTAACAAAACTAAAGAAATTATCTGAAACACAATATAGTAATGACTTTGAAGGCACCCCTTCGTTTTTTTTTTTTTTTGTTGCAGATATTACCTAGAGACCTAATCTTTAACCAGAGGTAGCAAAAGGTCCTTACAATAAAAGTAAATCTAAAGTATTTTGCTTGCACGTCAAAGTCCTTGAATGTTTTCATACAGTCCAGTTTGAATCCTCAAATTTCATTCGACTCCATTTCCAGTACATACATCTGACTTTAATTGAGTTTGTTTTCCTATTAAAAGAGTGACCCTCAAGTATTGGAAAGATTTATTTACAATTAAGTTATCTCAAAAAATATAGAAGTATCCCTTATATGTTTAGAAAAAACACTAGGTTAATCATTTAATCTTCTAATTCGATCGGCAACTTACATCTAATCAAGAGCTACAACTGATTTGATATTTAGAGTTAAGAATAAAGCAGCTCATATATTCTCTTTTTCTTAAATATTATTTAGCACAATTTGTCTCTAAACCAACGGTATATTTAATTTTAATCGAATCCTTGATGTATGTATTGTAAATATATAGTCGTCAATCTATTAGTATACAAAGTATTCGGTAAATTAGTCTATGTTTTTTTTTATTACTTAACCACAATTATTTTGAAATTTACTTATTTCTTTCAATAATAACCATTCAATAGTCCTTGATGAAAAATAAACGAAATATTACAATATAAGCATTAAAAAATAAAAGAACCATGCGTTTAAGTTTTAATAGACGTAAATATTACTGTGTATGTACATACTATTTAGTCAGTAAGTAAGTCCTTGTTGGTTTAAAAAAAAGATATTTATAAACTTATAGCATACATAATATATTAATAAAGTTTTTCAATAATCATGATGCAGTTAAAATATAAAAGAGTTAAATATATAATGTTTTATTTTGAATTTAAGGCGGCAAAATCCATACTCTTCTACTCGTAAAGCAGATGGCGTATGATTAATGTACAATGTATATAATGTGCATCATTTGTTCTTCTTATTCAGGGCCGTAGTTGGCTAAAAGGCTATGAAAATGAGAGATATAAATAAAATCATGTTTTGACGTAGTACAGTTTTTTATTGACAACTACATGGGATCCCTTCATTTGCAAATTGATCAATATACCGGAAGATAAATTACAAATTTTAGAGTCTGGGGCTCCATCGATGTAATCACAGATTATTTTAGCGGAATAGCTCAGAAATTTCGAGGTTTATCCAGGTTTTTTTTTCTTGAGATGGTTACCTTTATGGTATCTCGTAACATATGATACCTTCTAGAGGGAACCTTAAATTATAAGATGTTTGTCAAGAACAGATAAAAGGACATAAGGTATAACAAAAGAGATTTTAAGTCTCATATTGACAAATGCAACATTGGTTTTGTGAGATACGGCTCCCTAGTGCTCCCTTCATAGTTACGAGATTTGATCCCCTAAATCAATGTTCCTAGGTTTTAGGGAGAGGGAATACTGTTGAAAATGTTCGGTCTCTGTAACATTTATAACATTATAAATTGCAGTAACTAAGGATATTTAAATATTATCTAACCAGCACTACCTTCACCTGGAACAATCCTTATGTATGCTTTATTGTCAGCTCTTGGCCACTCTGTTTATTTAAATGTTTTGATAGCTAATCTACTAAATTCAAATCATATCTTGTTAAGCTGTGAACATATTCTTACCTTATAAGTAGAGTTGAGTAGTTTGTAAGAAACACACTAACTTTAAAAATAGGAAAGGAAAACGGTTGTTGCGTGTGGTCTTATTTATTTTTCGTTTATTCTGTAATAGGACGTCGTCCCACTCTGAAGTAAGCATTCTCTCGTATCTTTGGTATTAATTGTTTGTTTATAGAAATATAAGGTAATACCATAACGCGTGTACGGCTGATGTTTGACTTCCACTACGCTATTTAATATTGGTGTCATAGTGTATGAGGTGTTGCGTGTGTTGTCGAAATCAGTTTTTCTTGCCCAGCAGTCGGTACGATACATCAAATTGAAAATTCGTGCAAGCCCGATTACATGATGATCTAACCTTGTATTTCTATTAACTTTGATTAATACTATATGGCTTGCTCTCCCTTCTTCTTAGGCTCTTTTTTTTTTCTTACAAAAAAGTTAACTCTACTTATAAGGTACAATACAATACATAAAAAAAAATTGAAAAATTATTGTACACATTCAAAATCTGCAAATTTTATGACAAGAGCCCTACGTCTAAAAACATAAAGATCATACTTAAAGTGATCAAATCTTCACAAAAATGTTACAAATAAACTTTAGAGGTAAAATATTCTTTTGTAACAAAGGATATAATTTGGGTTTTTTATCACTTTGGAGGAATTAGAGTTGGGAAATAGAAATGGAGAAATGCTATGAAAAATCGTTATGCACATGTCTATTTTTTTTTTTTTTTTGCATGTTGTGCCCCCCTAGAAAAAGGTCAATGAGTTATAAAGAAACCTTACTTATGCATACTTGAGTACTAGTATCCTTGCCTATATACCTCAGTCATTGTTGATTTAAATCCATGAAGGCGCAAAAAGGGTTAAACAAAATAAAAGAAGGAACAAGAAGTTTGTTTCTTCTTCTTTTGAAGGACGAAAGTATTGAATTTTCCCCCTCCTCAAAACTGAATGAATGATACCTTTTTTCCTTTACTAGTGTGCCACCCTCCTCGGTCCTCCTCCTTATTAAAGGTGATCATAGAATAAATAAATAATAATAATTTAACTTTTACAACAAGATTCCAACACAAGTTTACATCAAGGACAATTTATTTATTGAAAATGCTGTTCAATGTACTCCATTGTAGAATCCCTCTATGCAACAGCATTTCTTGTTCCTTTCCTTACCCTCCTTTAACCCGGATCTTGAGAGAAGAAGAATACCTAATAAGTAGTAATGATAGACTATGTAGTATGATGTCATTTAAATGAGATACACATGTATGTATTTTGTTGAAAAGTGCTTTGGATATCCCATAGGAAAGGAAAATACAAATGGTAGTAATTTCACATGATCCCTTCAAGGTCATTCATCCCATTCAATCATTAGCAGAAATCTGTGAATGAGGGAAGCAAGTAAGGAAGGAGTCCAATTTGCTGCTCCTCCTAGCTGCTTGCTACCTATGACCCCAAAATCATTCATGGGCAAAACAATGGAGGGAACCTGTTTAATGGTCATCCTTGTGTGTATGTGTGGAGCAAATACTACTTACTACCGTTACTACGATAGGTATAAGGGAGTTCTTAACCTCTTTTTTTAGTGGTGGAAAAATCTCAAGGTCCTCCTCTCTCTTTCTTCCTCAGTCATTATCTTGTCCAGATAGACGGGGACGAGTTTGTAACCTTATATTTTACTACATGCTTGCGTTGATTTTTTTTCTGCAAGGTATGACGTATATTTTATTGTATGCATTAGTGTAACTAAAACGTCGGGAAAAAAGGTTCATTGTCATTTTTGAGGAAGAGAAGAAGGGGTATTAGCTGCAAGAATTGAGCGTGAGAATCCTTTTTTGGGATCTCAAGACGAAATGAAAATACAATGTAAAATAGGTAACCATTGCAAAATTTTAATGATCAACCTTCAATTACTAATTAAATGGATGAAAAAGTAAGGAAAATATAACTTTAAAAATGTGGGTACAATTGAGGAGTTGTTGTAGAAAATTAAACATATCACTAATTCGTACACAGACGAGGGGGATCTGAAAAGTTTCCGACCTCAACGTGAAAAACGTAAATAAATCCAAACATGAATCAAAAACCTATTTTATTCTTAAATGTATTGATTTCAATGTATGAACCCTCTCAACAAAGTGTCCTCTTTTTTGGACACTCAACATATTATAAAATATGCAAACCAACCTAGAATGTTTTCCATACAAAATTGCTTGGACATACTAATTTACCAACTTTAGTATCCTTCAGCTAATTAATTAGTAATTATAATTCATTTATTCATTTTTCAAATTATAATTTCATAAATTATTATAATTAATTAATAGTGGTGGGGACTTGGAATTGTGGTCAAACATTTGAGATTCGACACCAAGGACTATTAACTCTAATTGGACTTGATATATATATGTATAAGTATTTTCTCTTGCCTATGCTTATTAACAGTGACCGGAAGTTACGCCCTGGGAAGTTTCACCCTGCGGAAGTTACGCCATGATACATATATTATAGCTAAATGAATCTTCCACATTTAATTTAAGGTCTTCTTTGACTTGAAGTCCTTTGTAATTAATTATGAAATTTTGGCATTTTGTAGTAATTCATATGAAATAAATGTTTTTTCTTATTATAATCAATTACAACGGCTTAAGAAGAAGTCGGTTCGAACTCATTATAAAAGGGTAGAAAAATTAATTTTTGCTATTTCATATTTTAAAATTGAATTAAATGCACTCATTTTACACTAATGAATACAAAAAATGCATTACAAATGACGTCATGTGGTGGGAGACTCATTTTAAACCTTAAATTATATGTAAAAACATACAGTTATGCTATAATATATGTATGAGGGCGTAACTTCCACAGGGCAAAATTTCCCAAGGCTAAACTGCCTGGGGTGAAACATCCTAGAACCCTTAATAACCTTTAATTCAGGATGAAGCAAATTACTCTTATGGGTCAGGTCACCCGTTACATCTTAAAAAGATAATATATAGTTTCTATAATTGAAAGACCACATACATTTCAACAAATCTAATGAAGGGTTTACAACTATAGCTAATTTTTCTACGTATCTCTAACCCTCCTAGAAATGTGTATATACAGTCAATAGTTGACAGTGTGTCAATAAAATTATATTGTATTTAGTGTAGGAAAAATAATTGTAAATATACTTACCACTTTCTTGATTTTCGTAACTTATGATTGCTTTTGTTTTGACGCACCACATAATACATACATATATTTCACATATCATAGCTGTGATATCTTTGTAGATGGTCGAACCATAATATCGATTATTAGTAGAATTTTCAAATGGCGTCATTCGATGTAGTGATTATGTAAAAGAAAAATCATGTGTTTAATAATGATATAATCCGAACAGAAGAGCCATATGTCCGTTAGAGAAGGCATCCCATAAGGAACAATGTGTTTAAGCAAGTCAAAAATGTGTTATCCATACAAAATACGATTTATGTACATATATATGCAAATATATACATGTACCTAAGTATGTGCTGCTCTAAACATGTACCATACATGTCTCTATAACAAAATATACAGTTCAAGGCTGATATCCATGGCCTTGATTTATGATGTGAGAGAGAATCTTAAATGGAATTTGTGGTCAATATTATAAAAAATATTTTTACCTTATAATATTTATATACATACTATCCAGGTACATTTCTCAAGTTTGAGGTCCAAGTAGAGCTATTTACGAGTCCAAGTTGAGTTGCAAATCCTTTCACTTCGAATTTAGGACCGTAGAGTCACATCATAATTGAATGATTCTAACTTAAGTCGGACTCGACCCATACAGCTCTTATTCAGCTTTATTCATTTGAAAACAGAGATTAGTGTTAGTCCCAAGCCTCGAGTCTTATTCAAATGGAGTCTAAAAACGCAGTTAAATGAGACTTGAGAATCCGTGTTGTAACTTTAAAGGGCCTTAGGGGCGATACTTTTGCTCCCCAACTGATTATAAATATAATTTGAATTTTATTCTTTTAAAACTACATAATTGTGCCAAATATTGTTGTATCAGACCTTATTTATTCGGTCATGTGCAATCTTAAGACCAGTCTTATCAGTCCTTCGGACTCTAAGTACTAGAACTGATTAAAAAAAATAAATAATAATGTTGAGTGACGTCAAGGGCCGAACTATATAAGTTCTAGAACTGATATGTAAGACTGAACCACCACTGAAGTGGACTACTATAATCAGTCATAAATAAGGATAGACCCAACAATAGTGTTTCTTGTGCTTAACAATTGTATATTTTAAACCTTTTTCAAAAATAAATAGATAAAAAAGTCATTCAAGGCTAGTCAACCCACAAAAAAAAAGAAATCTTTGTCACAGCCCTCCAATTTTCCAACCTTAACTCCAAGTATTAACCTATAATTGCACCTACATATGTATTTGGCATTCGCACCATACATTGTTTTTTAGAAAAAAAAAAAAAAAAAAAAATCATCACATAGGTAGGTAGATCTGAGGCCATTCCACTGCAACCCCTGTTTCTTCATATTGAGCCTCACAGTTACAAAATATGTACATATAGGTACTATTGATTTTCCATTAAAAAATTAATTTGTGGGAAATATCTTTAAAATTTCCTACAGTCAATGCCAAAAATGACTTATGCCTTATTTAAATTACATTCTTATAAATAATATATATTCATTTTATTTTGCGTAACTTATGGTTAGGATTTTGTAACACATATTATATTTACAAACATGTACCATGAACATTTTATCCTACAAGTCTCTACCATGAATAAGATATTCATCTTCCACACCCTGTTCTTATATATTATTATTATTTTAATAGTTTTTAATAATTATTATTTGAAGGTCTTATTTCGAAACAAACAAATGAAAAAAAAAAAAAAAACTCTCCTCAGACCTGATCAGGAGTTGAAAATATGTAAGATTTGAGAGGATTGAGCCTGAATAATTATAATGAGGAGTATAACATTTACCTACATAGGTGACGGTCTGTAATGACTAATGACTGAATTCCTTATAGATGCATACATAAGAATACGTAGAGGGACTGACCCCAGGAATTGCTTTATAAAAACTTACACACACACAAAATATGTAGAACTAATTCACCATGACCTATTTAAAACCTTTGCTATTTTTGTAGGTATGTGAAACAGAGGTCATTTTACTTTTCCTATCTTGACATTAGATATGAAGCCTTGACCTTTATATATAGGTATATATGTCAAAGAAGATCCTCTTCAATAACTTAGACCGAACCTATAATTAATCCTTATTAGAGGTTAATCTATGGTTAACTGACTCTTCTCTCTGGATTTTACCATCCCTATTAATTCTCCACATAAGAAAGTACATATTATACTATATTAGTGTACATATTTATATAAATTTATATATATATATGTCTATTATATGTATTTGAAAACATATGTCGCGGTGTGATGTAACATACGGACATATACATATATTTCACTTTTTAAAGTTTCAAATAATAAAGTTAGTGAAGGACATATAGAAAAATAAATTCCAATGGTTTCTCAAGCCCCTCCATCAGGAACTCAGGATTGTAAATAGGCCCTCTAAATATATATTCCTATGCAACTATCTATTTACTCATGTCATGGAATATACATATATTCCACTCTTATCAGGGAGACTTCAATTATCCGCTCGTTTTGAATCACCCTTTATATCATCTTACTTGAAAGATCATTCAAACTCAATTTTTTTTTCATGGTGAAAGGATGAGATAAAAACAACTTTAATTAATTAATGAAGTTTTGAATATATTATGTAATAAAGGTAGCTTAAATGTAAGGGATAATCTGGGTGGAAGCCCAGGGACTTACAGATACAAGGGCGGCCGAAGATTATTTTTTTGTGGAGGGGATCGGACTTTTTTTTAAATTAAAAAAAAAAAAAAAAATGCATAGGTCTTTCAAAAAATTATTGTTTTTGGAAAAAAAGATTGAAAAATTGAATTTTTGAAATTTTTTGCAAAAATTTAATTTTGTAGAAAAACCGTTCAAAAATTCACAGTTACTGACAAAAAATAGTTTTTTAGAAATTTTTTTTATAAATCTATAGTTACACGCAAAAAATGTATATCTCACTATAGATTATGAGTGAGATTGTTGTAGGGAAATACTTGTTATTAAGAAGCAGACCCCACAAGTTCAAAGTATTTGTAAAACACATCTGCTAACTAAATTTAGAATCAATCGATTTTAATTAGTGATACAATTTGGTCCAGAATTCATAGACTATCTTATGAACATTTTCATTTTAGTTGGTTCGAACTAATTCGGTTCTTAGAAAAAAGTTCAGTCTAGACCTATTTTATAGATGAATAATTACAATGTCGATGACTTCAAATTGTGAAAATCGGTACAATATGATGTTTAAAGTGTTTCATTTGTGTACAACTCGTATATGTGAGAATGGGAGAAAATCAGTCTATAGAAACCAGTGCATCCACAGGGGGTGGGCCGGAAGGAAATTTAAAGAAAAAAAATTTAACAATTTTATATTTGAAATATACTTTATGAAATTATTTCCGAAAAAAATAATTATTTGTGAACAGTTGTTGTCTTTTGATTTTTTTTTTTTTAATTTAATATTTCAATTTTTTTTCTTTGTGAACAGCTGTGGGCTTTTAAAAAATTTTTCCAATTAATTTTATATAACAGATTTTTTCCCAAAAAAAATATTTTATATTTTAATTTCTATTTTTTTAGAAAAAATTTTATTTTTGGATTTTTTTCAAAGAATTCCAAAAACCAAGAACTTAATTTTTCGTAAACAGTTATGGGGTTTAAAAAAATATTCCCAAAAAATTTATATATTATTATTTTTGGATTTTTTTTTCAAAAAAAATCCAAAAATAAAGCCCCTTTCCCCCTTAAAAAAGAAGTTTGTTTATAAATTTGTGGACGCCCCCGGAAACTGATCGAAAAAATCGATTTTTAAAAGGATTGAATGTCTACAATCTGGTGTCGTAGTCTCAACCGATCTATCGTAGTTGTTCAAAGTATTTGCAAACCATAACTAACCCATTTAGTGTGCTTTTTAAAACTGAATTGAGAACCTCTCGATTACAACGTATAATTTAAAAAAGCTGAATGGTTCTTAGTAACATATGTCCCTCACTCACCAACTGCCCGTCAACTAGAGGTAATATTTATATGTAAGCAAGTATATAGATGAAAAAAGGTTTGATCCCTATATGTATGAATAAAGGAGAATACAAATGTAGTGGACGACTGTGGAAATGGGTAGATATGTCAAGTGATTCGTCTTTTCATAATCATTATCAGGTTATAATCCTGGGTATATGGATGTGGGGTGATTTGCAAAAAAGTTAATAATCATAATTTAAACTGTTGAGAAAAAGCAAAGGCAATAGTGAGAGGACAAGGATAGGCATAAGAGCTTTTGTTGCATATAAATATGTATATATACCTATATTATAATATTATGAAGAAAAGAAATAAAACATTTTAAGTATAATATCTAGGTATATTAGTATATGTATATATCTTAGTATGCATGTATAAAAGATGATTATGTGGATTCATGCTTTATCATGCAGTACAGAATTGCAGGGATAAATCTTTCGTGCAACATGATTCATCAAATATAATAAGTACTCCTATGTTGTTGCTCTTATTATGGACTTGTTTTATTTCAAAGGAATCAAGTCACTAAGAGAAGTAGAGGAAGGGGGAAATATAGAGGGTGGAGGAACTCCTTTTTTCACTTCGTAAGAGCAAACGAACTTCAACACCATCAACAATTCGGGTTTGCTGAACTTTTGAAGGACATTATTCGAATGAGAACATTCACAATACGTCGCTTTTGACCGGATCTGAGGCTTTTTTTTCTCTCTCTCTTTTGTACATACTTAAGTAAAGCCACTGTAGTACCGACATATAAACTTATGTAAGTAAGTATATAGATACAATTTATAAAGATGTATGTAGAATTTAACGCGTCCTGCCTTCGAAATTCAACTTTTTCCACACCGCACGTTAATGCACTGGTGAAAGAGGGTATAAATAATTAAGATCCTTTTCTGGGGATGGTTATATTGTGATCGTCTCTTCTCCTGTGAGCAACTCCGTTGATTTAAAGTGATATCTACATTCTACGTTCAAAAAGCATTGCAATCAATTTACTGATATTCTTCATTTATATAAGTGAAGAAACAATCCTTGGGACAACTTCCACCAATCAGAAAAATCGTGTGAACTTCAAGTTTCGGTATGTGAATCTTCTTCTACATCTACTTGTTGTTGTTGTTCTTCTTCTTCTTCACCAATATCATCATAAAATAGTTTTTGTGCAAAAAAAAAAAAAATATTCTGACGCAACCTAAAAAATCATACATATTCATTTTTATTTTTCCAATAAAAGGACTATTTGCTTGGCTCATAAGTGAAAGTGAAAATCTAACCAAAATATCAACTAAACTTACAAATAAAGTAAAAATAAATAAAATAATAATAAAAAATTCATGAACAAGGTCAATTTTGAATATTTTTGAAGAAAAAACTTTTACTTTTGGGCAAGCGTTGGAGAAAAGAGAGGATAGTTTTCTTTCTTTATTTATACATAGTACCTCCAGCTTACTTATGTAGTAGTCAACCATATGTAGGTCACTGGCATTTCTTTGCCTGACCTGTTTTTTTCCTTCTTTCTGGCGTCAGGGTCGTCTTAGCGTGCGTTTAAATCTATAGTAAAAGCAAAGGAAGAATAAAAAAATAAGGATGGTTTTTTTGAAAATTCCTTTTAGTCTATTTTGTGATTTTTAGGGGATCCTTCACATAACGGTACTACAATTAAACATTCATTATTTTTTGTACTTGTTATTTTTTTAATTTAACATTTTCAAATATAGAGTATAGGTGAGATTTAGAATCATTTATTAAAAAGGGACACAGTTCTCCTTCTATGACGGAGAAACTCCCTGATTTACTTGTAGTTATACCTAACAATTCAAATAACAATTTCATTATTGAGTAGTTTTTATTATTGTATTATGATTATTACTCTAAATATATATCAAAGACCGGAATAAAAGCAGACTCGTATCCGTAGAATACCCGGTTGCACTTCCCAAGACAATAAAAATACCAAATTCCTTCATCTTTTTGCTTTGCATATTAACTTCTGCTTATTTCACTACTGATGTTGGAGGTGAATCATTACGTCAACAACCCATCAGTATCATTCATTCCTTTCAGCATATTCAAAACTTTCCTTTTCCATTTTTACTCTCTTATTTTCAATCTCTCGCAATCTCTCTATTATTACACCATACTTCATTTCTTAATTAAACTACACTCTATTATATTATAGTATATTTCTTCTTTCTTAAGGAGCCACTTTCACTCCGTAAGAAACAATTAAATTTCTCTTTACCCACAAGGAAGAAATCTACCCTAAGTTATCTCTCTTTTTTATAAAACGCACACCATTTATCCTAAAGGCTTTTTTCCCTTAATTTTTAGTTTTTTTTTTTTTTCAAAAGAAAATCATATTTTTGATTGTTTATTTATTTTTGTGGTGAAGAAGTTCCATAATCGAGTTCACAGGGTTTTGTTTTGTTTCGTTTTTTATTTTCATATTTCATATATTCTTGCAGTCTTTTTAAATTTTGCAAATAATCCTAACTCACCTTCTTTTTTTAAAGACACAAATTTTTGTCTCACTCACACTTCTAAACTAAAAACCTAAAAAAATGAACAAGATTATTGGATCCGTGGTTTTGGCTTTCTTCCTTTCTTCTACCTACGTGAAAGCTTCTGATGAAGAGGAAGGGGATCCCAGATTAGGATTCATTAGCGTTGCTGCAAACGGAGACACAAGTCTTACATTCAACGCCACATCCATTCAAAATGCCGTAATTTTGGGTCTCTTTTTATTGGTATTGGGCGCTCTCATTCTTCCCCTTTTCGGATTGACTCTTGGAGGACTCTTTGGTGGTGAGGAAGATGCTTCGGGTTACGGATACGAGCCCTCAGGCTACAGTTCATCTGGATATGAACAACCTTCTGCTTCCGGATACAACACTTATTCCAAAAGGTAATTTTCTTTTCTTTTTCTCTTCCATTTTCTGCCCTCTATCAAAAGACAACTCAAGCTCTGACAAAAACCTTTACATACATACAAAAACAATGACATCAAGAACGACTTCAGCATCAAGAGGAAGAACCCTTCTCACTCTCTTCACCATCTCTTTCCTTCTCTCTTCCCTCGTTCCTTCTGGGGTGGCAGGAGCTGAGCATGGAGAACCAACAGACTTGGTCTCTCCTCGAACTAGCTCCGTCACACTCAACAGTAATAGCAACATCTGGTTCAATGTCATTGTCCTTGCTCCCATTCTTCTTATCATAATTTTCTTGGACTTTGCGATATTTGGTGCCATTGCGAATAGATCAGATGACCTCAATCCTGTCTCAAGGTTATTTTTTCATGCTCGTGAAGGATTGTCCAATATCAAAAATCGACAAGCAGCAAAAAGATATAACAGACACAGATATACAAGGTCTTATATGTACACACATTCATAATTTTACACACTAATTCTCTTCTTTCCATCTGTTCATCTATGTCATTTATCTTTTTCACTACCTATTGACACAAAAAAACTCTACAAGACATAGATCATATAAATTAAAACGAAAAAACTACTTATTAATTCTAATTCTTTCTTTTTTTTATCAATACAGATCCGCAAATCTTGCTGGTCCTCTTCTGGATAGTCTGGCCAAGGCACATCAAAAATATGAGGAAGAGGAAGAATAACTGATATATGTTTTGTAGCATCAAATTTTTTTTCATCATTTAACCTCAAAACATACAGATTTTTTTTTTTTACAAAAGAATGAAATATGGAATCGGAGTTCTTGGTATGAAATTCCTTCGATTTCTATTTAATTCTTATTATCTCCATTATATAAATTTGTAATACAAATTTTATGTAAGCTCTTCATAATATATGTACATCACATATATTATAACTTTTTTTTTTCATTCATGAAAAAGCAATCCTTTAAAAATAACGAAAAAAATAACAAAAAAATATTATCTTTTTTTTTATTGACCACAAATATATCTGTGATTCACATTTTTTTTGTATTTTTTTCTATTTTTTATATATTATAAAAAAAAAATTGAAAAAAAAAATATCTCAATTATTTTTTGTAAAGAATCAAAAAATACCTTTTTTTAATTTTATATTAGAAATTAAAAAAAATATGTTCCTTAAGTTTATTTTTTTTGACCGAAATCTTAAATATTTTTATTAGTATGTTATAGGAAATTAATAAAAAAATAATAATCTATAGGTGTGCCAAAGGTAATTATTATTTTTTTATTACTTTTTTTATTATCCTGCCCCCCCCCCTCTCTTACATATTATAAGAAATAAACAAATCACACCAAAACTTATTGTATTCCTACTAGATTTTTGTTTAAAAAAAGAAATGTTTCAAATTGTACGAGATTCTTTATTTTTTATAAAGTCTTGGGTTTAAAAAAAAAATATAAAAAAATCCATCAATCCTCTTCCTTATTGTTTTATTAATACTTTTCTTGAAAAAAAAACACACACACACGACCAAAAACCACCGCGGAGTAGCGTTATTTTTGGTTTCTTTCCTTAGTAGTACGAAATGGTTATTCAACTGTTGTTGTAAAGAAACCATCCTTTCAATTTCTCGATCATTTTGTATTTATGAAATATAAAACAAAATATTCTTTAACTTTATTCTACAACACCTTTAATGTTTCTCGCAACCTTTCCTTAAAAACTACAACAGAAAAAAGTCCTAAAATGAATTGTAAGTAATTTGTAGGGATGCTAATATTGGCTGAATTGGGGAGAGTCTAAATCCTGAAATATTGTCACATACGGTATAGTTACTTTATGACATCTGCTGACAGAGATCACTTTAAACTATAGTGCTCCTTGCTAGCTGATATTTTCGAATTTTCTAAATAGAGAGGACTAATGAATAATAGCATTCATATTTTGCTGTAACCAAAATATACTTTTATATAAAATTAATGCTCATCTCAATGTGGTTTTATTTTTCAACTATGGAATTACTATTAGTCATTAGACGTTGGGCAAGGTTCACAGCTAAGCTAACAAGAGAATTCAAGCCATCAACGTTGTCCATAACTTTCATTAGAGAAAAAGAAGTAGAAACATCGACAGCTGAGAGTAAAATACACTGTATATTTGTTTGTATACCTTCCTCCTTTCCGTGCTTCTAATTTAATGATGAAGAACACTTTCCAATTCCGGTTTCATTGGAAGGTACACACTTCATAATATATACGGATTTTGAATTAAGAAAGAGAGATAGATAGAGGATATACCATTTCACTTTTTGTCCTTAAAGCCAGCAAGCTACTCGGCGTGACTACAAAAATAAATGCAGTTCTGAGAGGGGAACCTAGAGGCGCTCACTCTCAAGTTCATAAAAAAAAAAGACAACGGATGAAGGATATGTATAATAAAAATAATAATATGTTTGTCCTACCTCAGAGGCATGGTCGACCTTGGAGTTAAAATTTTCTTGACCACCGCCGCAGTACCTGAGGAACTGAAGAAAAAAAAAGTAATATGTAATAAAAAAGGTAAAAATTCGTTAAACCTTGATATCTTGTTTGAAATGATAAGTATGTATGTTATTATCGCCAATGTCAGTGTACATACATGTTTACATATGTAAGTATCCTGGAGGTATCAAATAAATACAAGAATAAATAGGAAATTACATGAATAACTAGGAATATGTATATATGTAATAAACGGACCACATATTATGTATACTACATGTGTACCCTGATATCCTAATGCAAAAGAAAGTTATTTCGACATTCCATGTATTTATTATTTCTTTCTCTTGCCTCATGATTGAGGTAATCCACTGTGGTATGTATTAAATATATTCAAACATGATTCAATGAAGTGAGGCCCAATATACAACTTTCTTCCTTTTAAAAACAAAATATACCTACGTAGGTACATATGAACCCATCGATCCTAGGCAAAGATACATATATGGGGCTATTTTTTTTTTTTTTTTTTCAATCACAATTTAATTCCAAAAATTGTTATTTGTTTTAAAGAAAATAATTTCAATGGTTGCTTTTTTATGACTATTTCTTTCAATTTTAGGAATATCTACTCTTTACAGAGCTTGTAACCAAGCACAAGAGACCCACATGTCCACTTAAAACAGGCCTTGAGTGCATATACTTCCATTCATTCATCCCTACTGCCTATTATTCTCTTATTGACTGGATATTTTATTCATTGTTTATGATGTGTACAAGTTACAAAGGGCATTGGAACTTTATAATGTCCCACATAATATTCAATTAAATCTTTTTAATTTGTATTAAAAAAAAGTTTTAAATTAGACCACTAATGCAGTGACCATCCGTGAATTGTTCAAATATTGCATTATCCTCATTCCATGTACTGTAAGTCCTTCATCTAACATAATTCGTCTCATTTTTTGTTACAACTTCATCTCAACATATGTTATATTTAAAACTTTCTTTGAAATACTATCTGACATAATAATAAGTTATATTCACTAAATGTACTCCTATTTTATGCATGTAAAAGCGTGACCTTTATAGAAAGTAGAAATGACCTCAAATAAGCCATTAACTTAAATTTGCTTTAAGGTAATTGGTTAGTGTATATACATACTTATATAAATATATGTATTACGTAAAGTTTGTTTCTTAAATTCTTCCACATGAGACCGAACGGTCAGTTGTCAATGTTTCTTATTCTTTTCTTCTTCTTATCTGTGTTCCGAACGTTGATTGGTTGAATTAGAATGAGCTTATGTTAAGTTGAGAGCAATCCATAGCAATAATTTAAGAATCATTCCATAAATGGGAATAATTGTCAACATTCTACTGATTTTGTTTTGTTTTTAATATGAAAGGTTGCGTTGTACAATACATATAACCAATTGATGAATACTCTTTTTTAAATATATTATATTATTGTATATTTGTTCACATGGTGTACATAACTAAGAAACTTAATGGAATCCATATACCCCACATATTATTTAAGTATATAATATATTATTTAAATATATATTTATATAGATTTGAAGGTAATCATTAACGTTATCTGATGGAGGCCTTACATCTGATTTCAGTAATGCCGATATTTCCTAAATTTATTTGACACCCACTAAGTTATTTTACTTACTTTTGTAACATAGTATGATTTTTGGGGATACAATATCCCATAGATGGTTAATGTCAGCTTCATGAAATTTGTCATATTAGAGTTGAAATTTCAAAAAATAAAATAATTTAGAAAATCAGAAAAATAATAGCAAATACTATTTCAATCTTGAAATTTAACGCAATAACTTGCCTCTCCTTCAACAGGGGAAAAATATTTGAATCCCCCTCTATGTCGTTAATATACCTATGTATATCTATACAGGGTCGACTTAGAATATAAAACAAAAGTATCGTTAAAAACAATATTTCCATGCAAACACCTGAGCGTCCGCGGGGGCGTTGATAATATACTTATTTTTGGGAGGGGGGGGGGATGATTTTGTTGTATTCCGTCTGACATACCATTTTTTTCTACTGCTATATACATAATGATAATTTCCATTTTTTGTATGATAAAAAGTTTTTCCAACTCACATAATCCATAAAAAGGGATTGGACGTCCACAGGATTTTTGTTGAATACAGTGGTAGTGGAATAGCTCAGAAATTTGATGCCATTATAAAATACAATTTTTATGCTTGCTTTTTTTACTTGAAGGACTAGGGGGCATGAGCAAAATAAATAAAATTATTACTTTCAGGGTTGTAAGACAGTATGTTGATTGTTGTTTTAAAAAAAATGGTGCATGCTGAGAATAATTTTCAGAGAGGCCTCTATATGAGTAACATACACCTATACATTATATTAAATAATATTATCATTCAGGGAGTTGCATTATTTTATGATTTTAGTGATTAAAAAATAAACGAAAATTATTAATTAAAAAGGAACCTTAATTATTTTTGAGAAAAAAGAAAAATGTGATATCTTTTTTTATTTATTTAAATAATCTCATATTAGAGTCGGGAAAAAATATTTCCCCACCCCTTTAAAGAAAAATCCCAGCACCAGCCCTGACTACAACATCTCCATATCTCTTTAACATTAATAAATATCTTATATATATATAAATCATAGCTATCTTCCTCCTCCGTTTTTGCTGCCTACCAACAGTTTTGTTTTTCTTGCTCTATCTATTATTAAAAATATGAAGTCAAGCGGAGATTGCATTAACCAGTTAATTCGATTGCTGCAATTCAAGTGAATACTTACGATAATTCTAATTAAGCATTGAATATTAAGCAGGACACTAATTTATTTGGAGGTAATGTAATTTTAAAGTTGTTTTGTACTTGGTGTATGTATTAAAAGATCTTCACTTTAGACAAGTTAGGAATAGGTTAGTTTATTGACATGGGGTTGAACAGGGTTTAATTTACAAATTGACAAAGGTGAGTATAATAAACTTTTTTTTTGTGATTAAGAAAAAACATCAACAAAAAAATTATTAATCATACATTTGGTTTAGCTACATACTGAGAGGATTGCTACGTAGCTATCTGTTGATTGTTTACTTTTACTGATTATGTGGAATCTTTGCAATTTGTTGGGTTGTCTACAAAGCATACGTAACTGTGAGAGTGTTGCCCTACTCAATACCTGTTTAAGAGTAGTTCTGACGGACAAAACCTTTTTTTATCAAACCCATGAGGCTACCCCAAAAAAAAAATCGTTCTTGGGTTTTGAATTATTGTTCTGGAATAAATGGACACTTTAATATTAGATTCAAATAGACAAACATAAGTTATGAATAACATTATGAATTGGAATTTTTAAATTATATGACCTCCACCATTTTGTGTCCAAACGCGTCCCAACCCCATGCGTCCGTGGAATCTTGCTCCTCCGTTTTTTGCTGCCTAGCAACAATTTTTGTTTTCTTCTACCTCTATCTAAAGCTTTAAACCAAGTAACGAAACGCGATCGTTAGCCTGAGAAAATAGTATGGTCAGTATGTTTCATATTTTTCGCTAGATGTCGCTTTTCCGATGGATTTATTTATACTGAAAACGGTAAGACTTGTTTTTGTTTATCAATAGATAATATATTATATGTATTGTATCATATTTTAGTATTTCAAAAAGTTATATATTTAGTTAATTATATTACTAAAATTATTAAAAAAAATAAGGAGACCGGGTATTAATTTAATTAAATCGGAACTTCATATAAATCTATCAGGATGTTGTGTTATTACGGGCCTCAGCTCCCAAGCAATCTAGCTTAAACTTATGTGTCTTGGTTACCAAGCTAGACAATAAAATGTTTAGTTATGTTGTGGACAATGTGTGCTTAACAATTTGATCTTAATAAAGGGGGAATTGACCTTAAATACGCTCTTATACCCGAAGCTTGCGATATATACGACTGTAAATGTTTTAATATAAATTCATATTACTAATAAATATATTAAGTAGTCATGAACAAGATATGTCAGTTAATAAAACTAAAAGAACAAACCATTAGTAGCTAACCACTCAAGAAATTAAATTAAAATTGCCAATTGTCGATACATTAATCAATCATTTTATATTATCATTGCAGAATGAATAGTTGTACATCTTCATGAGAATATCCTCTCCGATGGCGATCCATGTTTGAAGTGAGGATCTTCCCATCAATGAATCTAAAACAAAAGAGCAAATAAAAGTTTTACAGCAAAAAACTTGAAAAGAAGAAACGCATAACAAGGATAATTTATAAACTTGATTTCTTTTCATTTATATGGAATATAAATCCTACATCTGAGGTTTATTCTAAACATTATAATATAGTCCGCATTCAATAACAGTCTCTTCTGTAGCTTCGTCTTGAAGGTTCCATCAATATCTGTCACATGTAGTCCGGAGTCCATTTGCCTTCTTTTCTGTCTAAATAAACGAGCAGTCCCTTTGCAGACTAGTATTGAGCTGTCCCAAATTCCGATTTGGGACCTCATAAATTTCTATCAATTTTTCCTCCTCTGGAGAGACCCCAACAAATTATTGCATGAAAGATTTAAAGAAGGAGGCTTGTATTTTCAAGGCTTGTCTGAGAAAAGAAAAACGCAATTCATCCTCCTCAAGGACCTCCTGGTGAATTTTAGAATTGAACTACTCCAAAACATGGAGACCATGTAGACTAATTTTCCAGTAGGTATCATACGACAGTGGGAAACAAAACCATACATTACTTATAGGGGTCAATTAACTACCAGAGTTATTCTCTAAAATTACTCTTGATATGGTCTAAAGACCATATTTAATATTCATATTTAATTTTATATTTCGATAAGCCATATCTAATTTGTTGATTTTGTCCTCCCTTGAAGGACAAGTTGGAGAGCTGTCAAAGCCTACCATTCTCGGAAGACTCTCATATATTCATCTTATCACCTCACATAATTTATTACTAAAATAACTAAACTATAGTTCATAGTTATTTATTAATACTAAAATTAGAATATATTCAGTATTATCCTTTCTACACTTGTAATTCAAATTTAACTGTTTTTATTAATACACAAATATATCCTTGATTACAGCAATAGTTTCTATTATAGAAATAATAGCTAATTAATGCCCTTAGTAGATAAAAAAATCCGACCAATACATCTTTCACCTGTTTATTGTTTTCGTGTTCGTTTCGATACTTAATTTAAATCTTTAGCTCTTTCTACTATTAAAATAAGAAATGAAGGGAAGATTGTATTAGCCAGTTAATTTGTCTTGTAGGAACACTTATCAGAATTCAATTTATTCAATAATTTTTTACTTAATAATATGATGGGAGATTTAACTAGCCTGTTAATTTGTCTTGGATTGCTACAATTCAAATGAATACTTATGATAATTCTTATTAAGCATTGAATATTAAGAGAATACTAATTTATTTGGAGGTAATGTAATTTTAAAGTTGTTTTGTACATACTTGGTGTATATATTAAGAGATCTTCACTTTAGGCAATTTAGGAGAAGGTTAGTTTATTGACATGGGGTTGAACAGGGTTTAATTTACAAAGGTTATTATAATAAACTTTTTATTTGTGATTAAGAAAAAAAATCAACAAAACAATCAAAAAGTTTATTAATAACAAACTTGATTTAGCTACTTATTGAGAGGATTGCTACATAGAAATCTGTTGATTATTTAATGTTTACTGTTTCGGATTATTTGATTTACCGAACTTTAGCGATCTGTATCTTTGCATTTTCAATTTTAAAGTGGTTCACGTGTGAGTAGAAATTTGTTGGGTCATCTTCAAAGCAGGCGAATCTGTTGGAGTATCCCCGTACACAATACCCGTTGAGAAATAATTTTGAAGAAATTCAACTTTGTTTTAATAGACCCAGGAGGCCACCACGCAAATTTTTTAACTTGGGGTTTACTGATAAATATATTCGGGTTTTTGGGTGTTTTAATCATTCTTCTGGAATAAATGAGGTACTTTTACATTCGATTTAAATAAACTAATATAAATTATAAATAACATTATTCATTTGATTTTTTTTAATCATTTGACAGGCAAAAATATGTACTACACTTCACCACCATTTTGTGTCCAAATTCGTCTCCCCCTCCTTCCCTTGCGTCTGTGGAATGGGCAGGCTCATATTAGTATTATTACATATTTATTTATTCAAAACTTTAGATCGAGCAATAAAACTTTTAGATATTTATTTATAAGTTTATTAAGTATTTTCATAATCATGTGTAATACGTCTTAAACTCTTCTACAATGTTTTCATCACATTAATATATCTAAAAGCCATGGTTTAGTACAAAGCCTGTTTATATATAGTTTAAAATTGAAATTACTTTTGTTCGAAATGTTTAAATCCTAATTTTTTTTTTTTTCAGCAAAGAGTTTATAAAAAAAATACTGGAGAAGAGACTATTAATGACGATATTAATCAGGAGAAGGAAATAAATAATCCCACTCCATATATAGCAAAGACTTATATCCAGAAACTATCTCGATATCGATTGTCAATTCTACACGGTATCCAACTATAACTTTGAATTAAACCTCCCGAGCAAACCTTCATGAGCACACGCACTAGTTTCCATTTTTAACAAGTTTTTTTAGTTTTGTGCTTCAGAATTTTGTGTGAAATAATCACCTATTAGTGTTCCATAAGTTTCAGGTGTTTTTAACTGTGGTGATGTCATCTAACCCGAAACATTGACACATTTTCTGAATATACAACCTCAGAGTAGTTTTTTTAGGGTAACTTAATTTTCTTTTGAGATTAAAGTATTAAAATAAATTCTTAAACTCTTTTATTTAATAAAATTTCATATATAATAGGGGAAGTAAAAAGCATTGAGCGTTTTTCGCTTTATTTTGACAATAAAATGAATATAATGGTCCAACTTAACGATTTCCAAAATTTTATTGACATTTTCTATGATTGTCCTACTAGATCATGCCTCATCTTCGACGTCTATATTACCAGAACGGAATCATTGGAACCACCGCTTTGCTGTTGCATTCGATACATTATTAGGTCCATGAACCCCCTGCTCCACCTTTTCTCCTTGGTCGTAGTGATACTGAAGAATATATCGATTTTTCTCTTTTTTACTTCCATTTGGGAAGGCTGTAACATGCAACTGGCTTCACCAAACATAAAACTGCAAATGAACTTACCTTTAAGCTTCTTTTTTTTCGTAATATAGATATAGCTTACTAAAGACATCTAGCAAAAAACGCTGATAACTTTTTACTTGACATAATAAACACCTAGTAAAGGGTTACCGGTATTGCTCGGGCCATGGAGGGAGTAAGAAATTATATTGACAATGATCAAATTCAATCTTATTTCTTCTTCATGTTTAGAAATATTATACTAGAACCTGTAATCGAAGGCTCAAGCACGCCCGCTAGATATGGGATAGAAGAACTGATAAACTACTACAATGACATAACATAATTTAATAAGGTCATTGTCATATTTTAGTGAAGAAAAGAACCATTTATAAGATTCAAATAGTCGAATGTATACTCATATCCAAAGCAAGAGGTCTGTGGTAGGCTTGATCTTAGAATTACATAATTTCATTAAAACTGTGACTTATAAATTTCACAGGCCTGAGTTTTTAAATCTACTAAATACTTTTTTTCATAAAAATATGACATATGGCCTTATGGACTTATGTTATGTGATTGTACTAATTTCTCAGCTTTTCTAACCTATTTGTAGCGGGCAAGATTGAGCCATCGCTTAGAGGTTGCTAGTATTAAATGGTTTAGACCCCTTCGGTACGGGTGAGCATTATAATCAAAGGTGAAAATCCAGTGTGGAATGGGCATGTAAAAAAAAGAAACCGAAAATCAACATGGTAACCGTAACAATTTGAAGAATATTTTGGAGGAAAGAAAGAACAATACATATGACGTTTCATTAGATCAGCTGTTACACAAAAGGAAGGAAAAAAGGATATAAATAATGACATTACCTTGTATTAATTCGATTTCAATCCCCAATTCTACTTTGTGACCAACAAGGACTTGCAATTAAATCCCCGCAACAAATCCTCAGAGTCTTTTTTATGAGCACACGAATGTTCAAATAGGTTTTGAATATAATTGAATCTATTTATGAAAGGATGTTCACTACTCAGGTATTGAATAATAATGATAACTGCTAAGGAAAATAAAGTTCGTTCTTTATACTACCAATTACAAATTAATGGGCCAGCTAAAAACACACGGGATTTACATGTATGACTATAATAATATTGCCCCTGTATAATACCGGGACAACCGTTATTATTCGCCAACCTCTATTATGCAAATTTTGAGATGTTGAGATTCATCTTTTTTTTTTACAATTTTCCTATGAGCAATGTAGTAGAACATATAATCAGCTGTAGATTGGCAAGAAAAATATTGTCCTAGTCGCCACCATGAGCGCATACTACGAGAAAAGGATTGAGATAGCAGCTCTCCTCCCGGTGGAATTGTCCGAACAGGCCATCGGGGAGCAGACTGGATCCTCGATGAATACGATTTACAATGTCTTACATGTTTTTAGAGGAAAATTGTTAAAAAATCCCTCTTAACCTCTAATCATGCATCAACCCAAGAAAAGTAGTAGAGTGTCTTCGTCTTACTGGCAAATATTCCCTCAAATTTATCAGATTTTGAGACCTTCAATCAGTCTCATTTCTGTTAAATATAACGTTAATAATATTCGAAATACTGGAAACGCTGATGATAAACCAAGAAGTGGACGCGAAAACAAAAAAAAAAGAATGACCGAAATAAAAATAAAATCACAACCAAGCTTGTTGGTGGCAAAACACTGGAAGAAACTTAACATGGAAGAAGAAACAATCAATCCAAGAATAATACACTCGATCCCCTTTACAACATGGTCACAGAAGTGGTTTCGATATAGGTTGGTAACATCCTCGATATACACGAGCAAGTCAAATAAAACGGAACGTGAATGTGTTTTCTATAAAGAAGCGGTAGAATCTTCCTTCCACCTATTTTACTTCTGTGATCGAGTGATACCTTTATTGTTGATGGTGGATAATATAATTACCGAAATGTTTAAATAACTCTAAGGGTGTCAGACTGGTTCATTGCTCTTACATTGAGAGGAGATAATGACTTTAAAGTCGAAGCAATAATTGCAAAAAGAGTAACGATTATTTACGCTTGTAGAACAAAAAAGGCTCCTCTTCTTGCAGGCTTAAACAAAAACATCGCAAGATATACTGAAACAATAGACTTTTAAACCGGACAAATTTTATATTTTAGTTTATAAAGGGGATTGTTGTCCTTTTAATAACCTTGGAATCTTTGACGCTTTTTCATATAATTTTAGATAACTATGTTTTATATTGATTTGTTTTGATAATCTGAATTATTGATCTCTAGTGGGATTGTATGTACATGTGAAAGGATAATGACAATTATAATAATAATAATGAAAAAGAAGTGGACACCAAGGCCCGCTCGGAATCCGAATAACGTTCCGAAAGTTAAATTGAAAATAAAAAGAAACCCCAGCAGATCAATGTCAAAAAAGGCTAAGGAGATCAACGTTTCAAGAACTTTGATGAATCGAATCATCCATAAGGACCTATGGATGGTTACTCTGAAGTTTCTTTACGGTCAGAATCTCACGGAAGATGCACGGATGAAACAGATTCAAAGAAGTAAAACGTTATTAGAAATTTGCGCACGGAGAGGAAATATTGTCTTTTCGGATGAGAAGAAATGGGACCTGGATCAAAAATTCACCCGTCAAAACAATTGAATCTTGGCCTTGGTTTTTATTCCGGTAGATTTCTGTATGCAGACAGGTGACTACATTTCGTATGTTTTGGAGCCTGTGGTCTTTCGCTGGTTTGAAGCCAATACATCTAAAATCATTAAGGCTACCTTTCCGCAAGATGGAGCTCCAATATATACTAGTTTTTAATGCAAGAGTGGCTTAAAGCAAATATTCCTTTTTGGGACAAATCTATGTGGCCCCCTCCATTACTTTGTTTAAGGTTATCTCTAGTCGAAGGTAAAAACTCGTCAATAATTAAATTTGAAAGATATCCGTGCCTCAATTTAGATGGAACGGGTGAAACTTACCCAATCAGCATGTGAAGCATTTCAATCACGTTTAAGGGAGGGAGTCGATAAAGAAGGCAGTTATAATGAATAATTTATAAAATATGGAATAAAATTTAATAAATTTTCTAAAATATTTAGTTAAAGTGTTTTTCTCAACGATCAATCTATCACTCAATATATAAAATTTAAAAAGGTTTAAAACTTATGGTCACCTCTGTGGCCTGTATGTATAAAAAAATTGTCGACATGTATAAGAAGTCTGTCTTTTATTTCTGTCAAAAAATTGCCAAATCGAAATTTCTGAAGAAAATTGAAAAAAAAAGTAGAAAATAGTATTTATTGGCATTGTATAGAGGGGCAAAGATATTTTTTTTTACTTACAAAAAAAAAAGATTTTAGAGAATAATATCGTCGAAAAAATTACCCTCAATAACTGGTTTATTTTTGCAAATATTGCAAAAATATGTAACAAAATGTTCGAGAAATTGAAAATAAGACTCTACAACTTTATGTACAAAATGTATCGTTGTGTGGCATTTCTTCTTAAAAATTTGAAAATTTATGTTTGATGGAAAAAGAGAAAAAATTGAAAAATTATTCACAAAATGACAAATATTTCAGATAAGCATTAATGTTTATGTGTCAAATTGATATATAAACGAATTTCCAGAGACATTTCTACATAGTTTATTCTATCTGTAAAATAAAGCATTTTATTGGAAATCCATTTTTTCACCTACAAAAAATAACTCAAGTTTTCACAATTTCTTATAGTTTAGATATTTTTCGACTCATAAATGACTTAGATACAGGAATTTTTTTCCCTTCTCTTTTATTACCTATTAAGGGCTATTTCATAATAGTAATGAAAATAAATAGGGAATTGAATGAAATCAATCGTATAATGAATGTCTTAAGGAATTAAAAAACTTTTTTTATTAGTGAATATTTTGATTATATAAAATAAATTGATGAATAAATAAAATCTTTTAACTTCTTAAGAAATTCATTATAGGATTGTTTGAATTAAATCATATTTATTCTATTTTGTTAATTATAAAATAGGAAAAAAAAAAAAAAAAAAAAATAGCTCTTAGTTTCTTAAAAACATTAAAAGGGAAAAAAGTGTGCACTTTCTATGAATCCTGGCTTAAACCTCAAATTAGTATACAAATTAACCTTGCTCTTTGAAGGAAGGCCTTGATGGCTGTGACATTATGAGTATTAATTTTACTGGTTGCAACAAATAAATGTAGAACGATATTATAAGCCTTGAGTTGTAAAGTTCAACCAAATATATGTAACATTGATGATAAAACCTCAATTTCTTTATGAGACTTTATTACCTTTATTAATTACTTTTTTGTTCTTTAATCATTATAAAGTAACTTTTTGAAAATTATTTGATGTATGTACTTATTACCAGATCCAAGAATAATTAGGATATCTATTTATACATAAATAAGTATAGCTTTCAAAATGACAGGTATTTAACTATAACCTTTGGCTTTCTCAAACACCATACCTCAAATAGATTTTTTTCCCTTCAATAGAGTAACAACAATGGAGTCAAGTGATCTTGTAGGTGTTTGGGAAATTTCCCTCTGTGATAGGAAGCATCGTATTGAATTTGAGCATGGAACAACTTCTGGTAGAAGAACTCTACGCGTTGACGGAAGAGAAGTCCTACGACGAGACTTAATGTTTAAATTAGTTGGCTCAGAAACTTTTAAAATTGGTAACTCAGCGACAGGGACTATAGTTATAGAGCCCATGGGCGGATTTGCATATCAATATTCCCTAAAAGTTAATGGGAAAACGCTCAAAAAGTTTCAGGAAAATCAATCTAAAGTAAGGAGTCCCCTATTGCAACTCAATGGTTCATGATACTAATTAATATGATATATTTAGATAATGAAGACTTGGGTTCTACCCGTGGATGGAGCTATGTATAGAATTGTGCTAGAAAAAGATACACTTGACATATGGGTGAATGGTAAAAGGGTTGAAACTGCTGGAGAGTTTGTGGAGGATGGTACAGAAACACACTTTGCTCTGGGAAATACACCTGCATTCATTAAGACAGCTAGCTCAGGACATAAAAGAACTGGAATGCTCCATGCTCTTATCATTGATAATCATGAGATACCCGAATTTGTAGAATAACTTGACATTAGTTGAAACTATAAACTTATTCATTCTGAGATAGAACACTTCATTATCAAATTTATTGAAAATAATAAATAATATTCACATTACTACTATTGCACCAAATCTATTTGTTTTATCAAAATTTATTTATTCTAAAATTTCCTTACTTTTTAAAGACAAATGAGTGAAGAAGTCGAGGAAAGCTCTCCATCTAAAAAGAAATGGTTTTCCAGACCAAATTTTCTCAAAAAGAAAGATGTAATGCGTATCTACATTTATTATAACATAAATAATAATAATAAAGTTTACTAGGAAGATCAAGCTATTAATAAGCCTAATGAAGAGGAAATCGAAGAGGCTCTCAAGGTTTTAAGTAATGAAGATGAAACTATTCAAATCAGTTCCGATGATAAAATAGAGGTATGTTTGATTTACTACTTAACAAGTCTAAGTTTTGTTGAGTGTACATACATTAAAAAGTTCCGTCTTTTTTCATTTTCAACAATTTATTTTATTATAATTACTAACAGGATATAATTCAATACGAATCCCCTTTGAAATTACCCGACTTTGATAAATCTGAAGAAGAGGAGGAGTTAGGTGAAGAGGACGATGAAGAGGACGAAGAAGAGGACGAGGAGGAGGAGGAGGAAGAAGAAGACGAAGAAGGAGATGATGTTAACAATCCACCAGTTGAGGGAATGTATGATCCGTCAGAATATGAAGACTTGAATGTTGATTCTGAAGTGAAGGAATTATTTAATTATATTTTGAGATATACGCCTCAAACAATTGAATTGGAAACAAAGTTTAAACCATTTATTCCAGAATATATTCCTGCAGTTGGAGACATTGATGCATTCATCAAGGTATGGAATTTCAATAATTCAAAATAGGAAAACTTTATTTGTGACCGTAGGTCTCACGACCAGATGAAGTGAAGGAATCTCTGGGATTAACTGTATTGGACGAGCCTGCTGCTAAACAAAGTGACCCTTCCGTTTTGGATTTACAACTTAGAGCTATTTCTAAGCAGACAAGTGCAAAGGCTGCAACTGTGAAAAAGGTCCCTGGGGATAGTGGGAAAAACTCTAAGCATATTGATAAGTGGATAAAAGGTTGATCATTAATTATTCGTAATAATTAAATTAGAACTGCTTTAAATCGTTTCAGATATTTCGGATTTACATCGTTCAAAACCTCCTCCCACTGTACATTATTCAAAAACAATGCCCGAAATTGATTCTCTAATGCAAGAGTGGCCGTCGGAGGTAGAGACATTGCTACGAAAAGGAGAAGTGGACTTACCTAATGCAGAGTTAGATTCTGATCTTGAAACATATGTGGATATTGCCTGCTCTCTATTAGATATTCCAATTTATAAGTCTCGTATACAGTCTTTACATGTTTTAGCATCCTTATATATAGCCTTTAAAAACTCTCAACATTTTGCAACCTTTAGCGAAAAGAACGAATAGTCATCCCAATTAATATAGAGCTACATAAATTCCTATACGACATGGTTTCAGATTTGACCCCGGTTTCACTGGCAAAAGTGTGAAAAAATATTTAGGAAAGAAAATAAACATTGAGAATTGATTAATAAGTCTTATATAGTGTAAAAATGTCTGTAAATTATGATTTTTTAAGTTTCAATCCTGTATTTTGTGTCGTTTAGCCATGAAATTTGTATTTGTGATCAAATTCTCACAAAAATGACAGTTTATGCGTGACAAAAATTTTGAAATCTCAATTTCGTAGACCTATAAAATCTACAATTTAGATTAAAATAACCACGATTTATGTTCAAATGATAAATAATGGTCAGGACTTTAAAATAAAACTGTTTGTTTAGTTGTTTCTTCTGTAACTTTTGTGCAATGATCGTTTAAAAAATATGTATCAAGTGACAAACAGAATCGAAAATTTATACTTTTTGATAAATTCCTGGCTTTAGGTAGGTATATCTACTGATAAGAAAAGAATACAGGATTGATTTACACATCATTTTATTTGAAATTTCATAAACTTTAAATTGATACCTAATTTATAGTATTTCTTGTGGCAAAACATTAAAAAAAAAAAAAAATATTACGTCTACTCCCTAATTTTATTGACGTCTGAAAAAAATACCGTCCGTCATTAAAATTAAAAACGTTTGGAGCCATAAACTTTAAAATTTGATCGTTTGTACCTGAAATAGTATATTTTAGGCTGATGTGTTTAATTTTCTCCTACCAAATTTAAGAACTTTTTTTTTACGATTTACGCATTTAAAATTTTATGCAAAATTTTCATTAAGATAGGCCGCAATAAAAATACGGAATGAGCAATATTCTTCAAAAGTTAATCGATTATGCCCAGGATATTCTTCTTTATGAAAATGATGCCCAATTTGAGTCAAACTACTTAATACTTCTGAATTTCGTTTTTTTACGAAGTAACAGAAAATCAATTTTTGAGTAAAATATCCATATTTCGGAACACGTGATATTGCGCCATCATATAACCAGTAGCTACTTGATATTGACTAAATCATGGTCCAATTTGTCACAAAGCAGCTACAGTTTCTCAAAATCACAGGAATTTGAATAATTGATTCACTGGTAGAACATGAAAATGCTAAATATATATTTTTATTTCCGTCAGATTAGACATACCTTTACAAAAATGAGTATATCTAAAAAATTATTGTATATTTTGTATTTCTGACTTTAAATTTGAAGTTTACATAAAATTTTGGTTAGAAAACATATATTACTTATAAGAATTCGATACTTGATATTTCCCAATTTTTGTAGTGAAACTGGGGTCGAATCTCAAACCATGTCATATTTATGTTTGTTCGTCTCGAATTTATCTCCCACTTAATTACAATAAAAGCTATTAAAGTATTTTAAATTTTCATTCCATATACCCAATCAAGATAAAAAGACGTAAATAAGAAGACAAATTTGAATCAATACCTTTAAATCTAAACTTTTTTATAAAATGAAATGAGTAGATTAAACCACATAAATTAGATTTGTAAAGACATTACTCAATTTTACGCCGTATATAACATATAATCTGAACAAACAATCATGATTAATCCATCAATACAAAGTCAATCAAATATATAATATTATTATTGGTCCATAAAATATAATTTAAAGAAAAAAAGTATTAAGTCTTAGGTGGTTAAACATTGAATTTGTATTACAAAAAATGTTTATTTAAACAAATACCAACTATTGCCGAGAAGTAAAAAACTTGGGAATTTATTAAATGATAATTAAGGTTTCTTCTCAATGTTTAGTATAAAATGACATTTGCAAGAATTACTCCGATTTTAATCCCCAATTCTACTCTAAGTCCAACAAGGACTTACAATTATAACTCTGCAACAAAGCCTCAGGGTTACGCTCCGTCTTTTATGAGCCCACACGAACGTTCAATCAGGTTTTGAATATATTTATAAACGGATGTTTACTACTCAGGAATGAAATAATAATGACAACTGGTAAGGAAAATAAAATTCGTTCTTTAACCTACCAATTACAAAAAAACACACCAGATTTACATAAAGTCCTTTAACAATTGTACTGGCTATTTTAATTGCGTCACAGAGGAGTCAATTGAGGAGGAAATTCAAATTTATATAAGTAATTGTACTAATACATCATATAATAGTATTTGATTTTTTTATCATACGATTCTTTTAGTGTAAATTTTTACACTCTGACGATTACGGTAATAAAATTAATTTTAAAAAATAGATTAAAAGTTGTTTAAATTAAAAAATAGTTCAGAACATACCTATTCTAATAAATAAAGTATAGCAAAGAAAATAGAAATTGATAATTTATAAAGAATAAGTGGATATTATGCACTAAATATGAACTTGTCATTTGAAAAACATAAACTAACAATAAGATCTTAATTTGTCATTTATCTTGAATATAATAAAAAAGAATTCAATGTAATTATTTTGCTGACATAACTGATTATGATGCCTTGAATTAGCCTCTTTTGCTTTTTCATTTTGCCTCTTCACTCTAGATATATATTTATATATATATTAATTATACTACGGAAATCAAGTTTTCTAAAACATCCCCCCTTTTATCTAGCAAGGAATAGTTTGTAATACAAACCAATAATAGTGATTTAACTAGTAATATAAATTTTATTGAAGTCTCTACTCGGCTGATAAGAATCTCAATAACGAAATAGCATTTGCAAGTCCAAAATAAAACCGAATGAATCAAATAATCGTTATATATTTTTGATAAATTTTAGATATAGTCTTCAATAATACAACTTATAATTAGGTGGTATGGCACACACTTAGTTATTTTTTTAAAGATCCTAGATTTTCGAGAGAATAATATTCTAATATGCTAACAAACAATTTAGCAGCTTAGAAGAGGATTCCTGGATCAATAAGTTTATAAATTGCAACGACATTCAAATATTGCAATAAAATAAGTGAAGAAGTTACTTATATTTTTCAACACGTAATCACTTAATAGTTCCCAATTACTATTTGTAAGTAATAGCAGAATAGAATATGGCTTGCAGACAAAACTATCAAGAAAAGAGATGCACATTATCTTTAAAGTCTAAAATAATCTTTCACTTTTTTTCCAATAAAAAAGGGACTCAAAAGTAAACAAGAAATTACTAATCAGGGGTCATGCTTAAAGTGTCCAGGTGATATAATTATTCATTCATTATTATGTTCTCATTAATTAGTGGAGTTTGAAATTTTTACTAGTCGTTCTAATTTACTTTATTAATATACATATTAAAAACTAGGTATTTAGGTTCATTAAATAATATAGTCAGAAAGGGGGCTGCCGTCTGGCCCTTGTGGACTCCATTTATGTTATCAGTCCCAAATTAGAACAGATACAATATTACATATATTATTGCGGAATCAGCTTTGATAATCATTTCTTGCTTGCAAAATAAGTTTCCCACCCATCCAATCATTGTAAGTTATTAAACTCCTCCTGTTTGTTGTGCCTACATTGCTTGCATTGTATAGCTATTGTTTTTCAGCATTGATTAACACAACCCTACATATTATAGGCAATTCCTATAATTCATATGGTTAACATTAATAACAAATAAGTCCATTGACTTTCAATATAATATTATGATTGATGAACTAACTCAAGTTATAAAAGTTATTCTTAGATCATCCTTAAAATACCCAAAAATAACACAAACACAATGAAGTTGTATATTTTATTTACAAAAAGAAAGAAAGTCAGTTTTATGATTAGTGTATTATAAGAAAATTACATATTATATGATTGTATCAAAGCAAGAGTACGAATTATTTTCCTATCTCAATGGTCCTACAAAAATAATATTTTATTATTATATCAATATACCATATGGATTAGTATGGTATAAGCCCTATTAAATAATAATTTATATTAGTAAATTGTCTACAAGTATATTATTAAAATGATAGGGCCCATTTTAAAATATAATATTTTTACTGACGTCACATATTTCATAGAAAAGCAAAAGGGATTGCATGTTAAAGGTATAGTGATTAATCAAACATACACATAGTTAATCCCAAAAAAATCTTAAAAACTTCACCCAATCACGTCATTACCCCACTAACGTAACCGTTGACACTTTTTGAAGTCAGTTATGAACAATTTTCAATAATTATTTAATAACAATTCCTTAGTTGATAAGAATTGATAGTTATCAACTGATTTTGACCCTTTTTTCAGTTTAAAAAAAAAAAAGGGAAGTTTGTTTGATACAGTAAAGGTAACAATGTGATAAATCGTTTAAAAACTAAATTTTTGTACAAGACCGACTTGATGCCAAAGAAATCATCAGTATTCGATTAAATTCGAATTATTACATACATTTGTGGTGAATATGTTCATGAAATAATGCCATTTAAGAGGATTATACATTTTACACAAATAAAATACATAATAAAACTACTTTGGGAAAGTTTCGCGATATATCGTACATTAACAACATAATTGGGAATGGGAGTGGACAACTCATTTCTAAGAACTCTGTATCTTATAAAATTCTTCAAACCAACACAATCTGCATTTTAAAAATAAAGAATATACCCCCTCCCAAATTAAGTAATTGTTGCTTTTTAATAGAAAATTTAATATAATTTTTTTTTCAAATAATTTAATATAAACAACCCCCCCATCTCCCCCTACCCCCCACCCTACCCTCCCCAAAAAAAATATATATATGATATGGGGACGCCCCTGTTAAAGGATATGTAATTTAAAGCTTTTCTTTTTTAGAGGAAAGTAAATGCTTCAAGCTGATACATTTGGAAAAACATTAGTGATGGACTGTTCATGCTTTCAAAATTTAATTCAATATGGTATTTCACTCCACAAACAAGAAATATTAAAAAATATATATTTTAAAGGATTATTTTTGTGGGTTACATATTATGTTATGGAAAGCCTTTAGAAATATAATGTATATCGGTCCATTTCCAAGTTATAAACGTTGTTTACGGTTACCCGTACGACAGATGTGTAAGTTTACTTTTATGTTTCCACATCTACAGACCTCCATGTCCACTTGACCTAACATCTCCACGTTCTCCACTGTAGAATATTAAGCTCATAGAACAATGTCTTCTTCGACTTCCTCCTAGATAAATTAAATTAATCAAACTGTTGAGATATCTTTAAAAGAGATCGTTCTATTTGTTAAATTTTACCGCCATATCCTGAAGAAGATATTGCAGATACAGCAATCATACAGAGTATACAGGCAGGTACAGCCAGGAATTGACTTAAAGGCAAGGAAGTAATTAAAAAGTGATGCATATTCCTTTTGCCTCTCCCAGTTCAGATGAACCCAAATCCTCTAGAGATATTTGTAAGGAAACTCCCAAAAGAAAAGAGCTAATGAAACAACTTTTGGAAGTGAGTTAGGTCCAGTAAACCAGTATGTACTCGGAAACAGAGACGGATAGTGAAGGGTTCATGGAAATTTATAGCGGGATCACTGAGTCCCAATAAGAGCCTCTGACCAAGACGCAAGGCACTCAGATTCACGTTTACAAATTCGAAAAATGAGTTCAGGGTGAGGAAGCACATAGGCCTTTGTTTTGGGAGTGCAAATGCAAAAAAATACAAGAATAACTTTCTTTTTCGAAAAAGAAATTGTGTCCGTACAATACCAAGTGCAAGTTACTTGTAAGTTTAAACACAATTTAATTAGGCCTACCCTAGAAAAGAGCCCCTCCAAAATCCAAGTAAGAAGAATTATAGATCCCTTAAAGAATTTCAATCGGTGATACTCAAGATAATGTAAAAACATTTCAGAGCGTTTCATTGTCACCATGAAGACGCAATTGACGAAAATCCAAACGTACTTGAAAAGTTGCATAATCATCTTATTGAATTATATCCTACCTGCCCAAAAGAAGTCATCATATCCTTTGTGAAAACAAAGACAAGAGTTAGAGTAAATGACCTTAATAAAAAGGTGAAACTGAAGAACTCAAGAGCTAATCCTAGAAAACTTAGACAGATAGGTCAATTTACAAATTAATATTTGCTATTCATGTATGTATGTAAAAAATATGTATGCGTTCATTTTTACTTATTGCTATTCTTTTATTCACCACTCTTATATTATGTAATAAAATGGCAAATTAGATCATATACATAAAACATATTACTATAAGCTGACATACCGATAGTTTAAAATTATTTATATATACTCTATGCAAAGAATGTTAGTCTTCTTGTTAGTTCTGAAATTGATTTTATTTTTCTATAAAGTATCAAGCCATGATATCGTTAAGCTTCATAACAATGAAAATAAGTATTTGAAAGGATTTACTTTTCAATATATCAATATAAGTTAAATATTTTTGCTTTTCATACTTTTTTGGCATGGTCTTAAGTGTACCATTATGTTTTTATAAATGATTTTTAATTATATTTATTTAATTTATTCACATAATTTATGTTGCCAATTATATAAAACAGAGTATAATATTTATCAATAGTGACGTAATTCAATTTTCCTTCTTCTTTTCATAATTAAAAAAAGACAAGCTTAGAATTTCCTTGTTTCGTTACCTTTATGTATAGTAACCTTGATCAGAACGATGCCTGTTAATGTTTCTTTTTACGTCAAACTCTTTAGGATCCCCTCCTCCCTCACAACATTTATCATAATGTGGTATTCATAAACCAATGATACTTAATAGGATATAGTACAAGAAATTAGGAACTCATACTCGTTATAGAAAGGAATCAGTGTTTATTGAACAAAATCACGGTACAACGTGTAAGTGCGTAGGAAAAGAAATTTCATGTTGTTAATAGGAGTCATGACCTAAGATACATAACACATCAATGTGCCTGAAGTTCTTCACAGTATTGTAGGACAAGTTATTGAACTGGACAATTTCCTTGCTGGCCCTTTATGCACGAAATCCATACACCATGGCTCCACAAATCACCTCCTGCAGATTCCCGTTCATAGATGAACGTTTTGTTTGTTTTGATTATGCAGCTTCTGTTAACCAACTATCAGCTGATTAACATTGTTAGCCAGTCTGACCTGAAGGATTCTAGGGAAAGAGCGGTTAAGGAAAAAATAAACAATCCAATGATGACAATTGATGATGGTCGATGGATAGCAGGAGCAAGTAGTCATAGACGAGGAACAAGAAGAAGAGTAATGACGGGATTTACTTCTATTTCCAAGGTATAAATAATATCAACGTATCGGGATTCCATCCCTACTCACTATTAAATATTTATCATGACGTCATTTCTAATCCATAAACAATATAACTCATTCATATCCGTCTCCCATCCTTCACTCCTCTCCAGTGCAGACTGCCCACTTTCGAGCCCTCCCACTACAGCCTTACACAAAAACTACTAACTAGTGTAGAAACATTAACCGTATGACGTCAGTAACTATCCCTCTTCAAAGTTGGAATGAAATGTCCGGGAATGAATTTTATAGGGAATTAAAAGACCGGAATGAATTTACTGGGATTGAAGTTACCGGTCACGGTTAGGAGCATAGTCTCCCTTGACTGCTCTTTCCCTTGAGTTCTTTAGATAATACAAACTTTTATTTTTCTATTTTAGTGTGACGCAAACACTCGATTGTAATGTTATTTCTTAGATCAAGTACATTTGCAGTCCTAAGATACACTCAAACATGACTTACGTTGTACACACATACATCTTATTTTTTACTCGCCAAATGGCTCTTAAGTTTCAATGTTACTTTTAAATATATTTTCAACACAAACAAAAAGATTTTGTTTTTGCACAGGAACATATGTATTCAGTATTTCATGATCACATAATGAAGTGCTCTATTTCTTTAACGGAACCTCGTTTTAGATTATAGACACTAAGAATGGATGTTATTATTGATACCCAAGAGTGTACTTTTATATTTGCAACGAAACCAAACTTATCTTTATTCATAAATGAAATGAATACTTTTTATTAAACCTCATGAAAGGAAATATATCAAAAAGAAAATAAAAGTATTTTATTAACTATCTATAACAAAATTTTTAAGAATAGCTGTGAATTTTTGAATTTTTTTTTCAAAAGGAAATTATATTTTAAGAAAATTAAAATATTAAAAAAACTATTTTTCTAATATTCTTTCGAAAATTATAATTTAATGAATTTTAATCGTAAGTGTTATTAACATATTTCTTCCTCTTACTAATTTAATGCATTAAATCATTCCTATTACCAAAGCTCAAACTAAAAACATGTTACATTTTGAGGTTTGGTTGATATTTTTTAAATCGATATTAATAATATGTACTGTTTCAGCAGTGGTCGCCATTGAAAGAAACGAAATGTGGTATATGTATAAAATCATACAGGAATAATTTTTTAAAAACTTTATTATTTGCCTTTTCTCTCCTAATTGTTAATGGACCAAGTAAATAGTACATTTATTTTAAATCTATTTATATATACATGGGTTTTTTATTAAAAAGATTTTCTTCTGAGAAATTAAGTTAATCTTTGTTTTTTACTTAAATGCTTCATTTGTATTAGGGCAGCCATTTAGTTCTATAGATGAGGAGTTTTGCGCCTTGTCTCAGTTTGAGAAACTACAATTGTATTCCAACGGAAAATTAGATATAGTAATTCACGTATAAGAACGTCAGCAGAAGGAAATTGATTAGTAAGAGACACATAGATTAAATATGTATATACATAAAAAATTATATATTTTAGAATAATCAGATCAAAAAAATATGGTACATTTATGAGATTGTGTGATTTTCAAAGTAAATAGTGTAGCCAGATGTACGTATTCCATGAATAAACAGAAGTATATTTTTTCGTCGAAAATGTATTTGGGGAATGTATGGACAATAATTACCTTTCAGGAAGAGATTGAGTGATAAAAGGTATATATTTTGAAAATTATCAACAATCTCTATTACATACATATGGTACATATAAACTTAAACAATGGCGTCAAATAAAAAAATGAAATTGCTCATTCTTGTAAATATACATTTGCTAATTAACCATATTTCCGATCTAATTGTTTTATAAAGAACAAAAATGGTTCACCATGTAAATATAGTACATATAACTAAAAATTACGATGCTACTTAAATCATAGGTCTTTATCATACTAAATAACTCAATGACTAATTCGATTGAATAAACTCTTTGAATCTTCGCAAATAAAAGGTGATTTGTGGTAACATGCTCTATCATGCCAAAAAGCGTAAACTATTTTTCTTCCTGTAATTTTGGATCTCACAAGTAGCGATAAGCAAGATTCATTCCCTCCTTTAATACCAAATTCTCTATATTCCCTATTATCGGGTTGGGCAAATCCATACATCCCAGTATTAGACCATCTGAAAAATTATAATTTATTAAGAACTATTTCACCAAGCATTTTTTGTTAAACTCATTTCTAATAAAAATGAATGATCGTGCCAATGAAAAAAACATCCGAAAAGTTTACCTGTGAAAGCATTTTTCATTCATATGAGGTAGACAAGTAGTTGAAGACATCCTGGTGTTAGTTCCAGACCAAAACCATCCATTTATATTTATGGGTTTAACATAGAAGGATTTTTCACAGCCATCAAAATCACACAACTTCCCAGACGTCCAAATCCATGAAATGAATTCTGTATGCTTCGCACTATGAATAATATTTTCCATTACTTCAGACCATTCTCTTTCAGATTCAAAAGATACCGTCTCCATACAACGCTTACGGCAAAAGTTTCGAGACCCAAGCCAATCCATCTTCTCAACATTCCCTTTCCAGGAATAGTAATAACCTGTTCCATTCAGATATAGATGACGTTTCGTATTCAGACATAAACTTTCGATAGGTTTACTCAATATTCGACCTTTTTCTTGTGCCCAAACAAACGGTACAACAATTCCAACAAAGAACCATAAGCGTTGCATAGTAGTAAACTAATGTAAGAAAATTAGATTTGTTAATTCTCCATACCCTACAAAGTGTATGCTACCATTAAAGGATCATAACAGGTAAATTTTCCTTTTCATTTATTAATATTTTTAGCATATACTAAAAAATAAATACACACCTTTTATAAATTTAAATTTTATTCTGTTTTAAACAAAAAGAAAAGCTAATGAATAAAAATATCTAAACGAGTAATGAAAACAGATTTGAAATAATATTGAAATTAATAAAGAAGTGGTGCGCCTTGAACGTTGATCAATGATCCATTTAAATTGGCATTAGCTCTATCCAGGAGCTGGACAATAGATTGAGCAACACGTTGTGCATTATACCCATCACTACTATTGTTTGAGGCAGCCAAGTTTCCTGTATTCATTGCATTATTAGCTCCAGAATTAGCGTTCAAGGCCGCATTATCAATGTTTAAACTATAAACCAAAACACCGCTTTGGGCCATGTCTGAAGCTACAGATTTTGTGATCATGTTAAGAGCAGCTTTAGATGCACGATAAGCATACCAACTTCCAATATTATTTGCAGTAATCGATGAGAGACCAGAAGTTAAATTTATAACTAAAGCTCCAGCTCCATTGCCATTGTACGCTAGATTTCCTTCATTGGCTAAGATAGCACCGCTATTAGGGCCCCCAATACCGAAATTAATGGCTCTTACTGCAGCAGCAGCATTCCCAGCCATATTATTTTGATTATTTCCCATCTTATTGAGTACTCCCGATTGGCTTTGTTGCATTCCTCCAAGAACAGCATCATTAGATTGGAAATGAGCAGCAGATCCCATTCCAGCATCAGAAGGTCCACTTAAGTTGCAGTCATTATTTCCTGAGCCATAACCGGTTGGGTTATTAGTAGTACCAAAATTATTAGCGTTAACATTATTCAATGCATTATTTCCGAGTCCTGAAGCGTTGTTAGCTCCTCCTGCTAGAGTTGCAGAGTAGATGAAACCACCGTTGTTGGCTCCAGCAGTGTTTATATTTGATTGTTGTGCACCATTTTCCAATTGCTTCGATAAGGCTTTAATCAACATTAAAGGAGACACAGCATTAACAGAAAAAGCTTTGATCATTTGCCCTGCATCGACAGTATTTAATGAAGCATTGTAGTGAAGAGCTGCACTATTAACAAGAGCAGACAGATGTTGTACACCGGCCTCACTCAATTTCCTTTGTACTTCATCAGCAAAGTGTCCGAAACTTTTATAATCCTCTAAATCCAATCTCACAACTTTGACTTTTTGATTATTTCTTGCAATATTGTTCAATTCAGAATTTTCAGGATTCTTGGCCGCAGCAATGATCAAGGCAATGCTGGAAGAGTTTACTGCTTGTTGAGCTAAAGACTTGACTACTTCAAGACCAACTCCAGAATCGCATCCAGTAACGAGGATAGATTTTGTATTTCTTCCACGGGGAGACATTTTTAATTCGGTATAAATTACTTAGAAGATGCTTGTTAACACTTTGAATACTATCTAAGATCTAATTTAAAATGGTGATTTCAATTACAATTATCACCTCGGTTTTTATATTTAAATTTAAATTTTGATGATTTTCAAATTGAATTACTAATTTTAAGAAGCATTTATAACAAAAAATACTATTTTTATTATTGTATTATAAATATAATATTTATAATACATGTATGTACTTGGGATGTTAGAAATCCAAAATACTGTTGAACGCATAACCTTCAATAGTTGATAATAAAGTTTTAAGTTAACTTTTTTAATTTGGTAGGTATAGCAATTCTATAACAACTAAAAAAAGTTTATAAAAATCAATGATAAATTTCAAATTGCTGAACGACTTGTTAAACAGTTGGGTTGTTAAGAAAGTTAAAATACACTTTACTTTACTTTTATAGTTTTATTCAGAGTAAGTGCATACTATCAAAGTCTGTATTTATCAGTTATTAAAATAGTATTTTATATATAAGAAAATTTGGTATGTACCCACCTCGCTTATTTTCATAGAATCAGGTAATTATTTTTCATTTTGGAATATAGATTTCAGAGAACAATGAATTTTCAGGTAGATTGGATATCAACTTTGAATCGTACAACCCTTCTAAAATCCTTTTAGATAACAAACTTTTCGTGCTTCCTTGTATCTAAGAAGACTTCAGAGCTTGTCAAGAGTTTTGTTCTTCTTGTAGAATCACATTTAACAATTTTCTACAAAGGTAATTTATTAATTATATATATTTGCAACCTATCACTTCTCACCCAATATCGATATTACCTTTTTGGTATGGATACTGATATCCTTGATTCAATATTTATATTCTAGTATCGATATTTGTTCCTATATTACTTTGTACTTCTATATACCTATATGAATAATTTAAAAGCAAAATAACTTGATATTACTTAAAGGTTAATGGTGTTTTTGTCTTCAATTTAGGTTAAATTGTTGTTTTATTGATTAATTATATAAATTAATGCTATGTAATATACTTATAATAAAAAAACACTATATTTAATAACATAATTTGTAGAAATATATAAAAAGTACAATCAACTTCCAAGAGCTGTTACATTTGCTAAATTAAAGCCCCAAAGCTTTAATTTTCCGGTTTTGAATGCCTTATGAGCAACAACCGCTAAAAAAAAGTGATCAGATTGATGTGTTTGAATATTAGGACAACTATCTTTTAAGCTCGAGGATCTAGATTTGCATAAGGGACAATCATCACAATTTGAATTTTGTATATCTGGTACACCATCCTCTTTTGCATAAAGATCTGCATCTCCATTTTCAACCTTCATTTCAACTTGAATGAAGCAATTACCAATACAGTCTACTTTGTACTTCCTCACATCCCCTTTAGCGAGTGTGCTGATGCTTTTAACTATTATTAAAAAAAAACCGTATGATTGACTGGAAATTTTTAAATATGTAAAAATACTATCACTCACTTATTGGTGGAGAAGGTTTAGTTCCACTATCTCCCTTCATTCCAGGAACTCCCATATCCCCTTTTTGACCTTTTTGACCATCATTTCCTTTTGGTCCGGGTGGGCCTTTTGGACCAGTGGTACCTGATGCACTTCCTTCGCCCATTTCACCTTTATCTCCTTCAATTAAATTATCGCGAATTGCAAAATAGATTTATTTAATAAATATTGAAGAACATACCTTTTGTTCCAGGATTTCCGTCAGAACCAGTGTCTCCTTTTTCGCCCTTTTCTCCTTGACTTCCAACATCTCCTTTTCTATATTAAAAATAATTGTAATGTTTTTGCAAATACTACAAACATGGGCAATTTAATTTAAGTTTAAAATATAAACCTAGGTGCCACAAGAATCAGAAAAAAATATATTGATGAATGGGGGTAATCAATGAAACCCCTCAAAAAAAAAAAAAAAAAAAAAAAAAAATCCAATGTTACGATCGGAAAATGCAAAACAATAGAAAAAATAATATTTGCAAAATCATTATTATTTATTTCCTTCCAGCGGATCCAGGCAATCCGACTATTCCGTCTCTCCCTTTAAATATAAGCGTCATAAAATTTAACGATACCTAGAAATTAACTTTAGAAAAATCACCTCTTTTCCCTGGTTCACCTGGATGACCTTTTGGTCCAACTTTAGAATTATGTTCGAGGAAATCAAGTTTTTTATTAATGGCATCTATTTTTTTGCTTAACTGATCGTTAAGTCTTCCAACTGACTCTCCAGTTAAGGCACTCTTGGCACCTTAAGTTTAAAATACATTAAAACATTTAGACACATACAAGGTACCTAAGAGATATGTATAATGAGCATTTTACTTTTGGTGTTTATATTGTGAAAAGCGGAAAATGTTAGCGGCACAACAAACAGCATTGTCACAGAAAGACCAGCCACCAAATAAGGCAATGATTTTTCTAAAAAGATCTCCACTCTTTGACGATAACCCATGAAAGATGACATATTTGTAAATCCACTGTTATTCTCCTCACTCCAGCTTCTATTTGATTGATTACTGTTCATATTATTACTGCTCATTTATTTAAGACTCATTTCTATATACTTTTTGCCAAATGAGAGATAAGGAATGAGTGTAGTGGAACTTGAGGACATTGGGGGTGGGAATATGTGGAATATGAGTCTGTTGTGATAAGTGTATTTTTGTCACGCTAATAACACTCAAATTTATACACCTACATTTGTGTCTATTACATGAATTAATTTATTATCAATATACATATAATTTAACTCATATGTATGTTGGAGAGAAGTAAAGGCTTAATGAATCTAAAATTGAATATATAATATCCCAAAAAACATACAAAATGTTTTTTGGTTTTTTTTTGGTATTTGCAGAAGTTGTATTACTCGAGTCCAGAATCGAGTTATTTTTCATTGGCCTAAACCTCATTTGGACTCGGTACCATATGATGAATTGGACTTGGAAACGGTGGACTTGAATACAGTTCTGTATATTTGTAATCTTATCTCTCATTTGTTAATTTACAGTAAATGATTAAATATAACTATTCTAATGCAAAACATCATTAACTGATAAAAGTGAAAATATTAAATGCTATAATTAATTATTTAAAGTACAAAAAAAATATCACCAGTTCATATAATAAGTTCCGCGTTGATATTGAACTGTTGGATCAGAAGACCCACCTTGTGTATTTGTGTTACGAATGAATAATTTTATACTTTTTGGATCTAAATTTTATAACTAATTAGTTTTATAACTAAATTGATCTTGAAAAGAAAAAAATATTGCACAATATCAAAATCAGGACTAAATAGTTTATTGATCTACATACCGCGTCGTTTTATTTATAAATAAAATACATAAGTAACTTCTTGAATTAAAAATAGATTTAATTTAGAACTCTGTACTTCGAAACAGTTATTTCCAGTATTTAAACTTTATACACCAGTAAAGAATTATACCCAGTTAGTTGAATTGCAATCTAACTGGGATAATACTTTGCTGGTGTCTAGATAAATAATAAAAATAATCGATTTTTTAAGTGAAGTCTACGAAATGTAATACTGTTTGGAATAAATGCCTAGGACAATTTATTCGAAGGAAGCTATTTATTTAAAATTCGGAACCTTGTTACAAATTTTTAATCTTTACAACCTCTCTTTCTCATTTTGAAATCGCATTTACCACGTAATGGGGTATAAAAAAATGTCCCTAAAGAGGACTTATCTAGAACACGATTTTTTATTTTTAAACAGCTGTTGTCATTATTATTTAGTTCTTTAAGACAGAAGATTTAATTATAAAGGGTGAGCTAGTTTGTGTTCTCATGAAAGATGAAGAGTAACAATAAAGGTCGGTTCACTGATGGGCACAAAGAAGTTTGTGCCTCTCCTTCATGATTTAAGACAAACATTTATGTGGTAAAATAAAAGGGGAAGAGAATATAAAATATTTCATAAGAAGAAGTGAAGGCACTTCATCTGTGAGGTGCACCCCTCTTCTACTTGTTTGCGTTTCTTGGTATTGTTCCAGCAATAAAAGAAGAGTAATTCGACCTTATTCTAGTAAAAATCCTGTCATTGGAATCATAAATTAAAATAATATAAGCATTCAGTCATTCTATTTCACTTGGAAGAATGATGAATCATCACATTTTCCTCTCAATAAGGGTGTTGTTAGTTTGGATTCGTCCATCACATGTGTAGGTGATTTTTTTTGATGAGGAAGATCAATAAAGATCAGACCAAATACTGTTAAATGGCTTCTGCATTACCTGGTGAAGTTTTTAGGTCTATCCCGATTAAAAAGGAGGTCTCATTTATCTTGGTGCAATAAAGGCAATTTTACAAAATATGGTCTCCCACCTTCAAATAGAATTTAAACAAATTCTGATATGCTGTGCGATTCATCGGGATTTTCCACTGGGGAAATTATAGATGAAGTTGAGTGTCTCCTTGAGGAGGAATACATCAATGATTTGTGTCATTATTTACAAAGGGATCCCTCATCCGAAATGTGCCTAAAGACCAGCATGTGCACTTGAGAGCACAGTCCCATTCAAATGAAGAGTTGAAGCAAATGTGTGTTCCAGCCGAAGAAACTAGCAATTCACATATTTCTACTGTTTAAGACTCGTCCACTTCGCCTCCTATCAATTATGTTTTCAAGAAACATGTCCAAATTTACTCAATCTAAGGAGAAAAAGATATCTGCTATTATCATTCTAAATTTGGAATAAACGCAACTACCTGTTCAGGAGCTAGTTGCTATTTTTATGTACTTGTTTTAAAAAAACTCAATTGCCCTCGGTTGCACGGGACCGAGGCTGTAAATAAACCATCAAACTTCTTTTTCATCAAAGACAATTCAAATTTGATTAACTTTCTGGTAGATACATGAGCGCAATTGTCAGTTATTCCATTTAAAAAATGTAAAATTCTTGTTGGAGAAAAACTCTCTCCTATTATTGGATATGGAAGAAACCTCGTTGATGTCATTGGTACAACAACTTAAACTCTCAATCTAGAAAATCTAGGAGATTTACAATGGAAATTTGTTGTGGTACAAGTGGTTGTCCAATTTTGGGTGCAGATTTTTTTTATAATTTCAGATTTAGAATTGATATTTTCAATAAAAAGTTATTCCGAGATGAACCGTGCTTCATTACAGATCTATAGAAGACTCAAGAAATCAAATCGAAATATAAGGATGTCTTTAATAATAAAAGTTTCATTGAAACTTATCCAGCTCACGGCTTAACACCATATCGAGACGAAATGTCTTCCTTGCTTTGCAAATTACGCAAGTTAGATGGTGAGAAGTTAAATTTTGTACGAAACTAAATCAACGAATTGTCCAAGCAATGAATTCTACGATCGTCTTCTCTTAATTTTTCTTCTGCTATTCACGCCGTTCCAAAACCCAAAGGAAGCTGGTGAAAGTGCGGCGACTATCGTCAATTAAATAGGATGACGGACCTTCATCGGTATCCCTTCCCAAATCTAAGAGATTTGGTTACTAATCTAAAAAGTATGACTGTGTTTAGTAAAATGGATTTATGACAATGGATAAATGGACACTGGCAACCTCTAGCTTTTTGGTCTCGAGCTCTTTCAACGACACAACATAAATATTCTACGTTTGATAGTGAATTATTAAGTGTTAAGGAAAACATCAAACATTTTCTTTGGACTTTGGACGGACAAGTTTTTAAAGTTTTCACGTACTACAAACCGTTAGTCACTACGATTGATATTCGTAATCCCTCTTGGACACCAAGACAGTTCCGTACTTTTGCATTCATAGCATAATTCAATTGTGATATCGAACGCGTTTCTGGAAAATTAAATCATACTACAGATATTCTTTCTAGAAGTATAAATAACATCCCAATATGCTGTGTCGTCTCCAGAATTGCGTCAAAGAATCGTGCATTCTGTACATAAATACAATCATCCAGGATTAAAAGAAACGTTAAGGAGGAGGTCACTTTTCCTGCTTGGCCTAATTTGCGAGCAGACGTCAGAAACTTCAGTAGAGAGTGTTTAGCGTGTCAGAAAACCAAACCTTCCATGACATCAAAACCAACGTCGTCTTTTGACCCTCCATCTGAAAGACTTTCCTTTTATTCACGTAGAGATAATCGGTCCAGTTCCACTAATTCAGAGACAGCACTATGCCCTAACTATCATGGATCGTTTCACAAGTTAAGGTGATTGAGAGGCACGATCGTTAATATAAATTGGATTTAAGATCAAGAAATGGCAAAGTCTCGATGGATAGACTTCGATCTGCATTTGGAGTTCCAAGTATCCCTCCAGCGTCTCCGACTATAACATGCACAAGATCTACAACTGGAGCATTATCTATTTGTTTATTTATCTATGTTTTTTATGATGCCATTTATTGTGTATTACTAACTAGACGATCTCTTTACTCACTCTGTCATCTAGGGGCAGTAGTGTAGGAGTTCGACTTGTTTAGATGATATTAATTATTCATCATAGTACCTTGTATTCTTTTTCTTGTCTCTTCCTTCCAGGTAAAATAAAGATATTTAAATCTTAACATGCATAATATCCAGGATGTTTTCTTAACTGTAAAATTACTTTTCTGTTTTTGTTTCTCTTATTTTTATATCGTTTTAGACTGTAGGAAAGGAATAAAAGCTGTATGGAGTCCTTGCTTGACAGTCCAATGATTGAGAACAGCTCGAAGCTATGAGAAAAGTGACAAACAGAGCTCTATTGAATACTATTTTTATTAAGGAATTATGAAGATTCATCCTGATACTTTTTCACTCTTAATACATAGTTGTAGATATTAATTAGTATAGGGGGAGAGTGAGGATAGTTGTTACGGAGGAGACATGTTACACTGCCAATAACTTTAAAATGTAAAGTTATCTAACCACCCTGTTCATATGCAATTGAATTTCTTGCTTTTTTTTTTTATAAAATCAACATAAACCCCGGGTTAACAAATGCTTACGGTAATAGAGAATTTCGACATTAAAATTTTTGACATAAAAAGTAAACATTTTAGGTAAGCGTTTGTTGAGATATATTTCTATTATAAAACATGAGATTTTAATTTTATTTCATGAAATGTCATAGTCGAGCATATTATTCAATTAATTTTTTAAATTTTATTATTAACTATGCTCTGTTTCTGTAAATGTTTTATTTGTTTATCTTATATGAGTATTTACTTTGTACAGTCAAACCGTAATAAAAAGTAAAATGAATGCTTCAATATAAGAAATGACAGTTTTATAGTTTTCCTCCTGTTGTAACATGTCTATTCCTACCCTGTACCAATGTACCATATATCCTCCTACCCTATATCATGTGTCCTTCTGATATATCAAGTATCCTACTTTTGGTTAGTTTTGGAAACACCAATAAATGGCAAATAATTATTGCACTACATCCAAAATGCTTTCGAATTATTTGTCTTAATTTTTTGTATTATGTATCCTCACTCTCCCCTACATTACTTACGTAACGTCAACATCTTTCGAAACATTCTCTTCATTATAGAATTAATTTACATACATGATTTTTTAAATTTTAAATTTGGATACAAATCTCTTGTGCAATATCATAAATAGAAGTTTAAACGTTAAATTCAGATCCGTCTTTGGATTGATTATAAGCTTCCTCAACATTCATCTGCCGTCCTATTTACCCTCAAAGAAAAACGATTGGATGTTTAATTAGTTTTTGTTATTTTGACAAAATTCAGACCAACTATTAACATTTGAAAACCTTCTTCTGATATTGTGATATAGTGTCCTATTACTTTGATTTTCATAAGAGTTGTGTAGGATGAGTGTTTTGCTTTAACCAAAATTGGATTGGAATGGGTATAAATAACCATGTATCAGAAACCGACTTAGCTTAATTTCATAATTTATTGTTGAATATTCAAAATGTATATCTTCATTCTTCTCTACGAGTTACAGATTACATTTAATAGTTAACTATCTAATCTAATCTAACTATTAACTTATTATAAAAAAATTATAATAATGAGTTTAGAAGAGTTATACAGAGGCTTAAGGTCAGACCCGTCGTCAGACATCAGTCTTAGGGAGGCGGGATTTATTCTATATGCCCCTACCCAACATGACAATGGCCTTTGTTATCACAGCGTTACCTCGTTAACACAAAAATACACTATGTATTTTGTTTTGAGCTGTCGATTGCCTCTTCTCGGTTGATACGTCAGGGCTATTTAATCATTTATTCTTTCTCATAAATACACAAAGTATGCTACGTTTCCAAAAGAATGGGAATACAATTTCTTGTTGATCCCTCGTCGTTTATATAATATATATTGACCATCTTATTATTTATATGAATAAATTTTGGCTATCTTATAATAATATAAATTAAAAGCTACGCTTTTTATCAAATATTACTAAGCAATACTGTAACAATCTTACTGATAAAGTACAATGTAGATTTAAATATTACAATAAATATATTTTATAAATAGTAATGAAATAATATACGACGGTGATAGTCTAGGAGTACATACGAGATATATAGCAGTTGGTGTGATGGTGGTGATTTGGCTAACTAATAGATGATTTCGGGCCTTTTTTCTGGTTCTTTTCAGAGGAAAGGCTGCGTGATTCAATAAAGATAACGACGTGTTCTATTTATATTATTGTAATACTATTTACATAATATTTAAAAAAATCAGAAATATTTAAATGTAAGACTTGAACAATGAGTTCTACTAATATCTGGAGTTAACCTCATGAAGGGGGATCTGCATTTTTATGGTTAAAAATCAAATGGCAAAACCTAATTGACTTTGTACAATATTAGTCCATTTTTATTTCAACAGCATCAGAAAATCTATGTGTAGTCACGGTCTACAATTAATGTGTTGTCCATCAATTCAATATTTTTAAACTGAAGTAAGAATGTTTTTGATTAAAAAACTTGCGTAGAGTAAGTGTTTTAATCTGAAAGTGATACAGATATTATTACGTATAACATTTTTTACAAGTAAATTAAAAAAAAGTTACCAAAAGTTAAGTTATCCGTTAAAGTTAGGAGTAATCTTTTTGGGGAAGGATGTACAATATATACAACGTAAGTCTTTAGTAGAGAGTTAATAAAGAACGAGAGGATCGAAGGGTTTAATTTATTTATATCATTCATCAGTGTTTTTATGAAGGACTACTAGAGATTTTAGATAGTTGTCCTTCGTTAATATTAATAGAAAAAGTTGAGCGTACGAGGTTTCGTTGATTTATAAAACTTCCGCTCATCCAAATAGTAATTCGTGGTTTAGTATATATTTTTGTGTATAATACAATGCTTGAAAAAATAAAATTAATCAATATCTTCTTTTTTTTTACGTGACGAAATTGTAAAAAAAATATCCTCAAATTATGATATTTTCATTGATGTAGGCAAGACATAATTATTATATTTACATCACTATAAAAATTTAGCATTAGTGGTGGAGGGGGAAATAAGACTTCTGCGCCTGTACTACTTTGTCCCTTGTTATATAAGACAGGAGATGGGGAAATTGCCTAAATCCTTGTGAGTGGATATCAAAAACAAAAGTATATGTTAACAATTTTGATAGATGCAATATCTACTAAAAAAGATAATTAAATAGTGCTTCAATGTTGTTGTTTTTTAAAATTATTATTAATATCCTTCCACATGTAAAAAAAATCAGACTAAAGATCAATAATTTAAATTATAAAAGCAAATCTCTAAAAATTAGAGTTTTTTGAGATATTTAAAACAAAATCAAAGATTCCAAAGTTATTAAAAGGATGGGGTAACAATCCCATTTATTAAATAAAATATAAAGTTTGTTCGATTTAAAAGTCCATCGTTTCAATATATCTTGCAATTGTTTTGTTTAGACCTGGAAGATAAGGCAAGGTGACTATTTATCAAGGAGAGGGAGCAAGGAAATTATACGCTTGTATTTTTTTCATTATCAAGAGAAGAAAGAAAATTTGATCACGTCATTGTTGAGCCACATCATACTCTGTCCCATATAATTATAAACTAATAATTTGAAAATCCGGATCCACTGTAAGGCAACACAAATTCAGTAAATAAATTTGATTTATAGTACAAAATGGTATAAAATCAAGTTCAGAAATAATTGTTTAAAAAGATTAACATTAATTTGCATATTAATAATAATAAATATTAATAATAACTATCTGTATGTAGGCTAATATACACAAGCTTTATGTACATTGTCTAATTTGCCATTTTATTACATAATATGAGAGTGGTGAATAAAAGAATAGCAATAAGTAAAAATTAACGCATACATATTTTTTACATACATACATGAAGAGCAAATATTAATTTGTAAATTGACCAATCTGTCTAAGTTTTCTCGGATTAGCTCTTGAGTTCTTCAGTTTCACCTTTTTATTAAGGTTATTTACTCTAATTCTTGTCTTTGCTTTCACAAAGGATATGAAAGCCAGTTAAGATATAATTCAATTAGATGATTATACAGTCTTTAAAGTACATTTGAGTTTCGTCAATTGAGGCTTCATGGTGACAATGAAACTCTTTGAAATATTTTTATATTCCTTTCAGTATCCTCGATTGAAATTCATGAAGGGATCTATAATTCTTCTTACTTGGATTTTGGAGTGACTCTTTTATGGGTAGACCTTATTAAATTTTGTTTGAACTTCTTTGAGTTTAGTCATTTGTACTTGATTTTGTACCAACACAATTCCCTTTTCGAAAAAGAAAGTTATTTTTGCATTTGCGCTCCCAATACAAATCCCTATTTGTTTCCTCATACTGGATTCTTTTTTCTAATTTGTAAACGTGAATATGAGTGCTTTGTATCTTGGTCAAAGGCTCTTGTCAGGACTCAGTGATCCTGCTACAAATTTGCATGAGCCCTTCATTATCAGTCTGTTTCCGAGTCCATACTGGTTTCCTGGACCTTACTTGCTTCCAATAGTTGTTTTACAAGCTCTTTCCTTTGGCGAATTAACTTACCAATATCTCTTGAGGATTTGGGTTGATCTGAACTGGGAGAAGCAAAGGGAATATGGAGTGAGGGGACTGCATCCCTATTTAATTTCTTCCTGGCATTTTAGTCAAGAAGCTCAGCCTGGAAATTCCGCTCAAAATCATTGGATGTAAAATGCTTATTACGAATCTTAGCATTCCTAATATTAATTGGATCTTTTCTCATGCAGACTGAGATCAAAAGACGCTGGAGCATCAAAATTTTCCGAGGAAATGCAAAATACGGGGCTTCCCGTGGATTGGGACAGCAGGGCATGGCACAAACATGCTTTATACCTCGAGATAATGCCATTTTTGCTTAACATATCCCAATTAGGCGCTTCACTTCAATGAAATTATCTGAACTGCTGCAACAGTAACGTCACTACGTGACCTGAGTCAGCTACCACAATGCCTTAGAAGATCCTTATCCTTAGAGTCCTTTTTGATCTGCAAGTGTAAACAATCGTGGGTGTCTTAGCAACTATTACTTCGACTTTAAAATCATGGTCTCCTCTCAATGTAAGAGCAATAAACCAGTCTGACGCCCTTAGAGTTATGTTATACCTGTTGGTAATTATATTCTCCACCATCAACAATAAAGGTCTCACGGGATCAAAGATATGAAATAGGTGGAACGAAGATTCTACCGCTTCTTTACAGAAAAACCATCCAAGTTCTGTTTTATTAGACTTGTTGGTGTATATCGAGGATGTTGCCAGCCTGTACCAAAACTACTTCTGTGACCATGTTGTAAAGGGGTTTGAGTGTATTATCCTCGGATTGATTGCTTCTTCTTCTATATTAAGTTTCTTCCAGCGTTTTGCCACCAACAAGCTTGGTTGTGATTTTATTGGTGGGCCAAGTTGTAAGAAATTAGCAGCACGAGTCATGGAAGTGACCCTTGCATGAAGAATCCAGTTTGCAATAATTCCTGAAAATCTTATCATCTCGCCTGTTGAAGTTAAAGCATGTTCTTTATAATACTACGTTTGAAAGTTCAAAATAGGGAGAAATTTTCTATCTATGTTAATAAAGCAAAGTTTCTCTGTATGAATGTTTGAATATAGGAAAACGAGTCACTACCGGGTGTTCTATATATAATACTCCATGATGTAAATCATGTAAGAATATTTTGATCTAAGAAATCTCGTGTGTCTATAGAATTGAACGTATATAAAGGGTTCATTGTATATAGTGTTCCGTGATGTGAATCATATAAATATTTTTAATATAAGAAAAAATATCATACAAAAATTTAAAATTCTATTTTTTTCCTCTTAATCTGGTATATCTAATAGATAATGGTAAAAAAAACCTTTTGATACCAAATCATGTTTTTAACTTCAATATTAAGGAAGTTATGAACAATTTATCATCGAAATTTATCTTATAACCTGCTGTATAATCTGAGATCTAATAAAATATGATATGTCAATAAAACAACACAACTTTCTTAAGCATAAAGAAAATTGAATGTACTTTTCATGAATTACAGAATATAGTATTGTGCAAAAGAAGACATTTTTAAATACCTGCAATTAAATTGTATAATTAAAAAAATCAACTAGGTGAAAGATTAAGAATTTTTCTTCATTAAATATAAAGGATGTCAAATTAGTTTTCCCAATTTAAGTTTGAAACATCCAGCATTTCTACGGGGATTTCCAAAACACATCTACACTTACGTGCACGCTTCTTGCGAGATTTTCCCTCTCTGTAAATCCCCTTTTTTGAAAATTGCAGGCGTGTACATGGGCCATGTTTCTGTTAGTTTTTGTTATTGCTCTCTTATGTATATTAATGCAATTCATGTGAATTATCAGTAAATGTTAAATATTTGAATTATATATATATACGCTGGTATGTTAAAAGTAATTTTGTTTGTTTTTATTAGTAAGAGCTCTAAAGATTAATAGTACTCTTTAGTCATCCCAACATATTATTTAAAAAAAAACAACTATTATTATTAATCTTTCATTCTTGACGACAGAATTCATGAATTGATATAAGTAATGAGTAGTTACATGTGAATGTGTTAAAAAAACGGAGAGTTATATTGATAATTTGTTGGATAGTTATCTATTTTCTACCCAGTGGTCCATTAAAATCTGAACACTTTGAGCTTTAAACTTCAACAAGATATTATTTATTAATTTACATTAGAATTTCAACAAAAATAATACCATAAATAGAAGTGTGTCTGAGCTCTCTTCTTAATTTATGTAGCAGCCCTTAGCGGTAATGGTGGCTTCCAGGATGCGGAAAAGACCTGGAATCCGCTGCAGATGTAGTCTTCTGTCATAGCGTCCTAGTGCTGAATGAGAGTAGCTTTGAGTGGCGCTAAGCGCAGCTACATTAATGACGTGGGTGTTTCGATGAAGGACATTGCAGGCCTTCCTTTTGTGTTCATGGAGAGGGGTTGGTACGAGTGTGGGGGAGGTGCCAAAAGTGTCGAAAACGAGATCAAAAGAACTCAAAAAACTCGTTTAAAAGAGTCTTGCAACGGAGAAGATGGGGGTATTTCATTACCGGTGTCAAAATTGTTCTCTCTATCTCCAAAAAGCTCTTTCCACTCAATTTTTTAATAGGTCACTGGACAAACTGGCGTGAAACCCTTAAGATCTTTTACTTGCAGCCTCTTGGACTAGAAGGGATTAACCTGAGCTGTTTTCTTAAATTCCTCTGGGTCCAGTTTGACCTTTTTGACAGATTTCTTCTTCTTCTCTAAGGTTTTTTACTTGCGGATGGCGTAGATGGTGGTCCTAGAGACGTCCAACTGCTTGGAGTGCGCAAATTGAAATTCGTCCATCACGTTCAATTGTACGTAAGCTAGAGAGCTCAGGTTTTTTAACTAATTTTTATGCTTTAGTATATCGAAATATGAATTAATTTCAATCATTAATTATTGAATTAGTAAGTGTTCAGATTTCAATAGACCACCCAGTATATTATTAAAGCGAAAATATTCTTTTGCCCGACCCTAATTACTCCGGGCAATGTCGGGTATCCGAATTACTTAGGTTGACCACATAAAAACGTCCATTTGTGCGGTAACACCCCCCTTCTTGCATCTTCGAATATATTTAGATCCAAAGCATTAGTGAAATGCACTCATTGATTTGACTAACACGCAAGAGCTGAAGCACACTCGCCATTTCAGAAGAACGATGAAATCGTTCTAATGTTCGCTCATTTATAAAAATTTTGTAATACTTTTTCTGTTTCTGCATCTTATGAGATAATATCAAAGAATTTGATATGAAACAAATCGTACAGAAGACTTGAACTTGCCTCAAGACACAGTGCACTTAATATAATATTATTTGCAAGTAGTAATCTGAATTATATCAATTGTTATTCAAAAATATTTGAATACTTGGCAGAATTGCTGTTAAATCTAATCAAGCACAAATGTTACCTTCTGATTTATACATTGTTGTCCTCAGCTACCGTTGATATAATAATTTCTAAAGTTGGTGAATTATTTAAAGCTAAATACCAGAGTATAAAAGATGAACAAAAAAAAACTTTTTTCAATAAATGTTCTGTTTAGATTTTAAGATTTGGAGCAATTATTGTTATATTTGAAAGTAATTTTGTCCAACTCAAATGCTCTAGTTCATGCCAGCTTGATAAGTATGTGATCGAAATATGTTATTGATTACAAGAAATAATTTATGCACAGAGAGTACTACTACGTATGTACTATGCTTGACTTTGTATTTTTATTTACAGTCTGTAACTTATATGTATTATATACTTTGCCAACATGAGACCCTGGTATTATATATAATACCTAGGTAATGCATAAAATGTCGATTATTATATAGTTTGGTTGAGACCATCAGCCATTATTTAAATTACCTATGTATTATATATAATGCCGGATTTTCATACTTTACCGGTAACATATACATAAATTCTCGAGAAACGAAGGAAAGGTTAACTTTTACACGATACAATCGCATTTAAAAATCCTACCCGTCTGAAGGTATAATATTTCTAAGAATGTTCAAGAAGGATTGATTCCCTGACCAGACCCATTATGCTTTCATGATGTTTGTAAAAAGAATACGCAGGCCCTACAATATATTCTTTGGCAACGAATCAGTTTATTACTTTTAACAATCATTTTATTAAAGTAACTTAAGACGCAGAGTCAATAAAGTTCCTTTACAGATAAGAACAATCTAAGGATTTTCAAATTCCCAACAATCTTTCCCAAAATAATGGCTCTCATAATCAAAAAACGTTTCAAATATCTCGTTCTTGGTGGAGGATCAGGAGGAATCGCTTCGGCTCGTCGTGCAGCGGAATTTGGGGTTCAAGTTGGACTCATTGAAGGAAATCGTTTAGGAGGCACTTGTGTAAGTATTCTTTTATTATTTTTAACCATATTTCAATATGATTGTATTGTTATGTAACCAAAAGGATGTAGGAAAAAATTTAAATGCCTCGTATTTGTACTACGCAATCCACAAGGCCTCATTATTACACTATTATTGAAATTAAAGTATAATTGTTATTCTTTATGGGAAGTTTGTACGTTATGCCTTGGGGACATTTTAGAGGTTGACTATTCAAAAGGAGGAATAAAGTTCCGAAACGATGAATTATAAGTGTTTTCCTAATGTCGTAGTATCTTTATAAACATAGAAAGGGAAAAGTTGGCGCTAGTTTCATGTTTTGGAATGGTTCGCTGATATATTTTTCAGCTGAAATTTTCTTTTTAATTCTTCTGCCACTTATATAATGGGCGTATTTGAGTCTACGCTTGCGGGTTTATAGTATATTTAGAGTTGAAAAAAATATCACTGCCGGTAAGATAAAAAAAATAAACCAAAAAGTGACATGGTAACAATTTATTTTCCACTAGTAATCCCTGGTGTGGTTGTCATGAAATACAAAGATAAACACTGATGATTTGTAGGGGAGGTATAAGTCTAAGTCCTAGTTGGAGTAGAATTGATGCTCGAAATTGGAGTAATTCCTTCCTATGTCCTTAAATTGGGATTTGTGTTTATTCCCTGCCTCTCATAGGGGCGAGCAGCTAATTTAATAAAACCTCATCCCCCCTATGCTGCTCTTCTCCCAAACATTCTTCCCATTGTTAGGTTTATCATGTCATTATTTTAGCATACTGGTAGGTCATATTCTGTGCAACTCTTAACATACTAGAAACCTGTAAGTGTAGGCTCAAATATGCCCATTAAAAAAGGGTATAAGAACTGAGAAATTACAACAATGACATTACATAAGTTCATAAAGCCATTTGTCCTATTTTTATGAAGAGTAGTTATTAGATTTAAAAAGCCGAATAGACATATGTTTACCTGTATATAAAAAAGGTTTGTGGAAGTCATCAATCACAGTTTTTATGAAATTTTTTAATTCCGGTATCAAGCCTATCGCAACCCTCTTTTTTTATCTTTCGAATTGATTTAACAATCAACGACTTACAACCTTACTTGGACTCGAAAGCTAAGACTCAAGACTTTTTTGAACTTCGGACCTTTTTTAACAAATTTTCTCACAATGTGAGGACTCGATCAATATATCAAAGAACTAGAAGTCCTGAGCAAAGATAAGAGACTCGACATGGACTTGCAGAGTAAGGATTTATTTCCACTTCTGCTATACACCAAGCAAGTAAATCAATTCCTTAAAGTAAAGCAAGTTGTCAACAAATAAAATCATAGATGTCCAAGTCAAGCTAATTTCATTACCTTTATTGAATTTGACAGTTGACTTTACATAATAATTAACTATTATTTACTTCAAAACACATAAGTAATGGATATCCATTGACGAAATAATATTTTGAATTATTCACAACTATCTTTAATTGAACAAATGATATAAGTAAGTACAAATATAATATGTTTGTATATTGCAAATAATGAAAACAGCAATATCTTTTGCGAGATATGTGCAATGCCCTTAATACATATCTCACATATCTTATTTAGTTTAATAAACCATCGACATTTTTTGGAAAAATTCCAAAGATCGACAGCCCCTAAGGTTCAATAGGACCTGTCCTAAAACTGGACTGGACTGAATAAATGAACACTGACACATGACTGCTCACACCGCAAGATTGGGTGTACTCACCACCTTCAAAGAGCTTAGCTAATAGCTAATAAAACACTAATAGGGGGGTATTCCGGAAAATTGTTGGAGCACAGCTCGTGAATCTTGCTATAAATAGTTGAATGGCAACTTTCCCCATGGACCAACTAACTGGGCCCATTACATGATATGGTTGTAGGCAGAGTTTGAAATTCATTTTAGGTGTGCCAAGAGTTTTAAACTTGTTCTGAGGAGGAGGGAGGCTAGCCTGCCCGCAAACACTGGCTAGGGGTGTGATGACTGAGACTAGTATATATAATAACCAGTGTCTTTCTTTATCCAGGTCAATGTTGGTTGTGTTCCCAAAAAGATCATGTACGCTGCTGCACTTCATAATGAAGAATTGGATCATGATTTCCAAGACTATGGTTTTGATGTGGAGCTTAAAACACCATTTAATTGGAAGTGAGTAAAGACATTTTTGCTATAATGTGCATGGTATGCATAACGATGATTTTTCCCTCAGTAAAATCAAGAGCAAAAGAGATGCATACATTACTCGACTAAATGGCATTTATTACAACAATTTGAAAAAATCTGGGGTTGAATTAATTCAAGGCGAAGGCAAATTCATAGGTATTTTTTTATGGTTTTGATTAGTTTTTTAATGGTCATACAAGTAAGAGCTTGTTTTTTTTTGTAATGAATTAGTTATACTCCTCCTTTATCAATCAATATATTGGTTCATTTATTTCTCATTAACATATTTATATAATACGAGTATGGTACAAGGGTTAAATTTTTTATGGAATGACCTAGATACATACGAGGGTCGTTTGAAAAGTCCGTGCAAAGTCTGAGAGATGACAATATTTTCAAAATTGTGTCATGCTTAGTTGGTAGCATTTCTTGAAAGAACACACACCAATTTTTATCCAGATCGATTTATTTAATTCTGTTTGGCATTCGTTTGAATTGAGGAAGTTGAGTTGTTCTCAAAAAATGTACGAAAAAGAATTTCGTATGTTAATTAAAAATTACTTTATTAAAGGAAAAACGGCTCAGGAGACTAAAAAGAAGCTTGATAAACATTATGGGGACTCTGCACATTCGATTAGAACAGTTTATAAGTGGTTTCAAAATTTTCGAAGTGGCCATATGGGTACAAGTGACGTTGAACGTTCTGGATGCCCTGTGGAGGTTACTAATCCAGAAATCGTTGATAAAGTTTATGATATGGCGATGGATGACATAATAGTAAAGGTGCGTGAGATTGCAAGGGTTGGGAGCATCTCGAGTTGGAGCCCTATTTCCATTAATTTTGCTTCCACAACTGCTGAGGTGTGATAGAAAATAACTTTTTTGTGGCCCAATTGTAGGGAGTTTTCTTGCAGCTCCGTTATCAAACGGTCCAATAACGATGTATAATATGCACTTGTAATAGTTTTACCCTTTTCCAGATCGTCAATAAGGATTATTTATTGCGAATCCATAAGACAGTCCATAATCTTTCCGACCGATTCCTCGATTCAAAATAATGGCAAACAGAAAGAAATTGACCGATTTGACTAAAAATTGGTGTGTATTCTTCCAAGAGATGCTGATAACTAAATATAACCTCGATACGCACCAGTAGTGCCATTCCTTGGACTTTACACATACTTTTCAAACGACCCTCGTATGTATCTAGGTCATTCCATAGAAAATCTAAACTATTTTTTTAACTTTTTTCATCCGATTTAAATAACATTTGGTATGTTTAATTTGGAAACGCAAAAATGAAATTTCAGATCTGTAACACAATCCAGCTCTGAGTTATGAGCTCCTTTCCATGATGAATTTGATCCAAAATCACTTTGGGGACCTTAATGTTTCGTCTTTGTTGTTCGTAAACCGCTCATTTGATGGGTGTATAATATATATTTTTTCTTTAGTCTATTATGAAAAAGTATGGTTCACCTTAATATCTCAAACATTATATCCTTCAATTTTAATTTAAAAAAATTATCAAAACAAGATCAAATCAATATCTCATATATATATATTTATATATACATATGGGCTTGGGAGATATGAAAGGTTTAAGTAGTTCATATATATATATATACAATTTTGTGTTATAAAATGGTTTTAGAGGTTCATTGCTGATAAAGTTATAAAAATCTTGTGATTTTAAACAAATTCATTTGTAATCTTCAGTCTCATAAATTGTTATTATGATAATTTATTTATCAACCAAAACCAATGGCTTAGATATAAGATTGAGTTCCAGATTTGAAATTTCAATTTTACGTTTCTTAATAATAGGTTATTTGAGATACCTATTTTTTTTCAAATTGAATGCAAAAAAGAAAAAAAACATATCAATTTTCTATGGAATGATGGATTTGCATGTATTTGGCTAAATATATTTTCCCTTCTGTACAAATACATTTTTTTATGCATCTAAAGTCATTTTTAGTATGGTACAGGTAATTTAATTTGAAAAAAAAAAAAATGGAACGAGTAAAAAAAATACTTATATATTTTTTAGTACATGGTTTATCAGTTAAAAATATGGCGCATCTTGTTTTGTTTTTCAAAGACATAGCAAGGTTGAAACTTAATTATGGTAATTGATTTTGAACATTATCTTTGACAAATCAAGGAAATTGCAAATTAGATGCATATCTTAAACCCCTTAAAAAATTAAAAACAAGGGGCACTATATTTTTTCATATTAAAACAATCAATATTGACTCAAAAATTATATTTAAATTTTTTTATAAATACATGTACCACATCAAAAAAGACTTGTGAGGCCTCAACCTTTGCCCAGGTCAGTTTTTTGATCCTTCAAGAAGAAAATGTATTTGTACAGGGGAAAAAATTATTAACCAAAAAACAGTCTAATGTATATTCACTATATTAATTCATTACTAATACTATCGTTAAAGTATAAATCCCTTAATTATATCAATATATTTTATGTATAGGTAAGAACACAATACGGGTTGGCAATGATGTGTATTATGGTAATCATATTTTAATTGCTGTGGGAGGAGAACCCAAGTTGCCTGATATTCCAGGAGCAAATTTGGGTATTACAAGTGATGGTTTTTTTGAATTGGAAACACTTCCAAAGTAAGTGTAGTAAGACATTTAGTTAGCTGCAATAACTTTACAACTTATGTTAGGAACGTGGTTATCGTGGGTGGAGGGTATATTGCCGTAGAGTTAGCTGGAATTCTTAAATCCTTTGGATGTAATGTATCGATTATCATTCGTAGGAGCACAGTTCTTAGCACATTTGACTCTTCAATAAGCGAAAACTTATTTCAAGAAATGGAGACGGCAGGAATTCAATTTCATTGCAACTCTAATGTATGTACAGATAGTAGGGCTCTCAATTTTAGAAATCGGTATGATTTTATGACAAGAAGTCATTCGTATAATGCAAGCAAAAATATTTATTTACTTTAGATTAAGCATTAAACCCCCCTTAAGGGATGTTTTGATGGCTCTATGAAGGGGATATATGGCTTTTATTTGAAACAAAATGGCTTTAAATAAGATATTTTGAACTATTTTCATTAAAAATGCTTAGACATGCAATGTGTGTCACGAGAGTATGATAATTACAGAGCCCTGTTATGATACAGATGAACTGAAAAATAATTTCTTGGTGATAATTTTATTTTCCAATTATTCTATTTAGGTATCAAAAGTAACTGAAGAAAATGGTAAATTAAACATTCAAACCAAGGAAGGGAATGTTATTTCCGAGGTGGATACTCTTTTATGGGCGATTGGAAGACAATCTCGTACACATAATATAGGACTCAATCACATTTGTAAATTGAACTATGATAGTTTTAAACATTAATGTTATTGATTATTTAATTTTGATAGATATTAAAATGGACAACAGAGGGAATATTATTGTGGACGATTTTCAAAATACTTCTGTGAACAATATTTATGCTGTTGGGGACGTAACCGGGAAATGGGAACTCACTCCAGGTAAATTAAATTATTTTTTTATTAATTTAGTTTTTGACATCCTCAAATATTGTTGAATATCATCTTTAGTTGCTATTGCCGCCGGAAGAAAACTGGCACATCGTATTTTTGACAATAAGCCAGATTATAAATTGGAATATGATAATATTCCAACGGTCGTATTTTCTCATCCTCCAATTGGAACGATTGGCTTAACTGAAAGGGAAGCTCGTATTCAAAGCGGAGAGGACGTGAAAGTATATTCAACTGTTTTCACTCCTATGTACCATGCTCTAACAGAAAGGAAACAAAAGACTTTGATGAAATTGGTTTGCACTGGTGGTGATGAAAAAGTTGTGGGGCTGCATATGATGGGTCGGGGATGTGACGAAATGCTGCAAGGATTTTCTGTAGCTGTAAAAATGGGTGCAACTAAGGCGGATTTTGATAATGTTATTGCCATTCATCCAACATCATCTGAAGAGTTGGTTACTATGAGATAAATACATATATAAGAAATCCTACCAATATATTGAAGTTCTTGCAGGGAAGGTGGGGGGCCGGGGGATTTGGCTATTTGGATATTGACTTTGAATACATCTATAGGCAATATAAACTATATACATCAAATGTAGCCAATTTGTCTCTAATGGTAACACATTTATATATAAAAAACTTTTCTAGGGCCTAATGTATATATTTTTTTCTTTAAAAGTAAGGCCTAGTCTGAATGTAAACAATAATACTAAAAATATAATTATACCTTGCAAATTATTATTACTCTACTTCTAATAAAATAATATTGATATTATATGAATCAAATATATGAATAAAGATTTAGTATCTTCCATTATCAAGTTTGACTAAAACAAGGATAAATAAATGGTGTTGGGATAGACAAAGTTTTGGGATCTTTGCAAGTGGTGGAGGACATAACATTGGGTCATCAAGACAAACTGTAGTTTAAGTCTGCAAAACATATAAGCATAAAAGTACATCAACTTCATTTAATACAACTTTTATTATGCCCTTAGCTTGAATGCTTCTACTTGAAAAGGCCCAAAATCAGTAACATTATATTTAATCATTGTTGAATTCCACCAATCAACGTTCAACAGGCAGATAGCAGGGGGGGGGGGTTTCTGGAAAAATTGTGACCAGAAAAAATAGAGTAAGCTTTTGTATGTGAGGTGACGTCGTGATATGTGTATAAATTTTATGAAATTAATTTGGGATGTTAGTGGTTCACTCTTTAACCAATAGGGAAAGTATATTACTTATAAAGAATAAGTATTCATATAATTGACGCCGAGGATATATGGAACAATATTAATTTTATGCTGTTTGAGACACAATGTGTGTGTCAGTGCTACAAGCTAACATTGTATTCTTTTCACATAGAAAGTGTTTACTTTATATGTGAAATTGTCTTAAAATGAAAACTTCTACCATAGTTTGAGATAAATAGGTCTTTGGTCCAATTCCTTATCCAGGATCCTCCTTTACCCCTTGAAAAGTTGGAAAAGGAACTGGATCATTGAGTAAAAAATGTTAAACAACGAATATATTTCAAGATTAGTATTACATACTAATATAGGAATAATTAAATATTAACTGCCATTAATTAGAAAATCTGTTTTCTTACAAACAATAATATACATAATTATGTAAACAAAGTTCCCACGAGGGATCTTTCTGAACTAGTACGCCGTTATCTCACTACCACAAAAATTTACGCTCTTGTTGTAAACTGTCGATATTTGTGCTCATTTTCTGCTCATCATTTTTTTGAACGTTAATTGTTTGAATTTGAATTAGCTCGTATTAAGTTGTTAAGAGTTCTGAGTCACTATTTAATAATAGTTCCCTAGAGTGATAAGAATTCATATTAACTGATTATTGTCTTTTTTCTTTTTGAAGAAAAGGTTGCGAGATGTAATAACGTTAACGACGAGTTAGATTAACAGTGAATTGAATATATTCGCAGTTGATTGAGTATTTTCCACCTTGGAAGAGAATGATTGTTATGGAAGATTGTCATAGGATAAATCGAACTTCAACTGTCACTAACTGATCATATTATTATTTCCAAAAATGAGGACAAATGAACTGATAAGTGAAGAAATAAGATATTTCATGAGTGTACAGGATGTAAAAAGTGGACATATAGCAAAATAACAAATACCACTATCTTAGCATGTTATCAATTGTTAAACCATAAAAGTAATTAAAGGTATACATGTATAATTGACCCAGCGTGAAAACATATTATCTGCACAAATGCTTCAACATAGATATTTAATAATCTATATTTAAGCTACAAAATTCAAATTTTAATATCATCATTAATATAAACTAGTCAAAAGATTGAAAGTTTTTTTAATTATTTATGCCTGTTATTACTACCAAATTCATTTACCAGATGGTACATTTTGCTATATATTTTATTACTTAAGTAGTCGTTCTAATTTTTACTTCTTTACTTGCTCCCTGTATGTACATTGTGAATATTAAGTAGGAATAAAGTATCTCTAATCAGTTCTAGATGGGAATCTGAAGTATTAAGACATTCATTTATTGATCATAAATCCTTGATTCGGTATTCCCGTGGTTCCCCTTTAGGAATCCCTCATCCTCCTTCTCGTGTCACTAGTGTGGCTGGTGCCTTTTTGAGCCTACCCTTTCGGCGACGAGGAAGATAATTAATTAGTGATTTATCATCATTCCTAAATAGGTAAATACACATCCCATTTTTGCAGACAAAATATCTAAAATTAAGGGCTAAACTGGTTTATGGGGTCTGGATTGTTTAATGAAGTTTATATTTCAAGGAGATGTAACTATTTAACTAAACTAAGATAATTACTGAATTTTTTTTAGTATTAAGACGGTCTGAAAAGTTTATGACCTAACAAAGATAGAATACGTTTTATTTCTCAACAGAGTCTTCTTATAACTCTAAAAACTTGTCCCAGCGATGTTTCTATCTCTGTAACCTGTCCATATAGAACTGTACGTTTTTGTTCACGAAACACTTACTGTTTTTGGGCCAATTACTCAGACTTGACTTAGATGCGTCAAATTTTGACACAAAAGGCCTTTGTAGGTTAGCATTTTGTTTAAATATATTTAAAGTTTATATTTTGAAAAAAAGAATATTTTATGACAGGACGATACTCGACTTTGCCCATTTTCACAAAAAATACTTATATCAACTCACTCAAACGACAGCTACCTAACAACTGGACGTCCAAAATGGCGGAAATGTTGGTAAGTGTCTGTCAACAGTAGTTAGATAGATGTGACTAGATTTTTTTACGAGTGCTCCATCTTCACATTGAGGTTAGAGACTTTTCCGTTTTCATACCACCCTTGTATAGTGGTACATGTAGCTATTTAAGTAAAATATTTTTATAATCATATTCATTAAAATCTAAACATATTGATTAAAGACCTCTTCACCTAATAGTAAGTGTAAAATAGGAACAATTTCTCTGAAGAAATGCAATTCTGCCTTGCAGATATTATTATAAGAGCCACATAGCATAGTTTTGAAAATAAATATAATCATAACACATTACAGTTATGCTGTTGTTGCTTCTGAAATATGGAAAAATATTTCAAATAGTTGCTAAAAAAATTAAGTTTTTAAACTCATTTTTTAATGCATTGACAGGTAGTATGTTTTCGGGATGAGTCAACGATATTAATTTAATTACAAATGTACCTATAAAGTGCATACGTATGCCTACATATACACTTGTGTAGTAATTTATTAGGAATATAAATGGTTATAAAGACAATAGTGACTCACCATATTGAGTCCATCAAAGTGCAAAAAGCTCTTTGAAATAAATCATTTATCTACCATAGAATTAGTATTTAGTACATACTATTTAGGTAGGTTTTGCCATCTAGGAAATTATTGAAAGTTAGATTATTATGTGGCAAGTCAACACAAAAATAAGTAGGATGATTTTTCTCAATAATTATTTCGATCAATCAATTATTCTGATTAATCTTTCGAAGTCGCCGCAAATTGCACTTAAGGGTCACTCAGTCACATATTAAAAGTTCCAATTAAGTACCGTAAATCAAATTAAGGATTTTGCTAATATCCCGGGGTAAATACGAGTATATCAGCCCATCCCATAAATTTGAGTATGAAGTACTTGGGATGTTTAAAACGGGATGGAGGGGGACATTCAAGAGTATTAATAAATCATCATTGAGGTAAAATTGAGGAATGCCCTCATAACAGGGGTCACGGTATAAAGACCATGATTATTGCAAGCATTAGTTATTGCAGTTATTAGTTATAATCTTCTCATTTTTCTCACTGACTGCAGTGATTTATGCCGGGTCTTGCCATAACGGATCAATATTATATTTGGCTTTTTATAAAGAAAATAAAAAAGGGAAGTTATCAGTTATTTTCTGTCATATAGAGCGTTGTCATGTGACGTCACAATTTTGATGTAGATCATTTTGGGAGCCTAAACAACCAAATGTTCTAACAAAAAAACTCTTTTCCATTAATAATAAGGTAAATAGTGAACTATTGAATGGCAAAGAGGTACCAACTAATAGAAGGACTTAAGCCTTACTGTCTATCAAAATTGTATCTCTCTATTGCCTAGATTTTATGTTATTACATGGGCATTCAGTCTTATTTCCGTGTTGTAGATACAAATTAACTTTTGTAATGTAACTTTTTTTTAAGTATCCTACTTTTTCGTCCCAAATTAATAATAAAAAAAATAATAGTGTACAAATATAGTCATTTTTACGATTTTTAGTGCATTTAATTCAAATATCACTGTAGACATCATCATGCAACTTTCAAGTATTTTATTTATTTATTTAGCCATTTGATGAAATTTATCAAGGTTTTTTGGAAATTAATAAAGTAAAAATGTTAGCTTTGAGTCTCCTAAATAGCCTCTCCTTCAATTATGATGTAATTTAAGACGTCAGTGAAGATACTTTATTATATTCATTTTTGTTCAATATATTTTCTATATTGGCGGATCATGTATGATGTCATTTATTTAGTAGTCAATTCGCTATCTATTTAACGTGTATTCAAGACTGTTTAATGAACAAAACAAAAATGTAACTGTCCATGAATCCAGTTGTTCCACAATGTGCCCTGATTCAATCATCGACATAATATTTTTTGAGACTTAATCAGATAATCCATTAAATAAAATAAAATCAATCTGCAGTGTGAAGACAAATAAACATAAAATATGATTTTTGAAAAAGATTGTCCACATACATATTTATGCACATAAGTTATAAACAGAAAGCTAAATAAATTATTCTATTCAAAACGAGTTTCATATAAACTTGTACTGCATAGGTATACACGGTGAATACAAATGATAGTTCCCTGCTTCTTATTTAGGATCATGGATTATACATAAGGGTGATAATTTTGGTAAGAATGGAAAAGCGTGCGAGGAGAAAAGAAGAATTACTTATGGCATCATTGATTAAATAATATACATCTTCTTCTATCAATCATGAACGTTATCATTCCCGCCTTTATTATTCAATATTAATATAATATGAGATGGTGATAGTCGATAGAGAACTGAATAAAATCCCCAAAATGACGTCGCCTTCTGTCTGGATTTATGAAAATGGAGGCCCAGGAATTTGGAAAATACTTACCGGATGAGAAACAGATGGTTTGTCGGATTTGTCGATATAAATATGCCTTTAGTCCCCTGTTTAGAATTACACGCCACTCATTATCCTCATCTCATAACAAGAGTATGGATATTCATCTATAAAATCAATTTGACGATGAATACATCAAGTCAGACTTTAACTTTGATCTCACAACGATGCTTATTGCATGTAATATAACCTTATCCATTGCTAATCATCTACGTTCAAAAAATTTATGGAGAAATACAAGGGTAAACATATTGGTTCCCGAGGAACCATCATTAAATTAATGGAGGATGTTGGTACTGATGTCATTTATAGAAATATATATAAAAATGTTTTGAGTCATCCACACCAAATGATGATCAAGTTATCAGTAAAAAGTATTTACGAATATCGAAATGGAACTCTGAATTTTGTACTATCTCACAGTAAGTATTCAATTTTTTTTTAAATCTAACCATAAAATATGATTCTATTTTAGCTAAACATATCAAGAATTATGATACACAACTCATTAAAGGGCAAAAACAACTGCTTAAATGGTCACAACAACGGGGGTAGTAGCATTGGATGGTTTGCAACTAGTTTGTCTGAGACTACTTACTTCGCTTTAAGACTTGGGTATGATAATTAGGTTTTCCAATATTACATAGTCAATAAATATTACTTTTTTATCACTAAAGGCTTAGCTATGGTTGATGGGCTCCAAGAAATGGTGTTCAGAAAACTCATAAAAGGCATAAACAACTGTTTAAATGGTCACAACAACGAGGGTAGTTACATTGGGTGTTACATTATAATTAACAATTGTGTATATCCATCATGATAATAGTATGTTGTTATATAAGCATACCTAAATAACGGGGAAAAATCTTTTTTGATGCTCTTAATTGGGAGTAATATCGCCGGACATTACTACATAATTAGCTTTTGCTCTAAATCTGTACGATGAATTTATTTATAAAATTTTTTTATTAGTATATTTATTGTATAATTTTATGATTTTGACATTTACTTTATTATTAATAATTAGTTAGATCTCATCGATAGAGATATATCTATCCTGTGCACAATTGTATATAGCAACTTCCACATGAAGAAGAGGGGTGATTATCTTTTTGATTAAACTCCACGTCTCGCTTGTGTATTGCAACCTTAAGTTATGACATATTTAACAGAATTCCGATGTTAGAACAAGAAAAAATTATCTGGATCAATCTATTATTTCAATATTCTGTATTTATAATTTATTATTATTAATAGTTATATGATTTTAATTGTTTAATTTTGTATATTTAACTTAAATGTTTAATGGTTTATTTTTTAGCATGTAGATTATATTTAATTAAAGCCTTCTTTTTTAAACTTTGAGCTTCAAATATATTTCAAATACTCTACTTTGTCGTTTCATTAGCTATTATTCTGAGAATAAGGTTCATAATGAATTACAATTTCATGGAGTGTGACGTTTTCAAATCTACTGTAACGGATAAAAAACGTCGAAGTCAATTATACGTAGTATATCCTCATTAAACATTTTGCTAATAAATATATTAGTTATACCCTCAAAAATCATAATAAAGCAGGCAGATGATAATCACATCAGTATTTTAAACAATGATACCATATGACTTTTTTCCCCCCTCCTCCTCGCATGCGTTTTTCTCTACAATATTATCAACTATAATTATACATATACAAACTATGGATAGGTTTCGGGGATTTTAGTATGCTAATACTTGCGAGCAAAAATAGTTTTTCGCACATTTAAATTTAAAAGAAAATGTGATATAAAAAATTAGAAAAACAAAAAAAAGCGGCCGAATGAGAAGGAGCGCGCTCGTTATTTCTTGAGCGGCATTAATGCATTGCCTGCGAGTAATTTGTGACAATATAGCCTTAATTTATATCAAAAAGGTTTGTCTGTTTGTATGTTCTCGGATGACTCATTTTTGAATGTGTGCTTAATATCTTGGAACTTCGTTTCTATTTCATCCAAAAAATAATAATAGTTGGAAATAATATTATAATGGAAGAGGCCCAGCTTTTTATACTTGAGTATATATATATATATATATATATTAATTAGCAAAGCTGCTACAATTATTCTTTTATTATTGAACAATGAATATGAAAGTCTAAAATCATCACTGTTGTGTGAAAGACGAAAATTTACACTGAAGATTTGTTGTGTATCCCCTTGTTGAACTCGGAGTGGAATTGCAAATTGACATCGGAGTTTTTTCTGTCCATATCATTGTCAGATACGGAGTTGGTTTAATGTTTATTTCCTTTATCTTACAGCTGCTTGCGGCTCACCTCCCAAACATTCTTCAAATTGTCGGGGTGACCAAGTTAATTTTCGGTTATTTTCTTTTTACACATACTAGTAGAAAATATTAGTTTCAGGGATGAAAATAACGATGTAGTAACGAGAGTCCATGAAGCTCAGCACCTCATATTATAAAAAATAAATTGAATTATAGCTTTAAAAGATTTCCTAGCAATCGTTGGATACAGCCACAAGTATACAATAAGTAGAAGATGCCAATAAATAAAAGTACAGACTAAATTACTATTACAAAGAATATATGGGGAATACAGGCGCCGCAACAGAGGAGTGGACCTTGGGCTCTCACTCTTTGAAAGACATTAATAATTAATGTAACGTAATCATAAGCATTTTATAAGGAGTTTCCAAGATAGATAATGACGTCAAAAACTATGACCGACTAAAGGTGAGTTCACTGAAGTGCTTACCCACTCATTTAATACGGATAATTTCTCCCTCTCTTAAAATTAAAGAATTACAACATAAGGATAATAATAATAATTAAAAGGAAAATAAATGCGTGCTTTATTGTGCGTAAGCACTTCAGGGAACCCACCTATAGTTTGCTCATTCATTACTCTACTCATACAAAGAGATGTCATCTTTGTAAAGAAAAAGAATGCACACGAGAAGAAGGCGGGAGGGAGACGTATGATATTTGTGAATTCAGACCCTTTGTTACTATCAACTACTTTGGGGGATAAAATGCATTACAATTATAAAAAGAAGAACCTTCTACATCTGTAATAACATTACTAAATGAAAAATATTATAATTACCTACGCTAATGAAGTTATGTTTTTGCATCTATTTGTTTATTAGTCAGTCACTAGGAATACACCAAATGTTAAAGATCGACATAGATCAAACTCGATACGAATATTATATATGGTCACAGTAAGAGATCATTAAACTTTGATGGGTTAAGGTCAAAGCAGCACAAAATGTTAATAATGCATAATCAACCATAACTTTGGAACATATTGAGGTACAGAGCTCAAATTGATGTTTTTATGCAGTTTAAAAACCATGCTTAAGATAGCAAAACATTTAATTTATGAAAAATGAAAATAGGTTGAGGTTTGTGCTCTACCAAATGCCCATTCCAGTTATACTTAAATTCATATATTTATTTTATCATGCAATTTTAAAATAATTCATTCCAAAGAAAGGCGAGAATGCTTACTTCAGAGGAAGAAGTTAACACCACGAACACCAACTATATAATAAAAAAAAAAAGAGTCAATTGCAATAACATTTTTTCCTCTTTTTTATTTCTAAACTTAGTTTTTTTATTATAAAAAGGACATTCTTGCTTATACAATGAGATTATTGATACATGACAAATAGCCAGAGAAAAATGGCTACTCATCAGGTAATACAGATCCGAAACGGTTTATAAATTTTTTCCGCCGACAAATAATTAACCACAGGGTAACTGTTGTTGCAAATAATAAGAGGTTATAGTTTATATTGATGCTCTGGGTACGAATGCACGGGTAAATGTATTAAGCGGTACATCCCTAATATATTAGAGAAGAAGGGATAAACCTTTTCATAAGACTCTTGGTTTTTGCAACAACTCTACATAGTTTAAGCTTATGAGAAACAAATGCTTTATTCAAGCATTAAATCAAATAATATCATCAATTTGAGCATTCATGTCAATAGACAAGATCTTTAGTTTTTGTTTATTATTATTATCATTTTTTTGGTGGGAAAGTGAAAAAATTGGATTTCATACATCAGGGAGTTTTAAATGTTTTCTTCTTTTTTTTTTTTAAATGTGGTTTCTCTCACGACTCAAATGGGTGGTGATTCTTTTCGACAGAAGTTAATTAATAATTATTTCAGTTACTATGAAATAATTACTAATTAACTTTGTTTTTAGAAAACAGAAGATAATATTTCCTCACTTTGATAAGCTCAAAAAGAGGACAATTATATATTTAAGACTATGCTGTACCATCATGTATGGGTACAATTTATATATACTATCACCAGCACAGAACGTCGTTACCTTTATTGTATCTCGTACTTTTTCTAAAAGAAACAGGAAAGAAGCACAAAAACTGTTGCCAACCTTTTAATTAATTGTAGGGAACACCTTAAAAAGAGTTAATTTGAAATTCAACCAGTCAAGTTCTGAACTTTTATAAAAGGGGGAAGTGAAAAATAGACAGCTGACAATAAACTAAAATGTACATTTTTAGGCAAATGTTAGATCAAAGTCTCCCAAAATTATAGGAGCATGAGCCAAGATTAACATGCGTCGTTAATCATTATGTTTAGTAGGAAATTTGGTCTGCTTTGTGATATGAGCTGTGTACAATGTTGAGTAGTTAATGTTCCGAAAAGTTAACAGTGTAGTGTAGCAGGGAAGAGCTTGACATTGCTGGAAATGACGCCCCAAACCATCACTCCGGGAGTATTCTTGGTCATAAACTTGGATTTTATGCTGGGGCATCCATTGTGCTCTTGAGGCTGAAATTGGAGTCAATGGCTGGGTGGCAGACAAGAGAGAATATATTTTCATCCCTCAACAGCAACATTTTTGGAGAGGTTTTGCTCGCGAGTGAGTAGAAGATCTTTTTCCCCTATCTCCATGCACTTCTCTTTGACTACAAAGCTCACCAGTTGTTTAGGATCTTCTCTCTTAACTTTGCTCCAATATCTTTTTCAGAAGTCGGCCCATAGAACACCAAGACATCTTATACTTTTTATCCAACGACGAAAAACGTGTTATGTGGATATTCTTTAGGCAGAGCTTTACCTTACTTATGTATTCCTTGAAAAAATCAGTTTTCTTGCATTCACCCAATAATTTAGCTGTACCCCACCGGCTTATATATGGCCGTGGGTGTCAAGCCACGCGAGAGTGAGTTTCGTATCTCTTTCCTCTGCTCCTACATTATGCACTAATAATGTGCCCATCTTTGTATATAGCTCAAGAAGATATATGTAACCTAGTATTGCAGACTTCGGCCGCCGACAAAACGGATCGACGATAAAAGTGCTAATTTTTGCTCTAGTTCTAATAAACATTTGTTCATAAGCTTTTTAAATTATTTTCCAAGCCTGAAAACAACATTATGCCTCTTTAAATCAACTAAATAAAATATTGTCATCTTATCTATAAACAAAATATAAGGACTATGTACAAGGTACGTACTCAAGTAGGAAGGGTATTAAAGAAAGTTCACGACATGTTAAATTAGGAGATGGTACTTTTTTTTAGTTGTACATGTATATATAAATATTTATATTTAATTATGTGTTCTTATAAATATACCAAAGGTAAGTGAGAAATATTTTTAATGAAAGATATATAATGCCACGACTAAAAAATAAACTAAAAAGAACGATAACACACACCAGTTTTCCTTTTCTAATCTTAAAACTACTATATTTCTCTACATTTTACGTGTGATTTAAGGGGAGGAACTTTGGTGCATGAATCCCACAAAATTAAGTATAAAATGTAAAATAAAGTATTGTAAAAGTTTTTTGAGTAAGTATCTTTTTGCCATTTTTTGATACAGAATTGGAACATCCCTAGTAAGTACTATAATTAGTGTTGATTAAACTCGTAAAAAATCTATTTTGTTAAAGTCGACCATTTTCTGACCATTACTTGAATGTTCACCCGAAATATTCTGTATGAAATTCGACTTAACTTGAATTGAATAATGAGATGAAACTAGAAACATTTGAGCAATAATTAGTCAAATTTATCATATCACTCAAAAGATAGTAAATACAGATTAAATCAATTTTCAATATTGTCAAAGAAAAACAACTCCATTAATTATATATGATGTAGAAATTCTCAAAAACTCGAACTCAAAATTTGATATATTGTCCTAAATCGAATGCGAGTTGATGCAGAATTCGAAATTTAAACTCAACCGGACTTGAATCCAACACTACTAACAGCTACTATACATAGTGCACATACCTAAGCCAATGAGTTAGGAAAAAAAAACATTTTTGCAAATTATTACAAATATTTTCTAAAATAAAATATATTAATGAAGCTTACATAGGTATATTACCTAGTCTCGTCCTTCATCTCATCTCTTTGATGCAAAAATATATCCAGACATGGATAATTTCTTTAAAAAATTGTTAGAATGGAGATTTGTTTTTCTTCTTCTAATAATTATATATATCAATAGAAAATTGGATTTGATTGATTATACCTATACTTGTCTTCAATCCAAATATAAATAAAAAAAATCTTTTTGGAAATTATTATATTGGAAAGAGCGGAATTTCCTAATTTTATATTTTCTTTAAAGATAGGAATCCTTTGTGTATAATATCTACGAATTTATATCCTGGATTTGATCAATTAGGTACACGTTTGTACATATATATAAAATACCTATAAATATTACTTATCATCATAAATTATTGATGGCTACTTTATCATATGGGCTTAATTAGAGAAAAGACAATAGAATTCAAGTCCTTGATATCATAGCATTTTGAAGGATCCCTTCCAAATACTTGATGAGTATGAAAACCAATCTAGAGTTGTGTTTATTTAGAAATAAGTTGAAATTCCTTCCGTTCAAATTAAAGACACGTCGTTACCTTTATTGTATTACACAACCATTCTTCCAAAAAGAAAAAAGAAACAAAATCATCAGGTAGTTAGCCAAATAAGTCAATCATACCAACTGCTATTCATCTCTTAAGTTCTTTCAGACTATCCTTCTTATATTATTTATCTACAATTTGTATTAAGAAATACGTATATGTAACTCATAATAATACATTATAATTCTACAGAGTAGTTTATTCCATATTGTATTATTATAATGCTTATTAATATTTTAAATAAAGCAAAGCTATTCATTTTTATTTCTATATAATAAGCAAAACTTTTTCATAAAAATAATAAAATATATACCAGGGCGGATCGGAACGAACACTCCGGGAATTATTTCTACTTTTTTGTATACTAGGGACGTCGTGAATTCTCCCTTTTTACACAATAAACAATGTAAGTTCTGCAAAGGGAAGAAAAAATAAGATACGTCATGTCAAAAAATAATAATGAGACGTCATCTGTGATATCATAAAAAGCAACATATGTATTTTATAGCTTTGAATTCAACCAATCAACGTTCAGAACCCTAATAAGAGTGAAAAAGTAGATAATCTATATGATCAAGCTGACCAAACAATGCAATATAAGTGGATTACCGCCATAATACAGTATATTTAGTACACAACAGAAACTATATTAATAAAGTAAAGTGTGTATGTCTGTCTCTAACACTAACAATTTGAAGAATGTTTTGGAGGAGATAAAGAATAATGCTCACGACAGCTGTAACAAGGGAGGAAGGAAAAAAGGATATAAAAAAGGGCATTTGCTAGAATTACTCTGATGACGATCCCCAATTCTACTCTGAGTCCAACAAGGACTCAGAATTATAACTCTGCAACAAATCCTCAGGGTTACGCTCCGTCTTTTATGATCACACACGAACGTTCAAAGAGGGTTTGAATATAATTTAATCTATGTCGGAAAGGATATTCGCTACTCAGGAATTTAATAATAATAACAACTGCTAAAGAAAAGAAAATGAAAAACAAATTCACAGGTCAGCTAAAAAACACACCGGATTGACATATATGTTCATGTGCATTTTGTGTATACATTAATACGATTTGAATGAAATGTAAACGCTTGGATGTTCTCATCAGTCATCTCAACACGTCACATGAATTGATATGTCGTAAGTATTTATTAGTTCGACTGAGTGTGTACATGATAAATGGAAAGTAACACTAAGGATTTCTTCGGGGATTTATCTTCCACATACATATAATATTAAAGGAGATTTTTTTTAGCCGACGTCTAATTACTCCGGTAAATGCTCTGTGTACTATCACTACTCTCAATTAATAATTCAATCTGAGAGAGAAAGAAAAAAAAAACACTTGAAAATCCGTTAAAACTACCCAATCTTTACTGATTAAAAAATATTGATGTTTTATTATCGTCCTTATGCGTTCATTAAATATATAAAAGAACAAAGATTGAACAAATGGTTTGTAGCGCAACGCAAGAGTTATCTACAGCGTGTACTACAAAGTAAATGGGTAGGAATGTAAAAACACGCACTCATCATTCACAACAACTATAATATGTATTTTATGAAACTATTATTACCCTGAAGGAAGAACCCAAACCTTTTTTTTTGAGGAGCAATAGACGCAATATACATAGACGTTTTGTAATTTTCTGCAGGATTATCTGAATAATATAATGTTTCTCTACATAGGTAAATGGATAGATAGAAAATGGACATGCCGCTCCATAATGATGAATAACATTCAAAGTGCACTCACATAGGTTTAACTGACTACACCTAGTCAATGCTTGTTGGGATTTATATAAAAAGATCAATGAATCAAACTTAACGATGAAAGGGATTTTTTTTTCTGACAGTTGGTACATAGTAAACTAATTGACTTTGCATGTATATCTGTAGATGAAGTCAACTCCTTGGGATGATTCATTCCTAGAGAATTTCATTAGCTAATGTTTAAAATAAATAATAGTACAAGATCTCCATAATATGAGCATTAGACTGCCACGTTTTTGGCTTCATATTCCGTCCTACTTTTTTGCTCTGAGCAATATAAAAACTGACATTGGCAATCAAGGACGTCGGCAAGATTATATTTTGATGTGGCAAAATTTCAAAAATTTAACTTCAAATATTAAATTTATTAGAAACAAAATTCAAAAATCCACAACCATTCACCAAAAATTAAAATTTTTCGGGAAAGAGTTTTAAATATTATATTTTTTGGCAAGAAAATTAAAATATCCATATATGTTCTTTGTAGTTTCCTTGTTTTATCAAAAATAACATAGCAAAATTTAACTTTTGTTGTAGTGATTGCTTTTGAGGAGGATCTAAGATAAATCAGTAAAACTGCAAATCAGTTCCTTCACCTCTTATATTATTAAGAGCAAAGCGTATAATGATCAACTAAATACTAATAGGTATAAAAAGGTCTATAAATGGCCAACATCAACCCAAAAATCCAAATTTTTCAAAATAAAATGACCTGTACCACGTCAAAATGCCTTGAAAGGTCACAAACTTTGCCAAAGTCAGTTTTTTTAATTTTTTCCTTGCAGAAAACGCATTTGTGCATGGTGAAAAAATTATCCCAAAAAACGAGACAGGCTAATGTACATCTAATAAAATATTCGAATGCACGTATATCATTTTATTAAGGTTATTTGATATTGTATTATGTATCTACATAATATGTATATAATATTAGGCTTTAAGCCTACTTACGTGGGAGTAAGATGCTGATTGAGATGTGTGTAAATATTTATTCAAAAATGTTACATTGTCATCATACCATATTTTTTTACTCAGTTCTCAATAGTTCTTTATTTTCTTCTTTTGAGTTATAATAAAATCTTTAATCAAAACTATAAGATGATTAAAAGGTGAAGGTTTTACTAGTATACCTAGTAACCACATTTTTTTTAGGTTTGAATAAAATATGGCTTTTTAGAACATAAGAGCAAAAAAATAAACGGCTAATTGATCCCCGTTACAAGATTCTTACCGTACATGCCTTTAACAATTAATGGAAAGTATGAACGGGTCTAAAGCCCGTCATAAACATACTGACATATCTAGTTGACTTTCAGACGCAGGTCATATTGTTTATTTCACAATTATACAACCGCCAGCTTCGCCAAAAATGAGAAATTTCATAACATACTATTTTGTTTTTTTATTGCAGTCGGATCGGGAAAGAAATACAGGGAATGATAATTTAGTATATTTAGTTATGATTACCTTAAAATATCCGAATAAATACTTAGACTATACTTTTTTATTTTTTCTAACGAAATCCCAATATTTCCCGGGAGCCCACATAAAGATCCTATCCTGGAAAATGAAAAATCCTAACATCTACTCTCTAATATTGTGTCAAATAACCACTGTTTTGTTTTTGAGTTTCTTATTGAAAACAAACATTTAGAAAGTTTTTGTTTTTTGTAATATTTATTTATTTATTATGTGACCCATCAGCACATAAATAAGCTTGAAATATTTTTTTCAATAGGAAAAGTAATTATCATTTATTTATAATGAAAAATTACTATAATTAATCTCCAAAAATTGCACTTAAAGGTCGCAGAAATTTTCGATCACAATTATTGAAAAAAATATTATGAAATACTGTATTTGAATGGTCATATCGTAGCCATTTTTTTTTTTTTTTTTTGCTAAAGTGATTACTTTTAATTATCCAAAGTATCCCAAAAATTTAAATATGAAGACAATAACTGACCAAAATATGTCTATAAATTATTTGGAGGGTTCATATTTATAAAATATTTTATAAATAAATTGACAATGTCTTTTTTTCTTAATTTTTGTTCAAGATTGGTTTTTTTGATATATTTATAGAATTTTATGGATTTTGACCTTTGCTGATAATAAAAGAGTCAAATATTTTGCATCAAATTATATCAATAATTCCGAAGAGCCTATTCCAAATAGGTTTCTCAGTCGTACATCTGTATTAGACAATAATTTTTTTCCAGAAATGTGATGAAGTATCATGATTTTTTCAAAAACCCAAAGTTCTTGTTTTGGGAACCCTTTCTTTTTCATACATCTATCCATAATGACAGGAATAGCTCACTCAAAGTGCAACAATGCATACAAAGTTCTAAGATAATATTGTTTGAGTTGTTAAATGGTGTTTTACTTTAGACAAGCAATTTGGATTCAAATTTGAATTTGTTCGACTTGAGAGTTCTACATCCGAGAGTATGTACAAATCATTTTAATTTTTCAATCAAATTTATTTTGTAAAATATTATGGTCAAAACTGGATGTGCTCACATAATTGCGCTTTGTATTAAAGAGCCTTTGTTCTATCGTTATTCTTTTATATTTTATTGACTTACATACACAGGTACCGTTCACCATTTTTTAAAAGTGAAGGAAGCAATAACAGTATTTAAAAAAGAAAAGGGATATTTTTGGCTGCTATACGTTGGGTGACCAATCAACCAGTTCATTTCAACTGTACTCCTTGAACATCCTGTTCAGAGTGTCTGAAAAAAAAGTAAAAATTCATGCAAGGGTAATTTCTGATATAGCAAACATGTGTAACTGTCAACGGCGGCATTTATTGAGGGGTGGCATGAGCGGCCACAGAAAAAATATATATTCGTTGCCATTCATTTCTTTTGTTTTTTTGTATTAGTAATTTATAGGTCAATTTAAAAATAAAGGAGGATCAAAATTAATTTATTTTCAATTTTTTAAATCTAAGATTTAAAAGAGAGTCAAAATTTAACATAAAATTTTACTAATTTTAAAATATTCAACCTCCTCAACAATATTATGTAAGCAAACAGCACTCATCCCCATCTGGCCACATGTCATATTGCCATTGGACATCTTGCCTATATGATAATTTTAAATTCTCCAAAAGTGGTGAGAGCATGAACCCCTTTGACATCTGTTGTGGGGCCCATAAAAATAACTGAATAACACAAAAATGAGTACTTTTATAATTAAGAGCAATTTCCAAACTCTCTCCTTCTCTTTCAGAATGAAGTATTAAAGTATATGCCTATATTTTCCAGTAATATAGGCATAAATATTTATGTAGATTGATCACAGACCTTCAGCATGCACACAATAATTTTTGTCCTACCCTTACTTGGAGAGAAAATCTATGTAATACATGTATCCAAATAAATATATAATATAAGAGAGATCAAATATCAGCTTGTCAAAAAAAAAAAAAAAAAAAATGATAAATTGAAAATATACATATTATGATTGTTTGAAAAAATATTATTATTGATACATTTAATTAGGTTAGGAGATGGGGAATCAAGTGAAAAAAACAACAACAAAGAAAACTATTCTTACAATTCAACCATAAAATAATTGATTACATTCTCACTTAGTTATACGACAGAGGCGTAGATAGTAAGAAGGGAGTATAAGAAAAAATAATAATTTAAACATATGAGGTTTTGAGGTTTCTTCCATGATCTCTAACAAGGGCGGTTTTACCGTGAGCTGAACTTAGGGCAAAGAGAAATGCGCGGAGTTATTTTCTATAATAATGATCTTAGATTTGAATTTAAAAATAGCAAATATCAGATTATTAGTCAGCTCAAGAAATCCACAACGCACTCCCGCTCAGTTACTTATTTTGTGAGTGCGCTTCCTCTCTTTTTTAAGAAATGAACGCACTACTACTCCAGCTCAATTAAAAATGAGCGGTGCTCTTTTTTTCGCTCGTAATAACTCTTTACGACTGCAATTAAATTATATATATCGCAAGCTCAAGTGTACCGTATGATATTTAATCATCCAAATGATTGGTTTAATTAAAATAGGTGTGCCAATAACTTTTTTTAACTTTTAGTGTATTTTGGGTACAAAAAGTTGGGGAACCACTCACTGTCTTAGGGGATATTTATTTACAAAGTTTCGTGTAATAACATCCAGTTAAGCCTGCTAATTAGTTTCAGGTTGTAAATAAGTTTCTCAAGTTTTTGAAATGATGCTTGAGTGAGAGTTTGACATTTTACTATTTACAAAAATAAAAATAATCGTACACCAGTTAGGAAAACTCGTCTACAGATAATAAAGATTTATCTTCCAACGGTATTTCCACTCAGGAAGAAGCTGACTCGGAGCGAAATTTTTTGATGTTATTTCATAGGAAGTAGAAACAGAAAAAGTTATACAGATTTATATGAATGAGCGAAAATTCGAGCAATTTTATCGCTCTTCTAAAATGATGAGTGTACTTCCACTCTCTCTCAAGAATTTTGAGCGCCAAACTCTTTCCAAATTTTTTTAAGGAATAATTTCGAATCCTCCTTTAATTTAACAAAGGCCATTTATTATTTTTATTTCGTAAAACTTTTGTTTCTATAAAGGGCCTCCAATTTAAAACTTAAGATATACTACATATGTTTGTATGCGTGTAGTATACCTATAATATTAGACTTGGTAAATTTGGGTTTCATTTCATTTTTAGATGTACAAAAAATCAAATTTCAATTGGGTAAATTGGCGTTAAAACCGCTAACTCAAAGAAACCATAGCCTTAAACCCCGTTTTTTCCCCCTTCATTATTTTTTTATGTAGATTAAAAGATTTATTGATGGAAGTTTGAAATCCCAAAGCCTCTTAAAAAGGTTTGTAGTATTTAACGATGTAGTTATTCTCACCTCCAGGTCTGAAAAGCGAACTTCCCTATTATTAAATGTATATAATTGGTTTTTGTATAAACTGAACATTAATTATTAAAAAGAAAAGATCAAAATAAGACACTTTTGAAAAAGTTAAATGAATAATTTTGCTATTTGTGATATGCAATGATTGAAATTCTATTGATGAATGTTCTAATGTTTAACTTGTCTACTGACATTTTACTAATTGATAAGTATTGTATTGATTTTAAAACTCTTGCACGCGTATCATTGATGATACGTGAGTTCACTTCAGTGGTACAAAGAAAAACGTTAATAGATCAAGTCTCTGCTATTGGTTACTTAGTTTGGTAATAATGGTGTTAGATGGATATGAATACGTCATGACCTTTATTGTATCTCGCACTCTTTCATTCAAATAGAAACATAAAAAAAGACCCAAAATCAATTGGTAGTTAGCCAATTATTGCCAGCAAAGGAATTATTATTGCCTTGGAATTATTTACTGCTGAACAGGATCTATTTTGAAATTTACCAATTAAAAGAAGCAAACAAATCGAGAGTTGAAAATATATAGCGAAAATACTTCTGTTAGTAGTGAGGTAGTATCAATAAAAATGTATCTAGTACAACTACAATTTGTATACAACATATATGAACAGATATGTATATAATAACAGATATTTGTGGTCAACCCTGAGGTTAATTTCTACATATATGTGAATGTACAATGGACATAAATTGAAAAACCAATGACCTATGTTTAAAATGCATGTACATTGTTCATTGTATACTCATTGGCGAACCCTGGGATAATAAATGATTAGCTGTAAAGTTCATGTATATCCAGAAAGAAAAGACGTTTAAAAAGAAGGGAATGTCAATTAAAAATACAAGAAGGACCTCCTTTAAAATAAATAGTAGAATATACGAACGTAATTAAGGGAATGGCAATTGGCATGTAATTTAATTATTATTAGACAATTATTTTTGGCAAGTTGGAAAGGGAGAGATAATGATGGTAATATAATATAATATTCAATTCCTCATTACATGCGGTTAAGTTGTAATTCCAGTTCCAGGTAAAGAGGGGGCACAACAAAATTTAACCTGCTGCTTAGCCCGGAATAAATATGCCATCAATACTCTAGAGGTACAACATACGAGTAACCCCACTAAAAACCCACAACAACTAAAAATATAAAGTGTGTGTGGCCTGCCCGTTAAATTCATTATATTTTTTCTTTAAAAAAAAAAAAAAAAAAAAAAAACGAAGGAAATTATCTATGTTAAGGGGAAAAAAATGATTTGTGTCACTCTGAACCTAAGATCGTTGATATATACATACAATTCATATAATACAAACGCATTTTGGAGCACTCTATCTGTCTTCCTCTTCCCTCTGTTTCTTATTGGATGAAGAAAAACGAAAAATAAAACAAGGAGTAGGAACATATTATATATCTCATCGTTAATCATTTCTATCTTTTGAAACATGATTTAACGATATGCTTTATTCTCATGACGGGGATTTGGATTCATTTCTACCTTCTTGTCTTTATAAGCCTTGTTGCTCAGAGCTGGTCAACGGAAGATGATGACACGAATGCGGACTCTAATCTTGAGGTAAGGGACTATTTTATATCAGTTTATATCATCATGATCAGTACTCTAAATACTCATCATTTTTTTAGAGTTGTAGATTTCTGAGTCTCAAATGCTCTTATCGAGGTGGATGTGGAGCAACACTTCGAAGCTACCTGTTGGAGTGTAATGATTTAATCCAGAACAAAACAGAGATATGTTCCGAGAGTTGCAAATATACATTAATTGGACTCACATCCACTCCAGAAGGAAAGAGCATGCTGGATGTAAGTAGTATGAGCTAAATATGTATATACATACTAATGATGTTGGGTTCACTGCTACTAAAAGTATAGTGGTGCTGATGCATTTAAAACGGTACTATAGGAAATTGGTGTTGGAACATATACTTCCACCTCCACACCTCATAACAAATTGATCTGCCGATGACGTAACCACCTAAATTGTCAGTTACACTAATCCCGACCTTGCCCTAAAAATTGTCCGTAAAAAACCCCAACACAAGACAAAAATACGGTTGAAAAGTACCGAAATAACGATACCTAAATTGGGAGCCGGTTAGAAAACCTTGCATCGTTAGAGCACTAGTATATATACTAATGCAGTGGCTCTCAAACTCTGACGATACGTGGAGGAACCTTATAAATATTTAGGCTAAGCCTCCACTATTGCATAATCATTTTGGCTATAACAGGAGTACTTGGCTATGAACTTGATAAGGAGATACTCAGTGTAAAAAGTTTGAGAGTCCCGTGTTTATTGTAATTAATGTACAATTATTTTTTAAAAGAAACTCTAATCTGCAAATTTTATACATATATAAAAATAATTATTGCTCATTTTTGCATGAGTGAATTCACTCTGCGTTTAATTGCTCTTCTTTAAATACAAATTGCTAATCATTACTCCTGTATTTACCCCTCACTTGTTTGATTAATATAATAATTTATATAAATTTAGTGCGATTGTGGAACAGATGAAGAATGTCTCAATTCCAGATATCGATTAGAAATATGCAGCAAAGACTCAGTACTCTACGCAAATCGTCAAGACACTGTTGTGTCATGCACTGAGGCAAAATGGATTTGCATGTCTGACTCGGAATGCTCCAAAGCCCTTGAGTACTATAATATATTTTGTAAGTCCATGTTTCGCGGAAACAAATGTACAAATCGATGTCGTAACTCCATAAACATCCTCAAAAAACAGAATAAAGCTGCGAAACTCGAGACTTGTTTCTGTGATAATGATGAAATCCTGGGCTATAAATGCTCTGACATCAAAAGAAATATGAAAGAGCTTTGTCTTTTTGAAGATACGGATGTCTCCTCTTCATTTGGAGGTGAGGAACAGGAAACGAATCCTCAAGAGAAAACAAATGAAGAACATATTGATGATGAAGAAGACAAAAAGCTGGAGGAGAAGGATGGAGGTGAAACGGATGTTGTATCAGCTACAACAGAGTCTATTTTTGGAGAAGAGGATCTTATATCAAATGTGATCCCTGATGAATCTTCTGATCATGATAAACCAAAAAAGTCAGGTGGTAACCTTGTTAAAAGCTATTTATTTATGGATGTTCTATCTGTGATAATTTTAATTTATAGGAACTTTATAAAGAAATCTGTGATATAAATAATTAATTAATTAAAAAAAAATATATTACAAACTCATATTTTATGTGAGTTGAATTAAAGTCATTGTCAGCATAATAACAAATACACTATCTACATATTTAAAAGTCGAAATTGCTTTAATAAATTGGATTATATCATTATTTGAATGGATTCTTTTGCTCTAAAAGTATTAATTTCTATATTTAATTATTAGACCATAGTCCTCAAGCAAGAGGTATATGTAAAATATAATATACATGGATGGTATTTGAATCAAAATCTTTTTTAGAATGATCCTAGGGTAGATAATTCAGAGCAATGGAATCCTCCAATGTCCACGTCATGAACATAAATCTTGTTCATAACTTTTAAAACAACTTTGATACTAAAATAAAACTCTCTCTTGGTCCCCGTTCAGGCTTTTCTATTCATCGGGGTTGGGGGGTTGATAAATTATGTACAGAAGCACATTCGTTAATTAAAAAAAAAAAAAATGAAACGTCTTTCACGTGATCCGAATACATTTGGGAACCCAAAAACATTTTTTCCTCAATATATGCTTGTATAATGCAGGGAGATCAGAGAAAATTCAATCAAATATTTCAAAACATCAATAATTTTTATTGTGTATATCTACTGATTAGGTGCCTTTTTTCATAACTGCTGAACGGTGTATGGATTGTTTCGCAGGGGGCTACAGGATTTTATTTTGAGGGGGACTTGGTTTTTGGAATCTAAAAAAATTGAAATGAAATGTAAAATATTAATTTTTTTCGAAAAAATTTCAAAAATCCACAGCTATACACAAAATATTAAATATTAAGGGGAAAAAAAATCAAAATTTAATTTCAAATATGAAATTTTTAACTCTTGTTCTTTATTTTGGGAGGGCTACACCCCCTCCATCCCTACCCCGTGGACGCCCCTGGTTAAGTTCATCAATTTGTAAGCAATGTAGATGAAGAAATTGAAAAACGTGTCCAAATAAACATATTTTTCGGGATTATTCTAGATTGAATGGCCACTAGGAACCCGTGTTTGTGGAATATTTGGATGAACATGGTTGTGTGAGTCTATTTTCTCTAAGATGAATGTGAAAAATATATATCGTTAAAACTCACTTTTGAGCACATACACCAAATAATGAAGTTTGTCACAACCAGTATGAATGCAAACTTTAAAAAGATAGCTAAGAATTCACGAGTAAATGACAGTTTTATAGAATTATAATATGTCTTAATAAAAAATATTCAAACGTCAATGACTTTGATCATGTTTATGTTATTGACTGTCCAATTAAAATTAAAGCCAATGTTTCATTAGGGTGGCCTGCACGATGATCTCTTAATCTTATTTTGGTTATCACCAAAAAACTTTTGAGAGGCCTTGTTTTGATATACTGTGGATGGCGTCATGTTTCATATTCCCTCGTGACGTACAGACTGCAAGAGGAAATTTGTCTGCGATCAAGAAGCAAAAACAAAACCTCAATAACTTGGATTAGAAAAGTATAATGAAAAACTTTTACCAATCAATCTTTGCAAGAATGATTCAATATGGCCACCTCCAGCCTCTATCACTGCCTCTACTCGAGGTAGAAACTTGGCACAGGCTGCCACAATATAATCGAAGGACATGTCGATGCTACCCTTGAGCTCTTGCACATTTCCGTGTGATGTCTTCTCAACCTTGCGCTCTAAGACACTCCTACAAACTGCAGTCAATTGTTTATTCTTTTCAATTTACTCAAATAAAGGTTGCGTAGATAGTTATTAAGTATTTTATGGTACTCTCAGCGCTCCTGGTGGACATATAAGTATCCACGTTGCTAACTATGTAGAATTGGACAAAAATTAGGCATGTGATCATTCTTTTGCCAATTAATTTCAGCTTTGGCTCTTAAGAATGAACAAAAACATGAAAACTGAACAGTGCTGAGTTTCCGTTGATTTTATTAGTTTATTCATATACTTTGACCTCTCAAGGAGTTCAAAAGGTCATGATTAGATATAGAATCCCATTTCGTGATTCTTTAGCCAGAGTTTCTGTTTTCCCTTGCTCTATAGGTAGAAAGCAAAGAAACGGAAATATGCTACACTGAAATATTTTCTGAAAATTTAAAAAAGAAATATTTGAATAATGAAACATTCATTCATTATTACATTCCTCAATCCTGTGCATGAATTATAACTTTAGTATACAGGGCCGTGCAATACAATTGAAACAAACTTTAACCTCACACACATTCTGTATGAGCACATCACGGTCAAGTTTTCCTGCTCATATAAGAGATTAGGTGACTAATAAAAATAATGTCAGTTTTTTTTCATTTTGTGTCAATTGTCGAGATTGATCACCGAATTATTAAAGGCGGGCCACAATGCAAAAGCCATCTCCAATCTCACTGGCTACCTCAGAAATGCTAGAGGGAGGGTCCTTAAGAAGGTGGAGACCTTTTGGAACGGCAAAATCACCAGAAAAGTCAACAACAGATCTCAGGAATTCAGGGTAGGGCTCAATAAATCCATCAAGGACAAAACCAAAACCCTTTAGGACTCTATGTCTACGGGAGTTGGAGAGGCACACCTGCACCACTTCAAGACCGCCATCATGTGCGTGGCTGAATGCTCCTCTCTGCGGATACCATCAAAGCCTCCTTAGCATTCCGTGGGAGAATTGAGACATTGATTGAGCATGTAGATATAATATTGAATAATAATATGCTTTTACCATTTATGTTATTAAATAAAACCAAAAAATTCGTCACAATACATTTGTTCAGGATAGGAATGAGGCCAAAGTTTGTTACAATTGTAGTGCACGATCGACCATGTATAGGAGTTCAAGACCCTGTATAGTGTAGAGTCTATTCTCATATGTCTAGATACTAGCTATATACTATGGTAAGCATTTGCAATATATCCTTTTTTTTAACTTAAAAAACGGTTCTAGGACCAAATCATTTTTCCCAAAGGAAATTTAGCCAAATGACAATTTGCCGAACTGACATTTCACAGAAATACCATTTGGGACATTAGGCCAAATAATGATATTTAATATATTGATTGCATATTTTAATTCAATTTGAAATGATGGTATTATAAATAGGTTATACAATGTCATATGGGTAAATTACGTATAGATTTTTTTAGTTGGAAAAGAAATCAAGGTTTAAATAGGTATTATTAAATCATAATACATAAGAATCAGAGTAGGATAATAAGAAATTACACATTATTTTTCTAATGCCGATTTTGGAATACGCACCCAATTTTCCAATTGTCATTACCTAAATATCAATTGTATCATCACTAGCTTATAGAAAAGACTCCTTTTGAGGAGAGCTTTTAAATTTTGAGGAATCCTCCAGGATTTTGTGTGAGTTTAACAATTTTCAGCAAGTATCTATAATTTAAGAAAATTGGAAATTATCCTTGTGGAAGGTTGGGAATAGAGGAGCACAAACTGATATCTGTGGAGGGATGAAGGTCAAAGAGTTATATAATCCTTACCTAGGTTTGCCTACTAAAAATGACAACTTTTCAAGACGTTATGTTTTATATGGGAAAGAAGGATCCTTTTAAAATATGTTTCTTCGGTCAATAACATCCTAAAATAATATCTCAGCATATATGAAATAGAATAGCTATGAATACATCTACTTCTTTCGGTTGGCAGACTTTGAATTTTGGCTTGTTTATACATTTCTTGTCGTTTTTCAAAGAACATATTTTGATGTTATTAACTATATAGAATGAAGTTAATTTTTGTATATCATTATTACCCTATTTTATGAGTTACGAAATAAAATAAAATATTTCTTTTGATTCAAGACTCTTTTTGACACTATCGAGAAAGGTCTGTGCGTTTGGTTAACATTTGTAATTTTATAAAAAAAAATCATAATGTAATTAAATATTGTCAATTTACATCAGATATATGTAACTAAAAAGCATTTTTATGTAGCTTCATAGTTTTGTAAGTAAGCTATTATGGAGGCATGCACAACCAAATACATGCTCTTCTACATAAATAGATAAAACATTTTATTTTAATAAATTTTTTAAGCCATTAGATAAAGTTTCTTTAACTATTTTTTTAGAAAGTTGCCTATTATATTTCTTTTTATTTTATTTAAAACGGCGTCTCTCTTGGTTTATTATCCAATATGGGACCACAGTAAAAACGTTTAATCATTCATAAATAATTTTAACATATTTGACAGATCTATTTACCAATTTTCGAATTTCAATAAACCAAATTATTTTTATCTGTGGTATTCAAATGACTATTTTCTTACATAGACGGCAAAACCTCGACCCCCCTCCGGTTAAGAACCAGTTTTCTAGTGTGTTCGCTTTTTTTTGTGAAAGAAACAATTGACTTTAAAGAATTAAGTAAACAGACCAAAAGTTTAAAAAAAGATCAAATATATCTTTTCATTAAAGGATGAAAATTTTTATAGTACTTATTAATATTTATTTTTTTGTCTCAAATTCACATTTGCATATTTTAATAAATAAAAATTATTTAAAATATACTATAATAAACTAAAAATAAGTAAAATCAAACCAAACTAGAATGGGCACTTCCTAAAGTACAAAATTCCGCCTCAGGTCATTTTTCTTCAATTAAATTTTAGCAATCTTTATAAATTCTACATATGGACAGTAATTTGAGCTCTTTATGGTCGATTATGTACTTGTAACGTTTTGTTATACCTTGACTTGATCTTGGCCCTTCAAATTTAATGACCTATTACTCTGCCCATATAATCAATCTTTGCAGGGGCATCAAGAGGGAGTGGATTGGAAGGGCTGTTGCCCCTTCTCAAATGAAGGATTTTTTGCTTTTTACATGAACTTTTTTTAGGTAGGGATGCAAAAATTTTACGCATAAATAGGGGTAAAAATTTTTATGCAAAAAATGTTATATTCGAAATTTTGTTCGAAAAAAATTAGTGTTTGAAATTTGATTTTTGATTTTTTTTTTTCAAATAATTTCATTTTTTTAATTTTTTTCCGATTTTTTTTGTGACTAGCTATTTATTTTTGGAATTTTTTACGAAAAGTTTAATATTCGAAATTTAATTATTGAATTTTTTTTTCCAAAAAATGTAATTTTGTCAAATTTTTTGTGAATAGCTATGGATTTTTTAAATTTTTTCAAATAAATTCCAAAAAACCAAGAACGTATATTCCTGCAGACGTCGCTAATTCGTATTTATTTGGATCGAAATTGATCATTAACTTTTGTTGCAATCCTGGTGACCACCAGACAAAACATAATCTCCATTCAATTTCGTAGAAGGAGGTAATGAACTTGAAATATTATAAACGTTTCCACTTTCTTAAAGGGTTGATGATGAGTCTTCTTAAAAAAATTGCTTTCCCAATCCATATTTCATGGACTCTCTGAAAATTTTGGCGAGTAAACAGCATAGCTATATATTCTTCATTTTATTCACCATTTTTGTATACGGTTTATTGGTATTTCCCCACCTCTACTATTTTTATCTGACCATTCAAGTTTTTTCAAAAAATAATTATAATTAAACTTAGTTAATATTTGGTTGTATATTTCTCGAAAGATTATGCCAAAAAAATTACATCAGATGTGACCCCGTGTCCTCTTTTTGCCAATCAAAAAATGATCATCCTAATTTAGTAATTAAATTGGATTTGTAGTAATAGGCTATCATCAAAATAAGATACGACGAACAAATTGGTCTGGAATGTTGAATTATTATTTTTCCTTAGAACCGATCATTTTTTAAATTAGTCTTTTTAGCAAATAAATAATAAAGTTTTTTCGTTTAAATGTGAATGCTGAAATAAAAAAAACAGTTTTAATCACAATATGTATATAGTAATTGTAATTTACCTAAGCTTCCATAAAAAAAGCTTTTATATATTAAAACAATTAAACTTAATTAATTTTATAATCAAAAGGAAAAAAAACCTCTTCGTATACTTGAAGGAGAAGTAAACTATATTATAATATGCTTAAATGCAAAAAATGAAGATTTATTCAAAGAAAAAATTTTCACTTTAATAAGTATAATGTATAGATCTAACTTAAGAGCTTTTAATATTTCCATTTCTGTTAATATGTTGATGAGAAAGTTGCATTAAAATCTCTATGCATCAATATATTTAAAAAAATCCCTTTATCAAGTGTAAGGGATTTAAATCTTCTTTTTATATATATATATAAAATTTCCATGTTAATACCTTTTTTGAGTTGATTGATAAAAAATGTTATTTACACCATATTTTACGTCGGCCGTCGAGTGTCTGCTTCTTTTCCACTAATTGTGTTCTGAAGATTGATTGGTTGAATTTGATTTAGCTCTTCAACAATAATTATTGAATAAATATTCCATTGTTTGACTAATTACCAACTAATTTTGAGCTCTTTTTCAGTTTTGGAGGAAATATAATATAATTGAAATGAAAAATCGTCATTTGTGGTATAATAATTCACGATTTATTCATATTAACTAAATCTCGTAGGTGTTTTACATACCTCATCGAGCGCCCATAGAAAGAGCACTATATATAGTGATCCCGGATGTAAATCATATATTTTTGAATGAAGAAATAACAATGTAGTCATATTAACGAAATCAAGCAGGCGTTTTGCATCTAACATCCAGCGGGTATAGCTCAGTCAGGTACCGCTCTAGAGACTAAAGTATGCCCTAGCTCATCAGACATAACGTCGTTTTATTCCCTTGAAGTTGCTATTATTATTCTTCCATTCTTAAGAAGAGAGCACCCAAGTATGGAGTAACTACGTATGGTCATTTTTTATACGGTTATCTTCTATATTTTAAAAGCAAAGTTCGTATGTTCGACGACGCCTAATAAGTATGGGTAATCCCAAGTACTAACGCGAGTATGTTACATGTTGGTATAGAATTGTATAAAAATTGTATGTAAAAATGAATTAAATCTCTCATCCGTTTAGGTCAACTCATATAATACTGGGTACTACCGCTGGTGATAAAATAAAAGTTACTTGGCGAATATTAATGGGACATTAGAGTAAAACAAGGGATTCTATATAAAACAACACGTGGCGATATATATTTGAGCCAAATATTAATGTAAATGCTAATGACCATTCATATTCAATTTTTATTAGAAGTGAAGTAATTATTTGACAGAAATTGGTGGATTTCAAATTATATCAACTAAATGTTTCCTTCTAGTAAAGTCAAGTAGAAAATGAATCATAATTACTTTTATGATATTCAGAGGCAGTTTCTTGTAGCTGAAAATTCTACATGTTTTACATGACCTACACTGTTGAAAATGTTCTTTTTTTTAAGAATTGTTTTTTAGGAATAACTTCTTTTTGTAGTATTTTTTCTAACTTATATAACTGTAGATCCTGATAGCTGATTGACTCCTCTCATAAAATAAGTTTGATTCACCTTGACCACTTGATTTGAAAATTATACTGTACTAATTTTCCGTTTTGAAGTGAATCTTGCATACCACAGAGGCAGATTAAAGATGACTTCCAAAGTTTTGCTTTGCAATTAATGTACACTCTGTAGGAGCAATTTACCTTTTTAGGCAAATACTATATTTTGAGGGAAAACAGATCCCCTCTCCCCAAATACTCAGACAAGCAGGAGTTGTATCATTCTTAGGTTTAGATATATATATTTTTTAAATCCATACCATTACTTGTAGCTCTTTAGGAAAATAGTGGACATAAAAGTTTCACCACATAAAAATGAAATGCTGAAAAGTTCCCAATCTTTGTAACGAAATGAAGAATATAATATGGGGTTAAAGAGAACAGACATAGTTAGTCGGCGAAAAATTCACTTTTGGGCATTCAGTTTCTATAAGTGATATTAAGGTCCATCTTTTGTTTTCATTAAGTTCATCATAATATATAACTTTGTTTCCCGATTTCATAACATAGATAATGGTGCATTAGAAGTAATATCATTTTTGAGCTAACATGCTACAACAATGGGACAAAATTACCACACGGCCGTGATATTATGTATAACTACCTCCTAGGTTTTATCGACATAGTTGACAAAAAATCTAATTCAACCAAGAGTAGATATTTTAGATAAGCTTATAAACATATATATATATATAGAAAATAAATATTACAATTATCCAACTTAGCATAATTAAAGTGATATCACAAGTTGGTAACATATTTAAGAAAAGTTTAATTTCACATGTTTTGTCCCCTTTTGTTATATTACGTTTCCTTCCGTCTTCGTCTGCTTTAGTCTTGTCTTTATTAAGTCAAGAAATTATAAAAACAAAAAAGTTTATCAGATTAAAAAAAAAAATGGTTCCGTAATTGGCATGTAAAACCATTCGTACACGAATACATTTCGTCTCGTATTAGTGAATGAATTATAATTTATAACTAATTTAAGATTACAGGAATACTACATTTTCTTTGTATTTTTGTTTTTGTTGTTGCTTCAGCTAGTGTGAGCCAATTTGCCTTCTATGGAGCAATATAACAAAGTTATTCTCTTCAAATCAATGTGTGTAGGTTGGATTCTCGGCCACTCTAAGAAAATAACAAATACATTATGCATATTGACTTCAAAGGTGTCTCAATCGGAGTGGAAAAAGAGCTTTGACAATTGGTTTGAGTGCATGCAAATGTGTATAAATCATGCTGGAGAATACTTTGAAAAACAATAAAACCATTTTTGATGATAAATATTCGTATTTTCATTATTTGGTCATAAATATATATAGCAGCCTACGTATACTAAAATATTAGACTTCAATACTTAGAAATATTATGTATTTAGTCTACACTCAAATACAGCAAAAATGCTATCCTCCATAAGAAATCTCATTTTTACAGCAATTCTAAAACAGTAGTTCTAATGTATTTGTAGGTAAAAAAATATAAGATCGACTTTGCATATTTACAAATAATATCATTTTGTAATGATTTTAATCTTTGGATTATTTTTTAATGATTTTGGATGTATATATATATATTTGTGAGCCAATGCGTGCAAGTAATTAAAATCAATCATACGGGTAAGTAATTTTCTGAAAAAAATAAATCAACATCTAGAGATAATTATTAATATTAATTCAGTTTGTTGTATTTGAGTTGTTTAAAAGGATCAAAACATCAAGAATCGCTAAACAAAATGAGGCACCTGCTTTTTAATTTGTGGCTACTTGGATTTATTTGCACTCCGATTCAAGGTATCTAAATAAAATATAATTAAATCTTTCAATTTTATATATTGTTTAACCCTATTACGTCAAAAGTATCATAAATGATGAATAATTTTTTGAATACTCAGTTGAAGCATTTTGATAAAATTTAGGCACAAAAACATAATGGAAGCACTTACAAATACCTATATAGTTTCAATGTGTCATTAAACACAAAAAAAAACCCTTTAATTTCTTACTTATGATCTTCCTGTGTTGCAAATGTATAGCCTCATCAAAAATGTGTTAAACCCACAAGCTTTTTTTTAAAATAACAAATCTAATTTCAGAGGTGCTATTTCGCAAAAAAATTCCTTGTCCTATTAAACACCAGTAAGAACAATCAGTCAGTAAATGTGTATGATAATTAAAAAATCTTAATTAAAAAGAGCAAGCATGCATTTGTGTTATTCAAATTGGATAAGGTTTATAATTTAAAAGAATCATGAAATTTTGGCCATATCTTAAAGGCTTAAATTTTTTTTTCTTCTGAAAAACATGCTTTTTTACGATGACATATTACATTTTTTTAACAAAAAACGCAAACATTTTTGTAAATTATCTTTTAAGGCGAAAACAGAGATGCATTTCCAAGCTTCTTCGCTGGAGATCCTCCGGTAAATAACTGTAAGGCATTGAGTATGATAGAGACCAAAATATGATAGTTTTTATTTTATTTAATAGTGGACTGTGCGTTACGGTATTTTGCCTGCACAGATGACCATACTTATGGCAAATGGCCTATGAATTCTAGAATATGTCTGAGAGATTATCAGGTATGTATTGCTCAGGTAAAATGGAATCAAAAAGTGAATTACCGTAAAGGAGTCAAAATAATATCACCAATTAATAATCCCGTCTACACATCAGAGAAAGAGTCTGGAAAATACGTGAAATCCCGGATTTTTGGATACCTCTATACTTTTTCATTTTTTAAAACTCTTTGCACAAATAATGCTGCAAAATTATCGTGTAAAGGCCTTGGGAAAATTAAAATTATTTTCGTATTTCATGGACGGATTGGTAGGGAATTTTGTATGGATAAATTTCCTCAAGGATATGTTCATAATGATTGCATTGTTGAAGAGTCTGACAGAACAGTATATAGAGAGTAAGTAATTTAAATGTATTTTTGTTGATATGTCAAAATTGTCAAAATCTTCACGATTGTAAATTTACCAAAAATATGATGGTAGGCTGCACGATACCTGTCCTTTAATTAATTCCTCTTAATTTTGAAAATTGAAAACTATAGTTTTTTTGTGATCTTTGTCTGAATAAATTATAATTACCTTACTTTTATAAAACTCCCTCAGGGGTAATTTTTACGCTTACCGCCATTTCGACCATTTTCACATCGCTAACTTCAAATATGATTTGATAATGTATGTATGTTATACCTGCGTCTATTTTTTTCCAGATGTAATGGAAAGAATGAATGCATGGTATCCACTAAAACACTAGATCCTAAATATTGCAGAGATAAGTTGCCATATCTGCAAGTTAAATACACATGCACAGGCTTCAGTATGTCTTTTTCTAAAAATTTTGATTACAAAAGTTTGAACTTATTCTATATTCCACATAGGAAAACCAATTGTAAAAAGTTCTGGACCACTTAACTCCACGTTCAATGAAATAGCCGTCATAGATCAAAAAATTAACACTATTTTTTCGACAAGACATGTATTTTATCCATGGATACATATAATGTTTCCAAAACCTTGTGCAGTGGCTGAGGTGATTGTTATCGCTAATAAAGGAAAACATTTAGTTAATATTGCAAGTATTGAAGTCAAATTGTTTAATGGTGATTCTGCAACCTCCATTAGTTTTGAAAAAGACCAAAAAAGCTGTATAAAAAAAGCACCCTGGGATTTGACATTTCGTTGTAAAATTATGCAACCTTATTCTGGAATTGTTGTCTACTCTACAGAAAGAGGGATACTCTCCGTAAAGGAAGTCACGATTGTATTAAAAGAGAAAATGGGAGATGATGGGAATGAAATACAAAGTTAGGATAATTTAATTGTATAATTAATCATACAAATCAATTTATTATTTTCTTATCTATGTAAAAAAAAAGTCCCTTATGAACGATCTAAGAAAAATATTTACGTCATTTATGGTAAGATGATTAATTCTCTCTAATAAATTCTTCATGTGTCATATTTAAAATAAATATTACTCAATTATCTTTGTTTATACTATATACATAGATAAATCCTGCGCTAGAGAACTTTTGGCTATAAGTTGCAATGTCTATGGAGGAAATATTGAGATAATAGAATCCATTATTGGAAGAACAAGCGGAGAATGTGATTCCCTTAATCCAGACTTGGAATGCTCAATACGAGTTACAGGGATTCTTCCAAGGTAATATTAGGGGTTTTCTAAAAGTTAGAACAATTCTTAAATATTTTTGTTTTTATCAGCTGCTTGGGAAAACCCGTTTGTGATCCTGTAGAAGACCGACTCTTCAAACAGACTAACCTTGATTTAAGCCAACAAGCAACTTGCAAAGGAATTAACTTTTACGAAATTCGTTATACATGTACTGGAATCCGTGAGTCAACTTAACATAATCATCATAAGACAGGTTTTAGTTTTTTCCCTTCAATTTATTTTATTGATTTCAAGCAAATCCCAAAATAACCACAAGCACCGTGGACAATGGATTTTCTTTTAATTTCCTACTCTATGAGGAAGAATTTCCAACCAATTATTTTAGCTCACGATTTGAGGACAGTCCCTGGATTCAAATATCTTTTGGTGCTGTTTTAGCAGTTGTTGGAGTACAAATCAGAGTCGATCTGAATGAAGGAAGTACAACTACTTTTAAAAATATTGAAGTCCGTGTTGGAGATATAAGTGTCCGTTCGAAAACAGATATAGCTGGAAATGCTGAATGTGGTTTTTATAAAGGGCCTCCTGGAGAGGATCAAATTTATATAGTTATAAAATGCGGTGACAATGATAACTTTTTATTGGGTAAACATTTGACCATTCACAAAAGGGGTACTGGCGTACTAAAAATGCGAGATGTCTTAGTGCTGCTACTTCCAGAAAGTAAGCAACGCTTGGAAAGCATTTCAAGCTTTATCCAGAACTATCTAGATGTTCATTAATTATTTTTTGATTAATAGGTAATATTAAAGAAGTAAAACATATCGGAGGGTTTCTTATTGAAGGTAATGTAATTAGAATATACTAAAATATATATATATATCAATTTCTATATTACATATTTTAGATCTCTTTTGCGATGATTTTACATCCCTTACTTGTAAAAATTCTGGAGGTGGCACAATAGTTCCAGTAGATGCTTTTGCCGGAAGCTCTGTTGATCCGAAAGTTTGTAATCCTAAAACGAACGTTGTTGATATAAAGACATCCTGTAATATATTGTTGACTTCAATCGTACGAAATAAGTTTGTATAAATGAACACTCTCAAAATTTTCTCTAATATTTTTAATTTTTTGACAGTTGCCTAAATCAAGAAATCTGTAACATCGATTTAACACGTACAGAAACCTGTCCTGAACCTACACATTACAGAAGAATTTTGTTCAGATGTAGTAATTTCGGTAAAAAATTCTTAGGGGTCAAATAATGTTTCTTTAACGAATGAATGTATAACTTTACAGAGGATCCCATGGGTCGAGCCAGTAGTTTTGAGAGTAGGGATCATGATCCAAAATATGCCCTAGATGGAAAGATCGTGACTGGAGAAAAATTTCTTTTTAAGTCAGACATTGAGTTTGGACCATGGTTCGAAGTTAATTTAAAGGATTTGTATATAATCAAGGGACTCGAAGTAATTTTTGGGGATCTTAATAATATTAAAAGATTGGTTCAGGTCAATGTATTGCGTAGCCCACATGTACCAGATTTTTTCCTGGGGAATGGCAAAAGATCAAATGAATCATTTCCCGAGTTTAGAAGTACAACTCTTTGCGCATATATAGAACAAATTTATGACGTTTCGTATGCGTACATAAGATGTAATAACAATATTTATGGGCAATATATTGTACTACTTATCCAGGAATTCACGGTTATGGTCTTGAATGAAATTGTAGTTTTGTTGGCGGATAGTTGAGGCTTTATGATTGAGACAGATAATCCTCGTATCCTTTTATGTACTCATCCCTTATAGTTTTTGACATTATTCATATGTATCGATTCTATTTTAATTGTTCATTTCAATACTACCGTACTATGTATCTTTTATATCTTAGGTATAATTTCCTAAATAAAATCCTAATAACTAATCAAAATATTTTCCAGCTCATAATTTCTTTGCCATACCTATATAGGCATTAGTAATGTACGGGCCTAGCCTGTGAGACCTTCAAGTTACATGTGTGTCAGATGAGGTTTGTACTTTCAACATGCAGTTCCTAGAACAATCAGCTCGTTCTTCATACTGTGAAAGCTTTTTTTAACAACTCAAAATGTCATATTTCTTACATAACAAAAGTGTTTCTATTCCAAAACTTTTAAGTCTCACACAATAGACTTAAAATTCAAGCAAATTCCTAAAGTTTAAGTATGTTTTTTTTATAATAAACTACTAAATTTTAATTAAATATATTGAATAATATATATTCGATAAGTATTCAGATATTTAGTCAAATTAGATAAAATGTTGCAGGATACAAAATTCAAAAGATGCGGGACCTGCAGGCTAAAAAAAAAGTAAAACAGTGCATCACTAATAACACATTACTATAAAATAATCTACCCAAATTTATTTTTATAGTAAAAAACTTACTGTACAAAAATAATTGTGTGTTGTTACATATAATATGTGTTCGCTAAATCAAATCAAAATTAAAGTTTTCCTAATATATTTTTTGTTTTTATTAATTAAAAATATCATGCACAATCACGGAACCAAAAAATGAACTATCATGGTATATCAAAAGTTGCAACTTGTAAATATAAATCCTTGCATGGAAATGAATCATATGCCCAGGATTCCTATTTGACCCCCCTTTTTACCAGGAAATATTTATGTATGAAGTAATAACGATAAATGTTCTCCTGTATTTGGTAAAAAAATAAAGGAAAAAATAAAAAAATCACTTATGAAAAAGAGAAAATTCAACAATATGTTTGTTTTTATTCTATATGAGTTTGTGAATAATAATTGGATGACATAAATATTACTTCATGCATAAAACAAAAAGGGCCAGGTAAGGGTCTTAGATAAATTAATTGTTATGCAAGGATTTATATTTAGAAGTGGAAACTTTTGAGTTGCCTAAATCGGTCATAGCTAATTTTTTTGGTTCCCTTTGATACCCCTTAATTATCAATTGTTTATATGATTGGGATCAAATCAACGTTTACACAAATGGCTCTTACATAGAGATATATTCCTCCCCCCCCGTAGATACTGATGTATTATTATGTTATGTTTGTTCTCGGTAATGATTATTATCTTGTTGATATTATTTGGGGTATTTGCTGTAGGCTCACTAGGGAGTCAGTTGGACATGACTTGTAGTTGAAGAAAGTCAAATGAAGTCTTATTCGAGATAACAACAGAACGAAACATACATAGAACTGTAAAAAATACTTACCAGTCTGTTAAAAAAGAGGGAACAGAAAATTGATATGGTAACCCTGGCAGTAAACATAGAACTTAAACTTATTTTCGTAAGAAAAACGTCATTTAATAAATAAAAAAATAAGGTATTTAATTCATAAGTGACCTCATACGAGAGTCACAAAAAATGGGATGTCAGTTGGAAAAAAATCGAAAAAAAAAAAAAAAAAAAATCACACTCCCACTGCAGAAAAATCTAAGCACGGGCACCGATCATGGGATTTCATAAGATTATCTGGAAGTAACAATAAGTCGGCGAGACAGGAAATAAACACAAATCTCGCTCATTATTTAATAAATGGATTGAAAGGAATTATGTCAATCATCAATTCTACTCAGAGTCTATGGACTTACACTCCCCAACAAATCATCTGGGGCAATTACCTTCATTCATGAGCACCCGCACTTTAAACTTAAATGTTACAACTTCAATAACTATATAACAATGATAACAGATTTGGAAAAAATAAAACACTGTTCAGGTTCCAACTACAAAAAGTATCACACTCGTCTGATGTCGTATATTTAGCAACTCTACCCATATATAACTGATTTACCTCACTGACACAAAAATCTACAGTGTTTTGTTGTTAGTTGTTATCTTTTTTTACTTATTTTTCCTCATCATTGTTCTGTAAGTGGATGTATTCAATAAGAATTGGCTTCTGTTATTCTGGAAAAGTGACTAACTACCAATTGATTTCGGACCTTTTTTCTGTTTTTTTTTTTTGAAAAAAGGTTGCGAGATACACTAAAAGTAAAGTTGTGATATGTATTATATATGTTTTCACATATGTATGTATGAATAACTAATTTATGATACTTAATCATGGACGAATTACTTTCTTTAAACTGTATATTTTCACAACAAATTAAAGATTTAAAATTGTTATTCATAACTGAAGCTTAAACATAGGGTATTTAAATGGAATACATGAAATGATATTATAATACGTACCAGTAATTAATTACTACGTGAATAATCAATTTTCATTGTGGAAGAAATTAATATTTGGAGAATTTTTCTTTCTTTGAATTCAGTATGTTTCAAATGAGTATAGTCATCACATCACAACATTGTCTATACCATGTTTAATTATAAGATCATCATACTAAGTATCATAGGATTTGTACTATGTCAAGGTAAAGCAAATTAATTTCATATCTAAATAGTCTTGAAACAGATCAATAATAATGGCATATAAAATACAATATTTTCATATGTTAAGATCGAAGGAGCCTAAACTAAGAATAACTTGAATCTCTTATATCAAATAAGACCTCATATTGTATTTTTATCCTATTCGCAAAGACCATAAATTTTTGATATTTTTAGAAACTATTAAGATTCAAAACTTTTTTCTTGTTTGCTAATAAAGGATACATATAGTATTAATAATCTTTTGAAGGCTAAGATTTTAAAACCATTTTTATAATGTATTTATCCTTTTTTGAATTAAAAAAGTTTTGTCTGTGTAAAAAAATTGATATTTTTTTCTTCAGAGGCTCATTGCTTCAAGGAAAATTAATCAAAAAGTATTCATGATACTCTTAATTCCCCATGGGGGATAGATTAATATTCACGTAGCTAACTTAATTTAAAAAAATGATCCCATGATCTTTCTTTTGCCCCATGTCTTTTGACTTTGTGTTTTTACTCATAAATGACCTGAAGTAACATTGGTAATGATTGGTTGTGAGATAAATATTAGCCCTAATCGGACTCAAAATAGAATAGATGATTGATATCAGAGTAATTTCTACCCATCTCCATGCTTCATACGGAGCAGGACTTGTGTTTATTCCTTTCCTCTCATAGTTGCTAATCTAATCACACGTCTGGACATCTAACCTGCTTTCCTCCCTAACATTCCTCAAACTGTCAGGGTTACCATGTCATATTTCACTTTTTTTGTACATAAAAAAAGAAGCATATTTTTAAACTCATGCAACATCATTTAAAATCTTTCCATGTCATCATTTTTGTTCACATTGTTTCAGGGGTAGAAAAAGCAAAGTATCCTAAGTTTTTCAGCAGTAATCCTCCGGTTAGTTTTTGTAAGCATACATCTGTTCCATACATGATTTTTTCAAAATTCTTAAATTGCCATATTTTTATCAGTGGATTGTTTATACCGATTTTTTGCATGCTCGGATGATCACACATATGGAAAATGGCCCATGAACGCAAGGGTTTGCTTAAGAGACTATCAAGTCTGTACCGCAGAAAGAAAGTGGAATCAAAAGGAAACTGACTATGGACGAGTTAAAATAACTCGTCCTATTATAAACCCAAACCATCAAACAGAAAATGGATCATATTTGACACCACGAATCGTTGACTATCTCTATAGCTTTTCTTGCTTTGACACCATTTGTGGTAATCAAAGGAAGAAACTGAGTTGTGGAAGTAATGGTAAAATCAAACTCTATTTTGTATTCTATGGAAGAGCCGAAAAGGATGAGTGTTCAGCTAACTTATCACATTTGGACTTCCTTGAAAGTTGTATTGTAGAAGATGCTGTTTCGTCTGTATATAAAGAGTATGTTGAAGGCATAGATAAGTATAAATTGTTTAAGGGTACTGTTATCCCATGACTTCATGTCAACTCTTGCTGAAGGAACTTATGATCAACATAGATAAACATGAAATCTAACGATGCTTCGAAAACACAAAAAAAGTACAGCATAAATTCTCACAGGGAATAGTTGACTTGAAATCATGCGATATTCATACCTTCAAGTAAATATCTATATATTATATATGATTGACCCTAATACGCTCTCTAACAAGAGCAAAATAGATTCATTTCTCTTAAAAACGATACTTGAATAATTTTGTAAATTAATCTATTGAGCTCAACGTACGATAGTTCAATGCTCAGTCGCTCTTAAAGAAGGCAGTATAATTTATGTATACCAAAATGAAGGATAATTACTAGTACTATAATGTTTCCAAAGTTAATAAAGGATTAAAGTTATACCATAATCCTTTTCCCACTGAGTTTTGACTTCCACCACGCTTTTTAATAGTGACGTCAAAGAGTATATAACTTTATTATTAATGAGACAATTTTTAGTATTATATGGTATTCATATACCGTTGTTATACTCTATAATGTCAAAATCTATGTGTGCTCCCCTGGAGTCGGTACGGTTCATCAAATTGAGAATTCTAGCAAGCCCGATGACATGACAGTCAAACTTTGTATTTATATTAACCTTGATGTTTACTTATACTTAATTAATGAAACTCCATCTGACCAATTGTAAGAAAAATTTCAAAAAATATATCGCTGAACCGCAATTAGCACACCCTTTTTTTGTTTATTACGTATGATCTAAACTTTTTTTTGAAAAGTGTTTTTCAATGTGCATATACTTATTGAATATGCACATCGTGACATTCACTTTATAGATTACATTGCGCTGGGATAGCTAAATTGTATTTCTCGTTGTGGAGATCCACCCAAGAAAATGAGAGATAATTCTAACAGAACCTAGTATTTCCTCATATTTTTTACGTCATCAATCATTATTATAATGATAAATAGTGTTCTTTCAGTTCATTTATTTTTAAGTCCAGTCCAGTCTTAGAACCTGTCCTTCGGATTTTCAGTAATAGTACTGATTAAAAACAAAACAGATAATAAAGTTAAATGACGTCATCAAAGACCGAACTTTATAAGTCTCCAGTCTTCAGACCTAAATAAGCACTGACACAACACTTATGACAAAAAGAAGTACTACGATCCATTAAACTAACAATATAATTTTTTGTAGGAAGATACACACTTTTTCTCTTCGAAAAACGCTTTCAAAAAGACTTAACAAGTTATGTTTTACTTAATAGACAAAAAAAGGTGCGCACTATACGCGATACTTCACTATCTTATTGGTGTTTCTGTTACGAAAAATTTAATTAAAGATCAAACTCTATTTCCATTTTTGAAAGATCATCTATTCATCTAATTAAATTACTATACTGTGTGTAAGTTCTAAGCATTAATTAATATAGGTCAAACTTTATATATCGTTATTTTTACCAAAATAAATTTTTTGAACTATGATGGTCCACAACATTTCGAAAAAAACCACATTTAAAGAACCAGTTTAATGTACTCATACATAAATAGATTTTCAAACTTTTTTTTACTACTTGAATTTAGTTAAAAACTATTTGTGGGACTGCAAAAATTTGTTATATTCTTATTTGTTACCTACACAACAATAGAAATATTTTTTATATTAAGAAAAAAATATAGAAAGTTTAAGGGATCAAACTTTTTTTTATGGTCAAGTTGGATCAACCGTTTGATTAAAATCTAATTCCTAATATTCTGTAAATAATTTTTTCAAACTTTGGGTACATAAAAAGGAATACATATTCCTAATGAATTTTATTTTCTATCACTTTTTAACGAAAATATATGTATTTAAAACCAACATTTTAGCTGCAATGGACAAAACGAATGTGTAGTATCGACGAGAAATTTAGATCCAAAATATTGTGTAAATTATTACCCATATCTTCAAGTTAAGTACACATGTACAAATTTTAGTAAGTATGATAATATAGTAATTTAGCAAATATAGTACAACCATATACGAGAATTTTTTAATCAGATCAAATAATCCCATCAACCTCCGAACCCTATAACTCATCCTTTAGCGGATCAATGGTCGTGGATGGTAAAATAGACACATGCTTTTTTTCCAAATTTCAAAAATTTCCATGGATGTTTTTAAAATTTCCAAAACATTACAAAGTAAAGGAGGTTCTTGTTTTCGCTAAAAAAAAGGCGAGGATTACGTTGAACTCAGCAACTACGAGGTCAAGTTATCTAATATAGCAAATTTTGATTTTTCTACTGATCGACATAATTGTATTAAAAAAACAAAATGGGATTTGACATTTCTCTGCGGAAGTGCAAATTTATATATGGGAGCAATGGTGTACTCCACTGGTATAGGCATAATGGCTGTCAAGGAAGTTACATTCATCCTTATCAAGGATGGAGGCATTGATGAAGGTATAGGAACAACTTTTTTCTAATCATTTCAAAATATTGTTGTGTTGATTCGATCAATTATGAACTCTGTTGAACTTGACTTCAGTCCATGATCTTTCAATAAGAATGAAATGGTGTTTTTTCGATTATAAATTAAGAAAGAAGAAAAAAAAAGAGACGACTGGAGGAATTGGGGATGTCTTTGGGGTAAATTGAGGTCAAAGTCTCAGAATGCAAACAAAAATAAAAATAAACTGCAATACTATCACATGAAAGTAGATGTGTGATACCTAAAGTACATTCTGCAAGTACTTCAACGAATATAAATTAATAAATCGGTAGGGGGTACTTAATTTTCTTCCATTTTTTTTCTTTTCTAATTTATCGACTCGAGCCAATCCTTAATAACTCAAGCCAATTCGGTTCAACTCAACTTAAGTAGACACACCACGAGTTTAAAATACATTTTTTGATTCTTTATAGATAAAAAAAAGATACCTTATGATCGCTCTGACAAAAACATTTATTCGATAATCGGTAATTAACTTATTATTCAGTAATAAACTCGACTATATTTACATAACTTTCTGTGCCATAGATAAATCATGTTCAAAAGAGCTCTTGGATGTTAGTTGTGAATCTTATGGAGGAAACATTGAAATAATCGAACACATTGTTGGAAGAACAAGAGGAATTTGTGATTCTGCTAATCAAGATTTGGAATGTTTTGAACGGATTCCTGGTATTCTTCCAAGGTAGGTTTACCACTAAAAAATATATACGTTTTCTTAAATTATTTTTATCTCTATATTTCTTATCAATAGCTGTATACAAAAACCCATTTGTGCTGTACATGAAGATCGAGTGTTTAGAGACACTGTAAATAGTTTTAAAGCACAGTTAAAATGTACCGGAATTAATTTTTTCGAAATTCGTTACACATGCACTGGACTCCGTAAGATAAAGTTTTTTAAAAAAATGATTTGTACAATCGAGGAATATTCTTCACATTTTTTCCCCCTTTCTACAACTAAAGGCTATTTTTTAGGGAAGAGTAATTAGGAAATAAAAAAAGAAATTGAATTCTAACAATTCTGTTATGAATATTTTAAGGCTCCCATGGTTCCAAACATGACTTTCTCAAAGTCCTTATGCTTTTGTATGCATTGTCAAAAGCTCTACGATAGATGACATACATAGTAAATGTTATTGAACATATTCTATAAGTCGTAAGATATTGAAAAATGGTATTGGACTTCACAGTGATAAAATGGCAGTGAATAATTGTCTTATAAATTGATTTTCTCTTAAAGTTTTTTATAACATTCCACTAACGATCGTTTCTTTCATTTCATGCCTAATATTCTGATAGAAAAACGGAAAAAATAGCTTTAAGTTGATCAAACAAACGCGGAGAAAAATAGCACTTTCTTTTTTCTCCTATTAGCGGGTCAAATTAAAAGCATTTTTTTAGGGTATGCCAGTAATGAAATTAAAACAATCGTGTAATGAATTTATAAAGGGGTTAAATTATTTAGTTGGTTTGATCTATTCCTCCATCAAAATAATAATGAATGCAAAAAAAGTTATTTTAATTCCTTAAGAATTCATTAACCGATTTGTTTTAATTCAATTTTCTCTTTCATTTAATAACTATTTTACTTAAAGATAAAACAGCCTTTAGTTCGTCAGAATAAGGGGGGGGGGGAATGAGGCACGTAAAATGTATTTATTCCTTGGCTTAAACTAATTCTATTTGGATTTTTAGCAAAACCTATAATAAGCACAAGCTCTGTGGACAATGGATTTAGTCCTGATAACCTAATCTATAAAGAAGAATTTGAAACTAATTATTTTAGCTCTCAATTTGAAGATAATCCATGGATTCAAGTATCTTTCAAAAAAACATTAGCTGTAGTAGGAATACAGTTCACTATTCCTGTATCGACTGATTCAGCCAGAGATTTTGAGGATATATATGTTCGTGTTGGCGATAAATACGTGCTTGAAAAATCTGATTTAAGTGGCAATCCAATTTGTGGAAATTTTAGGGGTCCTCCAAAGCCTGATCAAACACACATTGTTGTAACTTGCGGTGTGAATGATAATTTTTTGACTGGTAATTTTTTGACAATCCAGAAAAATGGAAGAGGTGTTTTACAAATTAAGGATATCGTGGTCTTGTTAGTACCAGAGAGTAAGTTATCCAAGAAAATGATAGGTCAACACAATTACAAGTTAGAATATTTTTCTCAAAATTGAGAATGAATTACTTATGTATTCTTCGACAAACTATTGTCCATTTCTATCTACCAATTATTTTTATTAATTCATTAAAGTCCTACTTAAAGTAGCCAAAATTGATCGTCACTACAAACTACAAATAAAGGTTCAATACTATTTATAAAGTTCTACGGTATTTTTATTCATCGCACAAGATTGAATATAAAGCCAATAATTCAATCAAATATGCCTATCAAATATTTGGCTGTATGGATATTAATGAAATTATAAAAATAATTGGGATTGTTTACTTTTCCTGATTTTTGTTTGAGATTGTTTTTATGTTAACGCACAGATATTATGATAGTTTCAAATATAATTGACCTTTTTTTTTTAAATAGGTAACATTAAAGAAACAACACACATTGGAGGATTTCTCATTGAAGGTAACAAAAATCAAGGAATTTGGAATTATATAGGTCTCTATTTATTACTGAAATACCTTAGCACTCTTCTGTGATGATGAGGCACTATTGACTTGCGAACGCTCTGGAGCGGGAGTGATACTAACAGTAGATGCATATGCAGGGCAAACATTGGATAATGGAGTATGCAATCCACAAAATTCTATCGTGGACATCAAAACATCAGATTGCGAAAGATCACACAAGTCAATAGTGAAAAACATGTTTGTATACGTCAAATATATTCAAATGAAATACATGACGAACACAATTAATTTTTAGTTGTGAAGGCCAAAGAAAATGTATGATTGATTTGACTGGTACAGAAACATGTCCAATAGAAACTAAATACCGACGAATTTTGTACCGATGCACAAATTTTGGTTAAAAAAAATGCACTTACATTTATTAAAGTAAGTTAAAACTAATTTAAATTTTGCAGAGAGACCCATTGGCCGAGCCAGTAGCGTTGAAAGTAAGGATCACGCCCCACAATTTGCTCTAGATGGAAAAATTGTGTTTGGAAATGCATTTCTTTTCAAATCAAAGCTAGGTATTAATCCATGGTTTGAAGTTGATATGAAGGGAGTGTATATTGTCAAGGCTTTGGAAATTGTGTTTGGAGATATTATCAACATCCAAAGATCGATTGAGCTCAATGTCTTGAACTCACCATATGCACCAGAAGATTCGGATTCTTTAAATAACGACTATGATGGTTTCTTTAGAAACGATCGTCTTGTGTCTAATCAAACATCATTTCGTGGACCGAGGAGGTCAAGTTTATGTGCTTATATTGATCTAATACCTGATCCTACTTATGTCTATATTCATTGTAATAGAAAAGTAGCAGGGAAATACGTTGTACTCATCGTTAAGGAATTTACAGTACTTGTACTACAGGAAATTGTTATATTACTTGCAGGGGATTCAGCTCTCTAAGATTTTTTTTTAAATCCTCCATTACTTCCCTTCAAATCCAAACGCAAATGCTTACTTGCTGTCTTTAGAAATCTAAAATAGATAATTTAGTAATATAAAAGGTTATTTACCCTAAAAAGTTGCTCATAAGATACTATAAGCATCAGTACGACAATTAGATATTTTTTATCATTATAAATTCTATACTTTTGAATTCATAACACTTGCCTACAACTCATGCTTATTATTGTCATTTAAGGCATGGAACAGGATCTTTAAAATATTCAATTTTTTTTGGTTTTTCCTTCAAAGATTTTTTAAAAAAATAACGTTTTGGAGTATAATTTCGATTCAGAGCCTGTTTTCAAAATGAAATAGATATATAAATGAAAATTTAATGCCATAACAATTGTATCAATTTATTAAGAAATTAAAAATAGTTAAGTAACTCATTTGACTATTTGTGAAAAGTAAATAATATTTTAGAGATAGGAAATTTAGTATAAATAAGTCGATTACAACACTAAGATGTATTAAATACATCAGATATAAAACATATTTAAATCTTCCTGCTTCTAAAATATTAATTACTTATTAGAGTTAGTCTTAAAGTACACTTAATTATATTTAATTTCGAAACCTTTTCACGCAATCTTACATTATTGATTTATTAAGTATTCTATAAGAAAATTAAAAGTTAAACAGAAGATTTCATGTAAAATCAAACTTTTTTCTTGACAACAAATATTTTGAAGTTGTAATATAAGGTTTATTCTTTAGTTTTAGCTATGATATAAATCAATTGAGAATAATATTAGCTTCCATATAGAACCCCTCATTTTACTGGATTATTCTATGATTATTAAACATATTTTTGTAGGAACTGTATTCAAAATAACTGTAATTAAATTTTAATGTTTTTTTTCGTGTTCTATGGCATAAAATGTTTTAATAATGGATGTGGGTTGGCGCTGCTGGTTCAAGCTGCTGCTTTATAGTTTATTCTAAAATAGTTGTCAAAGAAAACTATATTGCATTTTGTAAATTTATCCTTTCCTCGTATTCATTGTTGGAGTAGATACATATGAGACAACATTTGAACGATGATAATAATTACGTCATTAAATTTTTATTTGATTTTTTGTGCTATTCCATTAATTTTGCACTCGTAAATATCAATTAAAACACTAAAAATAATGTTATAAATATAAGCATTTCAGAAAAAATTAGGCCTTATTTTAAAACTATCTTCACATGAGTTTGGAGTTTTAACAAGATAAAATATGATATTCTTATAGTAAAAACATTCAATTGAAGAGCAAAAGAATCCAAAAAAAGTAACAGGAACGAATTTTAAGGAAAACAGCAAATTTAATTGACTAAATCTAAAGTTGCTAAATATACGAATAAATCTTAAACAAGGCATTAACAAAATAAAAAAAGTATTGCAAATTATTTGATTGAATAATATAGAGGATACTGAAAAGTATTGTTAATAAAAAGAAGAATAAAATAAATAAGAAGGATTTTTATAAATTTTGGGGGAAAATATCTCAAATAATAATGATGTACCGTTCCTCCAAAATTGGATACTTTCCATAGAAAGTGGAGAAAAAATTGTAGTATAAGGATATTTCTGTCTTTGGAATGGATTAACACCCAAGGGAGGGAAATAACGGAGGTATAATGTGTATTATAATTATTATCTGAGCCAATATTATGTTATTATTTTGTTCCTTTGGATTTATTATTTCTCAATGTTCCAATATGTGCTCCTACATTTGATGTAAATGTAACCTTTTTTTAATAAAATATTATATTGTTTTAAAAAATACTCCTTGTAAATGCATAATGCATTATTTTACATAAGTAGACTAGACATATTGTATTTCACTAATGCATTTATTTGCATTAGTGAAATTAGACAAAAATACATGACGGATTTAATTGATCAATATTCTAAACACATTATTAGCATATCATTGCCATCTGAGTAATATATCTTGGTAGCCAATATATTCATATGACTTTCACAAATTGAATATAGTATTAACTCATTTCTGCCGAGTGGTAACTATAAATAATTAAATACATTGACCAACAATTTTAATAGGTTTAATTGTTTGATTCAGGGATATGGAAAATTATATTTGATCCTTTTGAAAATAAATTATTGGAAGTTATGCTCTTATGTCAATACTGATTGGTAACTATGTTGGATTTAATAAGCTATTTTTTTGTTTGTTTTTGACAATAACATTTTTATTTGAGTACCTTAATCTGTTGAATATATCCTTGGAAATTGTTTGAAACTTTAAAAGTATATTACCGTCTGATTAAACATTAGATGGAATGCATTCTCCATATGGATACTCTAGTCTTCAAAAATATATTGAAATATATCATGAAAGTGTCATAAACATGGCCTTAATCCCTGGGGGTCAAGGCCTTCCATACTTTTTTTCAATACCAATACTTATGGAGTTATTATTTCTAAGTCATTCAGAGAGGTTGCAACCTTCCAAGCCGTGATTACGGCACTGATAAAGGATAAAAAGTTTTTTAGGACCTACAACATGTGCAAAGAGAAACTTTTGAGGATATACCTAAATACAGTGGTTCCTTGAAAATCGTAAACAAATTTTCCCCAGCTCTACTTTATCAAGATTCTCAAAAAGTACAAGATGTAAGTGAATGAGACTTTGATTATTTTATTTACTTCCTACAAGCCATTAAATCTCAATAGTGCCTCTTGTTTGCTGAATGTTTGAATTTTCAAAATAAAGAGGAATCATTGATAAAAAGTATATCATGTACATAATAGTTATCGATGAAAGTTAAGAAGATTTGATAATATTTGGCTCGATAAATCAAGAGATAAGGCTGTTTAAATTAAGCAATTTCAAATAACCTTAAGCAACAATTATTCTTTCAATTTATCATTAATTTTGCTCAAAAATTATTTAAAGGCTAATAATAAAAAAATAATTTCGAAATATATTGCATGTAAAATGAGAAATGTAGAGATTTAACAACTCAAAATGTAGGTTCCATTAGTTTTCTAAAATAAAATTTCAAGGCCAATTTAAAGCATGTGGAAAATTCAAATTTCGTAAATTACATAAGTTTATCTAAGTTATGGTACACACACCAGTTTAGGCCTGTTGGAAATGTATTCTATGTTAAATAAAAGTCATAAAATATATCAATGATTTAACACTTTAATATTCATTAATTACGTTTGACACACTATTTTTATATTTGATATAAACCTTGAAAAATGTATTTCTAATTTTGCAAACTTTAGACGCTCATATCTCCTAATTTAGTTAACCAAATAACTTGAAAATTTTATAATGAACCATTGAATAGATTTTGTTGGCATACAAGGGTTAAAGAATAACTTAATCATTCTCTCTCTCATGTAAAACTTGACAGCATATCAATTGACATGATGTCTCTCAGTGTTACCATATTTTTATGACAATATCTAAAATTATTTTTATAGACACATCAAGAATGGTGTCATTTTTCACAACTCTAACACGTCGTTAGCTTTATTGTATCTTGAACCTTTCTTCCGAAAAGAAACAGAATTTTTGGTAGTTAAAATAATTGCTAATAAATTATGTATTTTAAGACAAGGAAAATGCAACTTGTAAAAGTTACAACTCATACAAAATATATCTTCTAATATACATATATACTGGGTTGTATGAAAAGTTCAAATTGCTTGCCCTTCCCCCTTATTCTTCAGATCTGACCTCCAATGACTTTTTCCTCTTTGCAGACCTCCAACGAATGATCACTGGAATAAAAAAAATGAAAAAGTACTCACTGAAACTGAGGCCTTCATTTAAAATTATATTATTACGACATTTTAAAGCAGTAAAATATTTAAGTTTCAATTGATTTCCTCCTCCGATTAAGAACTACTGCTCTGAGCCATGCCTTTATTAATCAATTGACATGATTTAATAATTGTAAATTATAAATGGAGTACATTTACTTTTAAATTTGTAATTGATGCAATTATTTACACTAAATAATGCAATAAGTTCAATTTTTTTCCTTTTCAAGATATAAATTAATAAATAACTAGTGGTCAAAAAATTCTGATTTTGTGAAATTAGAATTCTTGTAAATTTCTAACAGTTTTTTTGTTTTTTTGTTGCAGTAATTAATTTGGATCATTAGAAGGTACATAAATAAAAGAAATTGCAAATTGGGGGTTTAATGATCCATTGATTACATATTTTAAATTATCTTCATGAAGTTTTTGAGCCCGAAAATTGTCAAACTGCTCAAATATTTACGAGATTCTTTTTATAGGTTTTCATAACTGATTTGAAGCATACGTCATTTATCCTATGTATTGAATATGATATATAATTCTTTATAAACATACTGATTTAATTTTAATCTTTCTTGATGAAAAATGATTGATCAAACTGTCATTATATATTCTAATCTCAATAAGTTTTGTAATTAAAAAAAAGTAGATTACATAGGCAAGATATAATATAAGGGGGAAGGGGGAACTAATTGATGCAAAATTCACTTTTTGAACCTTTACTTAGCTTGTAAAAGTGATATTGAACTTGGATTTTTATGCAGGGTATGGCAGCAAAACGTGGAAGGTTAATTAATGTTTGTTTTTACATTAACAAAGGAAGGTTTAGTGATATTTTTATTTTTTTTAATATCCTGGTTCAACTATTCTTTGTCCATAAGCAAACTAAATTAAATATTTCATCATCTCGTCATCATGACTGAGCAAAAAGCTAAAAAGCAGCGTATCTCAGATCTCCTAGATGCTGAAGTAGAGGTGAGGATAATTATTGACATTGTGAAGTGATCCAGGAGCATGATTTTCTAGGCGATGGAGAAGACCTCTTGAGGAAAGCAGGAAGTGGAGGGTACAATTTTAAAGAAAGATCCGGAGTTCATGTACAGTTTGCCAAGGCCTTGTTTTCAAGTTTTTTTAAAACTAGTATTTTTTGTTATTATTTAAAATAAAAAAACAATATTAAATGTAGTTCTAATACAACCTCTCGAGTCCCCGTTTTGGTGTAATCCTGTATGCACCCCTTTAACAACAATTTCCTTGCATAGTTTATGGTAATTTAGCTGTAATGCCCATAGAAATGCGACCAATTTTTTTAACCAACTTTATTTGTTGACTTTTTGTAGTTTTTTTGTTTTTGTTGAACAAACTTGCGTGAACCAACTTTCCCTCATCAACTCTTGGATTTAAACACTTATATATTATTGAATAACTGAAACAAGTAACTTCATTTAAGTAATATTTTTATAAAAACTTAACGTAATATGTTTCAAGATTAATTAACATGAAAATTAAATGACTCTGAGATTGTAAATTCTTGAAATGAGTCATAGCTCAAATTTGGATGTACTCGCCAGTCTTTAAGAGTTGTATCTAATTTAACACAAATAACAGGTTTATCTACTAAAGTCATAGTGCACAGTTTTTCGAAGCTTGTTAGAAATGGAAGAGCACTGGCTTGCACAGTGGACAGCCTAGTCCTACTTTCCTCTTAATAATGGTCAATCACATATTATTATAAAAATGGTGTTCATAATCTACTTGTTGACATATCGATAGGATCGTAATAATTATAATAGGTCTTGAGTGGGTTTTCCGTAAAATACAATACAATCAATATTTCAGCTGTACGATTAATACATCTTCTGTAGATAAATACGCATTTGATCAGTTACTTAGGCTTCAAGTGTATCCTTTTTGTATAAAAAGTAATTAAAAGTCATGACGCTATTGTTGACTTTTTGTCGTTTGCATTGTCTTTTCTCTGGATTAAACAATATATAAACCAATTTAAAGTGCTTTAAATCAAATATCAAATTTATGCACTTTTAAGATTATTACCATTTCTTTTCTTTCTAAAAGAGTTGATTTAAATTTATGTTTATAAAGTGTAAAAATACTCAAAAAAATTAAAATCATAAATACTTCACCATTAGTTTTGATTCGAAAAAAACTATTTGTGAATCGTCATCTGCGTTTTAATTCAGAGGTGCTGATTGTGACTCAACCTAGATCTAAGTCCATTTGCAATATTTGGAAGACTTGTGGTAAGACTTGATTTCATAATTAATTTATTGATACTGGACAATCGACATGGACTCCAAACTTATTTATACTGAGCTCGCGAAAAGCCTTAATAGAATGGACCCTATAATATAATTATGTACTTGAAATGAGCTCAAACAAAAACTGAAGACTCAAACTAAACTCAATAAAAATATTCACAGACTCAAATTGGACTCTATAAAAGTATTTGACGACTTGGACTTATGATTATTGTCTGAAAACTCGACTTAGTCTTTTAGTATAAGGACTTTTTATTACCTTTGTCAATTACTATTTGAATTATATATGTAGATATGGGACGTTATTTTTTTTTGTGTGTGTGTGTTGACTTATGGCATTATATTGAGTATTTAATCCAATTTTAAATTAATAAAAATAATCAATGTTAACGAATATAATTATTTTTTTTGATAGCTATACAGAGATGTACTTCCTCAAATAAAGAGTTAAAACTTATATTTGACCTTGTTTCATGTCAGAAAAAAATAAAAGATTGATTATATGTTTCGCGTAATTTTGGGCCATACTTTATGAATCCACTGAAAGCCTTAAAAAAAATTCTAAGTATTTTATCTCTGAAATATCGTCCCCTACATCCCTATCGATGTTACAAACTTGTGTAATGTGTATTCAACGACGGAAAACTTTTTAGAGCTCGTTTTTAGTGAGTATGACAAAAAGATTAAATGAAAATTGAATATACTTTATCAAGACCCACGTTGATCCATAGACTTAATTGGGTGTCAAATAATAAAACAAAAAAATGGCAAACAAAAAAAGAGTATATAAAAACAAATTTATTCGAGTTTAAGACATAAATAAAGTCCTCGGTTCAAAATGATCCTTTAAAAAATCAACAATTATCCAAGTTTCTATATTTCGCAAACTAGTGCATGCCCCTAGAGATCACGAAGAAAAAAAGAGGATAATTTATACTTTGATCAACACAAAAACTGAAACGGGTCAAATTGACTCTTAACATAACCCAATTAACATTGGTATACATATTCATACATTTACATATTATTATAATGAAGGTATCTGTGATTTAAATATGTACGTTTTATTAGCTTCTATTCATTTCAATTAAGGATCTTATTTAAATAATCATTAATTTAATCCTTGTTCTGTACTGAAATGATCATAATCTAATTATAAAAAAATGTGCATTTAATCAAAAATATGCGAGAAAAAGATCCTTAACAATATCATGATTTTGTCACATTTTACAAGCGCGCTATTTCATCACTTAATAAATAAAGAAATTGATAAAAAAAGGCTAGAATTTTTTCCAAAGAGACATCAAAAATAATGCGTGCAAGTAATTAACTGTTGCATGAATAACCAATTTAGAAGCATGAAGAGCCTATATCATGAGACGAAATTCTATTAATTGAAATCAGTAGGTTTCAATTGATTTCCATCATCGGATCCCTCAAGAACTTTATCAAAGAGCAAACAGTATGTTTATAAAGGTTATTTTATTATCTATACTTGGAGGGATATGTACACCGATAGGAGGTAATTTATTCATTTTGTTGTGATCACTTTACAATTGATTCCAATGATCTTTCTCTTATTCGCTGTTGTTTCTCAGGAGACAAAAGAAACAAATTTCCCTTAGGATCCCATGCGAATCCACCATTTGAATTTGGTAAGAAAAGGAATTATAATGAAAGTCCATCAATCTTATTATAAGAATATCATTTATAGCGGATTGTTTATATCGTTACTTTTCTTGCTCGGACGATCACACATATGGAAAATGGCCGATGAATTCTAGGATTTGCTATCGAGACTATCAATTTTGCTTAGCCGAAGCCAAGTGGAATCAGGGAGTAATTAGCCATAATGGAGTAACCATTACTTATCCTTTAGAAAATCCAACTTATAATACGGAAATATCTACCATTGGACATTATCTCTTTAATTTTGCCTTTCATGAAAGAATTTGTTCTTATAAAAAGGAAAATTTAAGTTGTGGTCCTTTTGGTAATATTCATATTATTTTTGTCTTCTTCGGACGAGTCGAAGGTAATGATTGTCCCACAATTTTACCGTCTGAATTTTCACATAAAAGCTGTGAAGTTGAAAACGCCTTTGAGTATGTCTATAAAAGGTAATTATTAATTGAACAAAAAATTACATATTAATAAAATTGTTCATTTTAATACAATTCAAATTGTGATTAATTCCAGATGTGATGGAAAAAAGAAATGTTCAATCTCACCTAAAGAATTGGATCCAAAGCATTGCAAAGGGATGTATCCTTACTTAGAAATGAAATACACTTGTTCAGGATTTGGTGAGTAGCTAGCTGTGCTGTTTCATTTCTTAATTTAATTCCTTCCCCATAGAGCGACCCTCTGTCAGCAGCTCTGGAGGATATAACTCATCATTTAATTTTGGAGCTGTTGTGGATCAAGACATCAGTACATCTTATTCTACCAATATACAGACACAGCCATGGATCCAATTGGGGTTTTCATATAATTTTGAAGTGCAACAAGTGCTTGTATTTGCAAATAAAGACCCTGACTATGTACATATCAGTACCATAGAAGTACAATTAACAAATGGTCAAGTCATTAATAGGCCACCTTTCTATGAAAGTACAAATAACTGCATTAAAAATGCGCCGTGGGATCTAACATTCCAATGTAATAGTTACACTGAGAATAATGGATTGATCATCTATTCTACGGATAATGGAGCAATGTCTATAAAGGAAGTAACTATTATAATTGAAAACCCTTTTAAGGATGATGTAAATACAGGAGATGGAGGTAAGAGGAAGTTCAACCTTTATTTACATTCATCAAGTGTAAATTATTTTAGGATCAAGTGTAGAAATGCCTAATCAGAATACGGAAAAGAACATTTACGTTATCATTGGTGAGTTGTTCAATTTTTTTTTTTGAAATCTGTACATTGTAAATCCGTTTTCTTTTCCAGACAAGGCCTGTGCAAAGGATCAAGTAAGTCTGAGTTGTTATAACTATGGTGGAAATGTGATCGTGATTGAATTCATAACTGGTAGAACAAAAGGAGGTATGTGCAATTCCGAAATGCCAATAATAGAATGTTCAAAGACTTTTAATGAAATGTTGCCAAGGTATGTAATTGAACCAATAAATAGTGTATATGCAAACACTTCGAGTTTAAAAAACCATTATATATTCATCATAGTTGTATGGATTATCAGGCTTGCCTCCCAACTTATGATAGAACATTTATGAGTATTGTCAATAAGATGAATCGGGAATCTGATTGTAATAGAGTAAATTATTATGAGTTTCATTATGCATGTGATGGTCTTCGTAAGTCCACCCTTAAATACTTTGTTTTTTAATTTAAATATTTCGATAATTGTATACATATTTTTTAGCACAACCTCAGATAACAGCCAGTTCGGTGGACAATGGGTTTTCGCTGGATTTCCTTTTCTACGAAGATCATTCACCCGATAGTTATTATAGTTCAAAGAAAGAAGATAGCCCTTGGATTCATTTGGTTTTCGGACAACATTTAGCCGTTCAAGGTGTACAGTTTACCCTTACTTATGTAAAAGATCCAGAAGCTCTCTTTCAAAATATTGAGGTTCGAGTGGGAAAGCATAATGTAACTAGCAGCTCGGAGATTGAAGGAAATCCCATTTGTGGTAGATATAATGGCCCACCATACCCTGATCAGAAGCATGTTGTGATTACATGTGGTATGAATGGAGAATTTGTCGTTGGGAAACACATGACTATTCAAAAATTGGGCTATGGTGTGCTTCAAATTAGGGATATTGTTGTTCTATTGAAGCCGGAAGGTAAGTTGTTGATTAAGATATATTTTTTGATCTCCATGTTGTATTTTGATGTTATCACAAGTCTAATCTTTTTTTTCCTCGGTTCTTTCTTTAAAGTTGCTCTATCGTATGTATACAGATAAAGTCTTTGGATGGTGAATCTTCCAGCAAAATGTTCATTCTATCTTCTATGATGTTCTATTTGGCCTTTTATTATGTTCACTTTTATAAAGTGCTCCCATTTTTGTTTTCAAAATGGCAATGTTATTAAGCCATTTTTTTTTAAAGACAAGAAAAAACTTTGTACCACGTTTTCCCAAATCTATCTATGTATGTATAATGTTTCTATCAAATATCGATTTCCTACATGAGCTTGCAAAATGTTCGTTTTATCATTACATAGATTTAATTCATTTATATTGTTATTCATTTTCTGTCTTTTAATCATTGTCATGTTTGAAAGTTTCACGTCTTCAATAAATTTATTCTGTATCACTTCTTTACCTTCATTGTATTTCGCAACCTTTCCTTCAAAAGGAAACAGAAAAAGACCCGAAATCAGTTGGCAAAGAGCCAATTCTTCCAAACTCTCAAATTATTATTTATTATAGTTCACAGCTTAACGAGAGCGAATTATAATTCAACCAAGCAATGTTAAGAACACTGATCAGGGGGAAAGAAATATTAAAATCGACAGCTGACAACAAAATATAGTGTAAATTAGTTCAATTGGGTCTTTTTATTCTTAACCAATTGCTAAATGACACAATCCAATTATTTAAATAGGACTATGGAATGTATTTTCGAATGGATTCATTCTAGCTAATTTACTTAATATGAAGAAACATTTGTTTAAAAATACATCCCGTGTAATTTTTAAGAGCTGTGAGGCGTTAAGAATTACAAAACTCTTTGGGTTCCATTTTTACATATGTACACCGCATTTTGATCAGATAAGGATAAAAATCACAAAAAGTCCTTTCATTTAATCCAATTGAATGTCGCATAAAGCATGGAGATTTTACATATCTCATCTCATGATGCCAATGATGGCCAATATAACTCATTTTTCAACGATCAGACGTGAATCCCTCATTAATATATGTATAACAAACAAACAAATAACATTGATTAATATATTGAAAAATATTTCCTTTTTGATTATGGAGATACATATTTTGTTTTTCAAATTGGGTCAGTGGGACCTGATACTTTTCCAAACATTGTTCGTTGAAGTGAAAAATGCTTTTAATGTATCTTTTATTTTCTTAAAGCTTAAACATTGTGGGATATCTCATTTCAAAGTTTCACTAGAATATATATACTTTAAAGGATTATCTATTATGTTGGAAATAATTTTTGCATTTCAAAATTCCAGTTTTTTTGAATAGTTTGCAAATTATATTGGATGTTTTTGTTCCTTTTTCGGCTTGAATTTTGTTTTGCAAATTGAGAGCTCGTTTCTACCTTTAACAGCGTCCTGTTATAATTTTTCAAAATAAAGGTTTGTAAGAACAAAAGTTAATTGTAGTTACTGTAAGGAAAAGATTCACTTATTATGTATATATTGTGTGCAAGCTTTAATTTATATAAGGAAATTGTACGAATTGCAGACTAAAATGAGATATATAGTTTTAAATTAAATGAGTACTTATGGAGAGGATAACTCAATATTTGATTATTCCAATATGCTTGTTATATTAATAATATAATTTATTTTATTTAAAATTAATCACTGATAAGTTTTCTGCTGTATATTATAAAGTTCAATTGTCCCCAGTCATATTACTCCTAAAGACATTGTATATGCGTCATTTGAAAGACGTAGAAATTGTAACTTGTACAATCTGCTTACACAAGTTGCAACCTATGTATTTTTTGGTATATTTATCACCTTTTAATATTTTGGTTACGTAATTTTATGTAAATAAAACACGTCGTTACCTTTCATTCAAAAAGAAACAGAAAAAAACCGATGTAGATAATAGGACCAGGCACAACCTTGATTATATGTCTTCAAATTTGGGATGTGCCATCGTTGATGGCAGTTTTATTCAGAATTGAAATTTTAGATCTCTAACTCAATTTTACTTATAGTTCTAAATTTTTGATTTCGTGATGTATCGTAAACCAAGGCAATGAACAGCGAGTATTATGTACAGGGTGCATCAATATAGCTCCATTTTTCCAGTAGCAATCCAACACATTTAAAAATAAAGTTTAGAATAATTTTCCTTATATTGAATAAACCGAACTGTTTTTCTCTCTTTGAATAACTTTTTATTTTAAAGTTTTTAAAGGGATATTGTGAAAATTAATTTGCAACATATCTTATGTGATAGTTGGGGGTTATTAAGTAATTGATGATTTCACAATGGGCATTAAATGATGGCTTTTTCTGAATAAATCCAATTCAAATTACCCAATTTCAACAAATTGCAACAATTTAGAATTCTTGAATAACACCAAATCTGATGGCACCAATTCTAACTCTTTAAAAATTTTGCATATTTCAAATAATGATAATAAATTAAAATAACGTTTTTTTATATATTAAAAATTGAAGCAATTAACTGATTTTCATAAATTCTACCAACCTAAACTCATGAGCTAAATTGTAATTAGTTTAATTCAAAAAAATCATATATCAAACTATTTTATGGCAATATTTATTTTCGACAGCTAACGCACGTTCTTTACTACTCCATACATTATAGTAACTGACTATGTTTCGAGGAAAACTTTTACAAATTGTAAGTCTAGAATTAAATTATGCTAACCCTTTCCTCCTAATGCTTCTACAGTTTTTGCTACAACGCATTATAAGAAAGAAAGTAATATTGCTCAAAAAAGCTATAAATTCATTAAAACACTTTTTTTTTTACTTCTATTTATTAAAAAAAAAACGACAAACATGAGTTAGTTTTTGACCTTAAATATTTTTTTGATTTTTTTCAAACTTTAACCATCTGTAGATACATTTTAAGTAATTATATATTTATATTAAATAAAAAAAGGTTTCATCAAACATACTTATTTATATAAAAATATTATATATATTATGTGTAATATAGGAGGAAATAAATTTAAAAAAATATATAAATTGATTACACAAAATTTTTATAGTGGAGACAATAAGTATTTGATCTCTGGCCGATTTTGTAAATTTGCCCACTGAGGTAGCTTTATATTAGATTGAGCTCCGGAGACAGTCTAGGCTACTCAATGATCTTAAGGTGCTTCTTCTTGAGTCACTCCTTTATTGCCTTGACCGTATGTTTTGGGTCATTGTCATATTGGAATACTAAAAACACGACCCATTTTCCGTTCCCTTTCCTGAAGCAAGTAGGTTGTGCATCAAGATTTCCTGGATCCTGTATCTTGTCTATCTTACGTTCGAAGCAGGAAAGAAACGCTCTCAAAACATGATATTTCCACCCCCATGCTCAATCTAATCGATTGTATTTTTTAACTTGGCCGTTTTTCCGGACTTGACAGCCTGAAGAGTACATTTTCTCTTCTTTAGCTGCTATCATTGTTATTCAATTCCTGAGGAGTTAAATTCCTTTTCTACTGTATACAACATATCATTGATGTATATATGAAACGAGATTGAACATTTGCATGTGCTCATAGAAGACAGAAAGTAACCCTGATGATTTATTCTGGAGTTATAATTGTAAGTCCATGTTGGACTCAGAGTAGAATTGAGGATCGACATTGTTACCTATGTCCTTCTCCTTCTCCCCCTTGTCACAACTGCTTGTAACTGATCTAAGGAAACGTCATGACAGCTAAGCAGCTCTCTTCCGAAACATACTTTATATTTTCAGGGGTACCATGATGATTTTTAGTTTCTTTTTTTTACATACCCAAAATGCTAACGATTAGCATCACTAGTGGGGATGGTGTTCTTTGGGTTATAATCAGCATTTATTTTCCTAAAAATACATTAATTTTCTTCATATAATGTATCTCTCTATCAAAATAAACCTACAATTAAAATTATAGACTGTTCTTGGCTTTGTCAGAGGGCAAACATACAAAATTGGATTGTAACTCAAATACTTATCTTCTCCTGTGTAGCTTACAATGCTTAACTAAATGTTAAATATCTTTAATTTACATTTTAATTTTGTATTATTTAAAAAATTAAAATATCAATTAAATTATAAATTTAAAAATGTATTTGTGTTCTTCTTAGTATCGTTTAATTACTGTCTAACATTCAAAAGATTTTTGTTGTAGGAACGACTAGCTCAGTTTTATTTTGAATTAAAAAACAATTTTTTGAAGAGAAAAGGGAAAGGAACTTTTCCATAAAAAAATATTGTTTTTTGAGGGAACGGGAAGGCTTAAGCCTTATAGCCCGATCCTTCTAAGGACGGCCTTAAACTGTGCGTTACTATATCATGTATGTGTTCCTTATATTTTATTCTATTTGTCACTAAAATGGTAAAGTCCAAAAATTTTATTTTAAAATCACTTTGTACATTTCATACTCAAAGGGACAATACTTATAAACAATCAATTTAATTGACTCATGAATATGTTAGTCTAACAATGGTAGCAATGATTTCCTTCAAACATTACCATCACTCATGCCTTTTTTTATCGGCTGTAGATTTGTCTATTGTTACTCGTTATTAATGTTCTGAAACTTTTATTTTAAATATCTTCAGAGCCGTTGCCACGGGATATACAGTTATGCATTATTCCTCATGAACTATTGGAGTAAAAAAATGGGATGGAAGCCGAAAAAATTAGATAACATATGTTAATAAAGTAAAAAAAAAATGAAATGTAGTTCCTAAGAAAATTATGGGTTACCATATAAAAATTGAAAAAATCTTATAAATGTAAATAAATATTATAATTCTATAAATTGTCATTTAAAGAAGTATGGACACCATTTATTAGTAAAAAAGGCCATGATAAGTTCATTATAAAAATAAAATCCCCCCTCCCCAAATAATCATCATAGTTAAGGTCCAGAATATACGTATTATTGAATAAAAAAATGAAAACATTGGCCCATGGAATAAAATTTTAAACCTTCTTTTTTATCTTTTTGTTACAAAGGTGAATTGATACAAGGAACACTGCTTTTGGTGTATCATCAATTATCAGAAAGAATTTATTTCAACTTTTTAAGTAAAAAATTAATAGCGTTAAAAATTATTTTTAATTTCCTTCTGGACAAAAAATTATCATTATAATTAAAGTTTTTTTTTTTTTTTAATGTGGTAAATTCTAATTTCTGGAGAGTCTGCCTGCCAATAGTCACAGCCTAAACTGTATCATTAAATAATACTATGTAACAGTTTTATCTTAATAAGCGAAAAGTGAGTCAAATCCTTTTTAAAACTTAATCCTTAATTGTTTTTAATTTTGTATTGAAACCTTATTCCATACTAATGTTCAATGCTATAATAAATTAAGTGACCTAAACATAATTTATTTTTACTCACTGCACAAAAGGATTTTTCGAACAAAGGGTATTAAAGTTATATTCAATATAGCTAATCATTTTTGAAAAACATAGTACATTTTTTAGGTTAAATATATATACATCCATTATCCCTACAATATTATTTTTTTTAAATGTGTCCAAGATCAGCTAATAAAAGATACATTGTATTTAAGATATATTGGAGTCGAAAATAAAAGTAAATTATTCCCATTCTCACAAAAATTACAATTTTAATCTACTGATCAAAAGATATATACCTACTATGTAACACAATAGTATACACTAATAAGGAATGGAAGAGCAAAAATAAAAAACATTTTTATAACTAATTCACATTGACTTAATTTAGCATATCATATGCTTGATTAAATAGTTCAGCTCGTGTTTGTGTGGCAGTCAAAAACATGTCCGGTGTGGGACTTGTGTTATTGTCCCCAATCTCTTCCCGTTCACGAAACCAAGACAAACACTCCTTTATAAAAAGTAACCGAGCACAATCAGAGGCAATTAGCTTTTTCCAATCGTTTCTTCGTGGGTGCCAATTAATGAAGATCGAGTGTTGATCCACACTATTAAAAAAAACTTCCAACAAATCTAATGTGAGAAGCCAATCTTATTGGGATTTTTCTTTAGCATAATGGTATAATCCTGGAATGATGGTTTTGTGAAATTAGATGTGATTAGGTTTTATGTTCATTTTATTTTCCTAAAACAAGAGGATTTAAAACTCTTTAGTCCTACTTTTGAGTATTTTTAAGTGGTTGTCCAAGTTCTATATTGTAAAGATTTACTATATGTGAAACATTCTCTTCCATTACTTTACCCTTAAAATTAGAACAAAAATTAATCCCACGATAGAAGTTATTTAAGAAACTTGTCCTAATATGGACATTATTTAAAAGAAAATATTATTTTCAATCCGGATTCAAAGGATTATAAGTCAAAGTATCGTCATTTTTATCACAATACTCAAATGTGTTAGACTTTTGATTAAATGTCTGAGGGTTAGTAGCTGTTGCTCAAACACTGAGACCAATTTGATTGACAACTTTGATAACATGATTGAAAACATAATCTTCATAAGTTCATAGTTTGATTTTGAAATAGGATTCATTTTAATCCTTGTGTAGAAACTAGAATGAACACTCTTTATCAAGACACAAAACAAAGTCAATTTTATTTCCTCTTCTTCTACTCAAAAAAACATCAACTGAAGTATTAAGCACGTTTATGTTACATTGAATAACACACTTACATTTTTGTCTTGATTATAATTGAGAGGTATCAAGCGAGTCTTCAAATGAGCAAGGGTTGAGTCAGAAGCCCCTGTTTCCCAATTGAGGCATGTTGAAAGCTTAGTACGATGACGTATTATTGGCAATGTCAAAACTTCTTTCCGGTGGTCCTTATAACGAACTATTAAAAAAAATTCCAGTACATCTCCTTTGTGCGAGATTAATTGTTAAGAAAGTTAAGTTGATTTGTTAAGTAACTCAGTTTTTTCTCATTCTCATCGTCTATATGTGGCAATAAAAATCTTTAATATTTTTTTAATACAAATGTTAGTAATAATATGCTTCATACGTTGAAATGGTGATCTTTATAATACTTTTTCCTTATTCATTTCATTAAAATTTTCATATATTCCTTTAAGTAAACTAGCTTGATGTTAAGTACTTCTAAGGAAGATAATGGATCAGCCATGCCAATGTCAATTTTTTTTTATAAATTGTTCTCTTCAAGAAGCCAAGATGAAACAAGACAAGCTTGTCGCCACTGCCTCTGAGTTGCTCTCAATAACTTCATCACAATATGGGAACGGACAATTGATAACTGTTGGTATTTTAGGCATTATGTCGAATCAATTGAAGTCTACGAGCACATCAACTCGATTAATTAAATACTATCATGAATAAAAATCCTCTTGAACTAACAATATATTTCAAGATTATTACATACTAAAAGAGATTTATATTTAAAATTACCCGTCATTAATTAAATAATCAATATACTTACTAATAATAAAATATATAATTATGTGAATAAAGCCTCCACAAGGAGTCTCTTTTAAAACAGAAATCAACTGATCCTTTCAGGATTTACTCTCAACTAAATAACTTGTAAGGCTCCCAGTTAAAGTTATATAATTAACTTATTATAATTTAATATTTATTATATATTCATATTGTTATTTTATTTTAAATAAATTCCACGAGGACAAAATTTTTGAACTCAAATAAAATAGATTTTGATTTAAAAAACTTGCGTTGACGGTCGAAGGTTGAGAGTGGATATAAAAGATAGTCAAGACACAACTACCACGCTTATTTGAAAAGCAACCCTTTCCTAGAATTATATAGAAGATATCTTCTATAAAAGAATGAAACTCTTTTTAGATTCACGAACATTGGACGCGTGTAAGTATTAATTTTAACTTTTTTTAATCAGAAAAAGGATAGATATGAACAAAGAGAACAGTTGGAACTGTATTTCATTCATTGTAAATTGGATGAATTTTTCATACACAGCAATGATATTTATGGATTGGCATCTACTCATCGTTCCTAGGAGTTCTTATTTTTCCATTTAGATATCTTAAGTCACAAACAATTCTGATGTTCAACTTCATGTTCTGTTCAATTGATCTACCCTCTTTATACCTCAGACTGTGGAACCCATCTCCTTTCAGTTAAATAGAAATAATTGTTTATTGTGCAGATACCCCTTATGATAGTAACTTCTGACCTCATGACCTCTATGTAGAAGACAAATAATGATCATGATCTGTCCTAGGATAATTAATAATTGTGCTAGTAGAGATTACAATCCTATTCTCTCCTAGGACAAATTACAATTTTACTGAGAGAGATAGTAGCATTGAATATTTGAAAAGGTTCCATGTTTTCGAAAATATGACGCCAAGTCATACAGTCTATGGTAAGGTGACCGGTAATTTCATTCACTGTAAATTTATCCCGTGTGTTTTCATTCTTAGTAATTTCATTCCCAGTAAATTCATTTCCTGTAAAATTCATTCCCAGACATTTTATTTCCACCTTGAAGAAGGATATTTAATGACGTCATACGGTTTATGTTTCTACACTAGTTAGTTGTTTTGTATTTAGGGGTGTAGAAAGGGGCTTGGGAGTGGCCAGTCGGTAATTTAGATGAGTGATGGATGGGAAACGGATACAAATAAATTATGGTGTGTATGGATTAGAAATGACGTCATGATAAATCATTAATAGTGAGTAGAAATGAAATCCGTTAATATTATTTATACCTTAGGAAATATAAGTAAATCCCGTCATTACTGCTCTTCTTCGTCGTCTATTTGTATTACTACTCACTTTTACTTCTTTTCATCCGTCGACAATCATCAACTTAATAATCCTCTTTTCTCTTTATTTTCTTTCTCTTTCCACAATTCAAATCTACGTAAACAATTAAGCTAATTGCTCGATCCCCTCACTCCCTTCTCCAGGGCCACTTACTCTCCCTTGCTCCCAGCTCAACTCTTGATTGAAGCCTACAAGTTACAAAAATCATCTTCATTTATAAGATAATGCTGGACTAGTAATATATTTCTAGAATATATCATTCAATTGAACTATTTTAACAAAAGAATTCACTAGAAGAATTGAATCTTTAAAAGAACGAATAATCAAAAGAATTAAATCTTTAAAAGAACTGCGTCATCAAAAGAACTGATCCACTAAAAGAACTGAATACTTGACATATTATTAGTATTTTGTACTTTCAGGTAGTCTACTCAAACTATTAAATGAAAAAATTCTTCCGCAGCCACTTCCTTGAGCATCATAAATCCCATATAATATCCAAAAATGCATCCCACCCCACCGGTTACACAGTTAGATCCGTCTTAGATTTTAGAGAATTGAATTACTATACTATGTAGAATGTAGTGGAACCGATTCTGATGTGTACGACAAACAAATAAGATAGTGGAGAAGGTGGTCCTCATCGTGTGCATTGATTGCCTCAAGGTCCCAATCAGTGAAGCTTCTTAAGGAGGTTCTCAATCACTTTAAGAAAGATACTCATCCCTATAAATGACTTAGATACAGTCGTTTAAAGTTACGAGGTAACTAATCGTAGTCTACCTTATTAATAAACATAGCTTTACATTTATAGATGTTTTTGTTTTTTTGTTTTTTTTCGTACTCAGATGTCCATAGTATAAAAATAAAATGCAAGTCACCCTTTATATAGGCTTCCTTCAATACAATTATAAGCTAAATCGATTCAATGAGATATTTAATTTTGTATTTGTTTTGATTACAAAAAATCACAATAACGGAACTTTTTTTAAATACACAAAAAAAGTAAAACCTTTTCTAATGCATGTATAAAGACAAAATGTTAAGGATTGCTATAAAATGTAATTAATCTTGATAAATTAATTACCTTGTAAAAAAATATTAATGGGTCTTTAAAACTCATCAACACCAAATTTATATTTAATAGTATGTGTATATAAATCTCCAGGGTTAATGTTTGAAATTTGATCGTTGTCCAAGAGAGTTACCATTTTCATTTCGAATCCACTGTTTTTTTCCAATTTAGTTTCATTCTTTCCATTTGATTGGGATTCTTTAGAGAGATCAAAATAAACGGCTAAAAAAAGAGTAATAATAATACGAAATGAACCCCCGTAATAATGACCAAGTTGAGCTAGGTTTACCTGGCTGATTAGAATACACTTCAAGATATCTTTTGGAGTCGGTATGAGATACTCTTCCAACAAATCGATGAAATTCAGAGATACTTCTGTCAACAATAAAGTATCTACCACTTTTTAATGATTCCTTGAAAATAATTTCATCAAGGGTTTGAGGAATTCTCAAATCTAAATCGTTTTCTTCCAAGTCAACATATCTAAATTCTCCTCCACTCTTTTCAGAGATTTCGTTTGCATTGATTTGTACGACGTGTCCCTCAATCCCTGATGGACCTATGAAGTTAAAAAAATCATTTAACAAGTTTCATAGATACATTATAACCTTAACTACCAGTTTCATATCCAGCCAAATTAAAATAAGTTTTGAGTCCAATATTCATGAATGTTGGCTTGCTCACTATTCCCTTGATATCAACTGTCAACTCTTCTTCAGTTTCAGAGAGATAGAACTCCGCATTGAGTAAAACAGTTTTGTCTTTAAGAAGACTAAAAACAATACTATTCTCCTTGAGAGTAGGATTCCAATTTCTTGGGGTTTTCTTTTCATGTTGCATCTCCTTGGGAGACAGGGATACAAAGGCTCCAGAAAATGACGAATCCCTCAAATATCCATTGATATCATCAAATCCTAAAACAACGTCACTCATTTCATTCTTTTGATTTGGAATCTAGAAATTATATAGAAATATTTTGGTGATATCAAAATATTTAATCTTAGAATATAAATTTACATTGATTGACGTAATGATCAGATCCAAGCTAATCATTTCTATTGTCATTTGGGGTGACTCTAATCGAAATCTTCGGACCTTATTATCATCTCCATCTGAAATTAAAATAAAAAAATGTTTCATAATCAATATATCACGTATATATGTGTATGTTCATACTTTTGACATATTTGGGAGGCAGAGTCCAATGATCTAACTCTGTGATTTGAAGAGCATTACCACTTTGTCGTTTAAATATACTCTGAATGGAGTCTTCTGACAGTATGAATTGGACATTAAGCAATAAAAATATGAATATTCTTATAGTGATCATTTTTTTGACTTGATTACGAGATCTGTGGATATATAAATATGCGTTGGTTAATAAATTTATACGCATGACCATGCAAAAAATCCATTTAATCCAACAACCAAAAATGCAAGAGGAAGCATTTCATTGAAACGTATATCTTGCTCAAAGCATTTACATTGATTGTAACACGACATCTTTTACACTAATAGCTCTAAATAAAGTTAATTACTTTCAAGGACACTCTTTGATGAGAATCCAAATAAATCTTGTAAAGTGCATTAATATGACAAAAGTTAAAGACAACCCGTACAATTACATACTTTTCTTAGATATAAGATATGTAAGGTAAACTAACAATGTACAATTAATTCCCGTATAATTAAATTAAGTTCTTCAAATGTCGGATATTAGAAGGTTGAGTGAAAGGAAAAAGAATCAAACTACCGAGATTAATAAAAAACATTTTTATAAAATTTGGAACTATGTACATTTTTTACCCGACAATATGTACAAGGCTCACATTTTTCACGCAATTAGCATAAGATTCATGCATTTTCAATAATGTCACGCTTTCCCTAAACACATTGTATTTTGCATGCTTTATCAATCCAAAAGGTTCCAAATATCTTATATAGAACTACAATTTTTTTAATGGAAGCCACCCACTCCCGTTATAAAGGCTTCAAAACAAGCAAAGTGTCATTTAATGTTTAACCTGAAGCAAACTAATGTTTTTGTTTATTCATCAAGGCTATTTTTTTTTTTTTTTTGAATAAATAAATATATATAATGTATTTTCCTTTCATGATTAAAAAATAAAAAAGGAATTACATAGAATTTGAATTTTTATATCGATTAATATAAATCAAGGGCTTTCTTTTAGAATCTGGGTAATTTCATACTCAATCAGTGATAAAATTATAAATTCAAGCGATTAAATAATTAATAGCTATTCTTTAAACTCTGCTGAAGAGTTAACATCAGGGAAAATAATACAGAAATCATGCTACCGTATGTTTTTTTTCTTTAAATTGTGCCTTTCCCTTTTAACAGTCAATGTTTAGGGTGAATCCCGAAGCTACTCGTGCATCAGAATTTGAGAAAACTGCCGTATGATGTCATAAAATGAATGAAATCATTAATTAAGATTAAAACGCTTAGACGTAACTGATTTCAAAACTTGAGTGCTTTATATTCAGAGGTCGGATTATCAGAATGATGAAATACTTTTCTAGTATGTTTTAATCATACCTCCTACCTGCTATAGATATTAACAGAGATTGAAGCGGAAATGTTTCATGAAAATATGTCATTTATAGATTATATCAATATTTAAAATATGTTGCAAAAATGTATCAAGTGCAGTACCAGTATAATTGTTTTGAGATATCGGCAATTAAAGTTTTCTAAATCAAAATATTTATAACTATATTTGTTACGTAGATTTTACAAAAGCTATTGAATATAATTTCCTTACAGTTTTTGACAAATATGGACAGTTAAAATGCCCTTTATTAATGTTAGTCACAAAAAGTAACTTGTTAATATGATTGCTGAGTTCACAATGTGGAATAATATACCATATTAATTCGCTTAAAAAGTATATATTTTTAAACTTGTACACCGAATTTGTAAAAGTCAAATATACAATCATTAATAACAAACAAAGGAATTATTATCAACAAAAAAATGGAACAAAAGTAGTAAGTACTTGAATAAGAATATATGATTCAATTATTGATATGAAAATGTTAACTACTTTTGTACATAAATGATGTAACAACTACATTGTATAATACACTAAATGGTGATATTTGACTTAAATGTAGCCATAAAGACACATCCATTAAAAAGTTATTAATTAAAATATTTGACAAACTTGGAAATATAGAATCCAAATCAATCAAAGCCTCGGATTTTCATCATTTAATAACTATTTTATGCAACTAATAATAAAAAAGAAGTCCCTTTAACAATCAATCCCTTCTAAACAATTTGAAATATCTTAATATCAATATAAATTTACATACATACATACACATAATAATTAAATAACAATTAACAATAATAAGGATAGGTAATTGAAAGATTCTATCAAAGGGTGTAAATTTACTACTTCACTACAATATAAAGGATAACTGATTTACCTCCGTAGATACTATGTAAAAATGATTTCCTTTCAAAATCCAGATTAAACTTCGAGTGCTGCTAATTTGAAAATAGTTTCAAAACCATTCAATCTTTTATACTTATACCAAATAAAAAGAATGCTTTTTTTTTCAACTCTAGAAGCATGGTTAGAGTGCGTAGCATTTCTGTTGCTGGCCCTCCGCCAACATAACTAGTATAAAGACCTTGTGAGAAATAACAGGGAGTTGAACAGATAATATCTATATATTATATGTATGTACTATGTACGTTATATATATATATATACATATAAAGGATCAATTTAAGATAAATATGTATTTAAACATTTGCAATGCGTATATTTTATGTATGTTGCACATATCAACCATACAATTTGTCTTAAAAAGAATTATGGGATTATGGGATTATGTATTTATTTGTCATCCAGGACAACATTATTTCCTAAGTATTTTACCATCATAGGCAAAGTTTGAAATTTATTCTAAGGAGAGCCAAATTGTATTTATTTACGTACTAAGCTTATAAAGTAATCTTCTTCATATAATATATCTTGAGGTCAAGTAGGTTTAAACCCCTTTGACCCTCCTGAAAATTATATTAGATACCGTATCATCACTACAAGTTTTTGATCCATCTACTACAATCAATTAAGAAACAAATTTATCGAAAGGACTTCCTCTCATATATTATGGACTTAAATTTTTATATTTCAAGGACGTTATCTATCAATTTTATAGTGTATCTTAGAGGAAGTAAAAATAGAGCACTACATATACTCTATATTGAGTTACATTGAAATATTTATTATCAAAAAATTTTTTATCCAAAGGTCATTGTCACTTCTCATTTTTCTATTAATAAAAAGAATATTTTCAACAAACCAAAAACAAAAAAAAAACAGCAATAGTATTAACTGAAACTTTACGGTTTGAAGAGGAAAAGTTATTTTAAAAAAATGATTGGTTTAATTGTGAATGCTTTTGTAATTGTCTAAATATAGATACATAATAACGGAATATTCAATAATTAAATAGACCATATCAATAATACTTGATGATTATACAAGAGGTTGAATTAAGATCCTTAAGGCTATTATGATACATTTGTCAAGAATAATTACTTATTTGAACATAATTTATAGAAATATTAAAAGTTGACCTTCTTTAGTAGCTCAAATGTGTCAAGGAAGTCATTGACCTTTTCATATTCAGTATTAAAAATTAAAACACTTCAGTGAATTTAGTTATAGGAAATAAATTGCAACCGCTTCTGTTCAACATAGATCTATAGTTTTCCAGATGTCATATGTTAATATCTATGTATTTTTTTAAAGTAGACCAGTTAGTTTCTGAAGGAAAAAGATTGGAAAATGGTAGAACCAGAGTTAATTTTTTACTGTGAATGGTACTTATGGTAAATATAGATGTTTGGGACTCTTTTCTTTTTTATTAAAAATTGAATTTTATTTCGAATTTTATTTTTTAGAAAATAAATTTTGATTTTTTTTTGTTTCACAGCGTTGCTTGGTCCAAGATGGAGAGTAAAATCACATTCACAATGATTTTTTTTAATGTTTATACACCTTCGGTGCGGGCGACCGTTAGGGAATTCTGTCATGTATTATAATAAAATTATGTTATAACCATACACTGGCAAGAAAAAGTTAAAAAAATATAATCCCACTTATTTTTCTAACTAACTACGACTTTATCATCAGGTAACACAGTAATAAGGCTATTAAAATGAAGAAAAAATAAGATTCAATATGGAGATAAACATTTATTTGCAAAAAATCAAAGTATTTTGTTTAAATTTGAGCTTCATCAAAAAATCCTACCTTTGATGCTATAACTGCTTTACATACTTTTGGCATTCTTGCTATTAGTTTTTCAAGATAGGCAGGTGGAATATCATTCCAAGTAGTCTTCAAATAAGTTCCACAACTCATTTTACTTGCAGGGAACTTTTCCCGAACTTTTCTGTCTAAGTGTTCCCACAATTGCTCTATTGGGTTCAAATCAGGAGATTGAGCTGACCATTGCATATTAGATAAGATGTGAGAGGCTTCTTTGTTTTCCAAGAAGTATTTGGAGAGCTTGAAAGCATGTTTTGGGCCGTTGTTTAGTTGAAAAACAAGTTGTGGAAGATTTAGAATGATATCACACCTGCCTATCTTGAAAAACTTATAGCAAGAATCCCAAAAGTCGGTAAAGTTTTTAACTCGGACTAAAGCTAGACTTAAGCCTCAATAATCAACTTTGGACTCAAATTGGACTTGAGGTTTGAAGAAGATTGAGACTGGAGTAAGACTCGATGCTTGAGAGTCACACATTCTTGATATTTCAGATTACCATTATTCAAGAATTAAGAATCTTATATCTTTTTATATGTTTGACTTGGATATTGAAAATGGTTAAATCAAAGGTGAGGGACTCGTTCTCGAATTGTACTTAATTATCCTTACTTGTAACTTCAGACTCGACTCTGACTACTCAAAGTTAATAAATTCGCGACTTGAATTACATAAAAAGGTGACTCGTTAAAATCTCAGTTGTAATTGTAAAAATCTGATATTAATTTTGAATAGGGATAATGATGAAATGATTTTCATAATTTAAATTAGCTGTTACCAACATAATTTATTTTTAGTTCACTGATGCTTATAGGGAGTTTCTTATGTAGTGTTGAAAATCTTTTGTATGTATTTAGGAAATCTTTAAAAAAAACCGAAATCCAATATAGTAGCCCTAATTGCTTTTATTTTGGAGAAAAGTAGCTAAGCTGTCATAACGTTTCATGAAATCAGCTACAATCAGCTGTTATAAGGATGAAAAGGAAATATGTAAGAATTACTCCGATTTCGATCCTTTTTTCTACTCTGAGTCCAACAAAAATTCACCAAATCCTAAAAGTTACTCTCAGTCGTATATTAGTACAAATATATGTACAATTCGATTGTATATATATATGTGTATGTAGTAAAACATTAAGTTAATTCCTCAGAAATTAAATAATGAAGATAACAGCTTTTAATAACATGCTTTCTAATCCCAAAAGAACGGTTAGCTATAAAATGTTAACGATTAGCCTCACTAAAGATGGGATTTCAGTAAGAACACGAGGAGAAGGCAGGAGTGTGACATATGCTATTACAAAATTAAGATCTTGGTTAACATCAGGCGCGTTTTATATCAATATTTTTTTTTACACTAAAGTTAGGAGAAAATACTAGCTCCTGAGGAAGAAGTTAAAACCCCTATCTATTAACAATTATGCATAATATATGCCCCACCGGTATGTAAAATGAAAAGAAACATTAAGTTAACTTGGTAACCCTGACAATTTGTGTAATATTGGGAGAAGAGCAGCTAAGCTGTCATGACGAATAAATTAGATCAACTGCAAGCAGCCATAAGAAGAAGAAAATAAAACAAATCACATCCCGTATATAGAAGCGTAATATATGCTAGAATTATTTTCATGCCGATCTTCAACTCTACTCTGAGTCCACCAAGGACTTAAACTTATAACTACCAAGCAAACCCTCACGCACTAGTTATTACATTATACTTCGATGTTCCCTCCACAAGAATTAAATAATAAAGATAACAGCTTTGAAAAATTAGAAATCTTGTTCAAATCACAAGCTATAAAAACCCCGCCCACTTTCTAGTATATGTTTTATACACCTTTACTATTTAATTAATGAACAAAATAAATAAAAAACCACACTCAACAACCTTTTTTTCCTTTTCTAATTTCTAAACTTACTTTTTCTTTACAAAAATTACAACCTTAAACAATGACAAACGGCCCAAAAGGCTTTATATTGCTTAAATATCTATTTTAATATTGGGATGACTAAACACACCCAGGGTATTTGGAGTGAATTCATGCAAGTTTCAATGACTACTTTGACTAAATCTTTTTAAATACATGAGGATGTAATTTAAATATTGATCTGCCTAACAAAACGTAGGCCATTATTACTTTATTTTGTAAATGTTATACCCTTGTATTTTTGTAGGGGTCATTCATTTCTATAATGCCATGGGAATATATTTTTTCTTGGAGGACACTTGTGTATACAAGTTGAATAAACGTTCGTATATTTTTAGCAACAGATTTAAAAAAATAAAAGGTCAAGGAGACACAACTTAACTAGAAACGTCTACCTTGCATGTTTGAAGGGAAATAGAAGGATTCGCATGAACCAAATATAACAACTCTCTTTATCCTCCATATTATCAAATATTAATTAAGAATATTAAATTAAGTTTTCTTTTCATTTGTATAAAATATTTTTTATGAAAAAAAAAAAAGTTCTTGAAGGTTGCCTCTAAATGTTAAAATCGATTTATTATAAAGTATTAAAAGAACTAGTTTTTTTTTTTTTTTTTTTAATTGGGCTTCTATTAAAATTTATTGCAACAATATATAGATTATAATAATAATAAAATACATCAAAAGGGATTGCAATAAAATTCCCTTATAAGTAAATGTTATAATTTAAAATTAACCCTTAGATCAAATCCCAACCTTTCAATATTGGCTACTTATGTTTTTTACAGACTACTGTATGCATCATAAGTCCTTGTACACTCTTAACTTTATTAGAAAGAAAGAGAAATATAGGCTTACTATAAACGATACCAAAAAAATTATGAAAAAAAAGATGAAGGATAATTTAATTTCTATTATTTTTCAAAAATTCCACCCTTTGCCACAATAAAGAGCTCCAAGCGGGTTCAAAACTTACCCGCAACTTTTCAGAGGGTGTCTGTAGGAATGTTTGCCCATTCTTCCTCAACCGTTGCATTCATGAGCTCCACGCTGCTGTGGTAGTGGGCGTTGGCCTTTCCCTCTACGTTGCGCCAACATAAAAGTCAAGTGGGTTCAGATTGGAGGTGTGGGGCGGCTACATCTCCTTTGACCAAAATCCATTCGTCCCTAATTTGTTTTCAAATACTTTTGAGTGACCTTGGATATGTCACACGGTGCTCTGTCCTGTTTTCTACCCAATTTCCAATTCCATAGGTTGTATTGAGGACAGGAAACACCTTCTTGGTCATGATAAATTTATATCGACTGACCTTCAAGGTTTCTTTTATCCACACCAGGAGAAACGCCGTACCATCTGAACCAATGACACTGAGCATCATGGCATTGGCTGGGTGTTTCGAACCCCTGGTGATTTTTACTTCAGGAGGGGCGTCTTTGCAGCTCTTAACGATGTATCGAAGGAGTTGCTGACTGGGTCAATTGTGAAAAAATATTCATCCGAAAAATGAGGACTTTCCTATTGGGTTTCTTCAATTTATTAAGGAGGATCTTCGATCGTTCCAACCTCTTTTGTCTATGTAAAGCCGTCTAACTCTGAACTTTTGTGACGGGTTTTAATTTGAGGCAGAAATCTTCCTTAATGAAGCACCAGACAGCTGTTTTAGGGACCCTGAGGTCCTAGGCCATTTACCAGATGGTGTCCCAAAGGCTCGCCTCTATTTTTACCTTCACACTCTTTATGAGGCTTTCTGTGTGTACAGATTTTGATCTTCACAACCTGTGACGATCGACTAAGGATTCAGTTTCGTTATAGAGCTTTTAGCGGTCCTACTGATCCTGAAGGTACGTGCAATTGCGGAGGGATTGTCACCGGCTTTGATGCGTGCAACGATTTCAATAAAGTACGTATGTAAATCCTTGATTTAGTTCTATATTTTCATTTTAAAGTAACTTAGCCTTTCACCCAAAGCTAGAACCTGTTTTTGAGCTTGTCCCCATCATAGTTCCAGTGGCCAATTAAGTTGACCATCACTTTCCTGTCTTTGACCTACGGTATGGGTAATAAAATCCGATTTCGTTAAATTGAAGCTCCACATTCTTGAATTCTTAGTAATTGTTTATATTTTGAATTCACTTTGAGATGCACTTTCTGTCTTGGATCAGTCATCTTTTTTTGCAAGACGCCCCAAACTGTTAAAGTGCAGGGAGTTGATATATGGGCTGATGGCAGGCTAGAAATTAACCCTATTGTCGCTGTAGAAGTTCGGTCCTGAAAGACTTCTTGGCACTGACAGCGACGTGGAGGAGATAGTAACCGAGTTATCTTTTTTTTTAGCTTTTGCTCTGACATTTCTACACTAAGAGACAAATATTAACACAAAAAAATGGTTTACTGTTTGTTTCAGCTGACGTTCGGTTGTGTAATCAAATTAAAAATAGCGTAGATAAAGTTCCAATTGAATGCTAATGCAAATTTTGAGTCCCCATTCTGTATTCAATGCTGAAGTTTGTATTCTACTAGTTGATTTGTTAGACAATATATTTTTTCGACAAAGAAAACTAATTTGTGATACTCGAAAATAATAAGATCAATAGACATTTTCCAAATCAAGACATATGTAGTCTTCTTGGAAAATGAACAAAAGCAACGTAGGACTTTCAAGGTCAGTCCGTCCTTTCTGAACAATACTATTATTCATTTCATTGTATATATATACATTAGACTGTACCGAAATGACAAAAGTTGCGAATTCGGTATCACTGGATAATTTTAATTTGTATTTTAATCCTCTAAACAAGAAAATAACAATTAAATGCCCAAAAAGTTGTCTTTTGTGGACGTGTTTTGATTTGAAAATCTGTAAAATGTCGATAAAAAGGAAATTCTGATGTTATTTAATTAAAATTATCGATTTGGATCCAGCTACAGGATTTTTATTTATTAAGTATTATAGATGAAGAATATATTTTGAAACAATATTTGAACAATTTTTCTCTAACTTGCCTCATTCTATGAGTGTTTTGGTTCCAAACATACTGCCAATAAATGAATGTTATCTTTTGGTACCTCATATTACGCGCATGTATTTTGATGTTTCTCTTCATTTTAGTACTAAAATATCATTTTTTGATATAAAGTGTCAGAAATATTATTATCAAATATAAATTCGTTGTTCATTAATGCAAAATAAGACACCCAATTTTACCCATTTTGAATTGCTAAAACTGTCAATAAAACTCTTAAAAATACGAACTTTTATTCATTATTTCTTAATTTCTAGTATTGATTTGTTTTTATTTATATATGTTTTTGTTATTATATTCTATAAGTTAGATATTTTAAATATTTAAGTCCTTTTTTTTTTTTGGATAAATCTAATCAATCGACTTTGAGGAATGACTACAGTCATAAAAGGATCAGTGGCGTTGTTCAAATCCTTGATATTAATAATTTTTTATCATCTTGATTGTGATTATGTGAACAATATGGCCGTACACTCATATCTCCCAAATCACTTCCATCTCAAATGTCTCTTATTTTTGATGTCCTGAATTGTCTATATTCTTGCTTAGAGCTTGATAGTAAATATCATAGAACATGCTCAGAACGCAAATAATAGAGAAATTTTTGACCCATAGGCTTGTTTGAATAGTGTGTGAACTTCATACCAATAAATTACAACTAAAGATAATATTTACTAGCTGCATGTTTGGAACTAAAATACTCTTATTATGAGGCAAGTTAGAGAAAAATTGTTTGAATATTGTTTCAAAATATATGCTTCATCTATAATACTTAATAAAATAAAAATCCTGTAACTTTATTAAAATCAATAATTTTAATTAAACAACATCAAATTTTCTTTTTTTTTCAACATTTTACAGATTTTCAAATCAAAACACATCCATGAAGGACCATTTTCTTGGACGTTTAATAGTTATTTTCTAGTTTAGAGAAATAAAATTCAAAATAAAAATATCCGCCCATACCAAATTCCCGGATTTTGTCATTTTGGTACACCCTAATGTAGATATATGATTGACGTTAATGTCACTTTGAAGCAGGAATAAAGTATACATAGTTAACATTGAGATTTTCATTGTTTTTTTATATATATTTTTTGTGTATTTCACTCTATTTTTGATTTATAACCAATGATAGTATTGTTGAATGAATCTGTTAAGAAAATCCACTATTAAGTTTAAATTTTGAAATAACCTTTAATGTATTAGACAGATAGAGATGAATAAGATTTAACTTTTTTTATATACCTATATAGTTATGTAGTCACGCATGATATGAATTTGTACACTTCAAATTTAGTTTACTTTATCTGGTTGAACTTTATGATGTATTCGATTCAATATGAAGACACATTTTCAATTAAATTAGCACATAACAATCTTCGGAGAAGTATTACTCCCACTGGTGCAGGAAGGTATTTTTAAGTGCCCCTCATTTATATTATAGAAACGTCATCAGGGGAGTCTGCAAATTATTGTTTTGTTTTTTTAGGGGGGGGGTAAAACTGGGCCGTTTTTGATGATTTAGACTGAATATTTTGTCGGCTTTCTATTAATGCCAAATCTTTTTGTTTAGTAGCTATGTGGAAAAGGTCCTCGGGAATAATTATTCTCCTGAACTCAATGCGTTTATGTTTGTCTCAGTCATTCCCAGAAAAGAAGTTATACTTAATGTATATGGACTTCATTAAAATTCCTATGTCAGATGGAGTAATATCTATACCATAATGTTTACTAATATTTAATCAGTGCAGCTCCATCTGACAAATTAAAGAAACATTAAAAAAATTGTTTATTATTTGAATGAATAACAAGTAATATTTAAATATTTTTAGACAAGAGGGAATTTATTTCATGTGGTAATTATATTTTTTTTGCAAAAGTTTACATTATCTATTAAGATAATAGAAAATGTTGTGAACAATTTCCTTTTATTTAATCTCTCATTAGTATAGACACATTTAATCACGTTATACTTAACTAATCTCTATTCAATAATTAAAAAATAAAGGTAACAACTTTAGAAAATAATAAAACACTGTTCAGATTGTCAACTAGAAAAAACATTGCACATTAAATAAAGCGTACGATTTACAGCTCTAATGCACATGCTGGCTTACCTTGTATCCTTTTCTTCCTACATGTAGAAAATAACTAAACGTGAGATTGCACGGTAGAGGGGGTCGAAAATCAGAATGTTTGAATTCGATGAGGAGGGGGGCGAAGGTATTGGGAAATTTGTAATACTCTAGAAGACAGTTCTATGGCAAATTTCAGGACTATTCAGCGTATTTTGAAGGTTTGCCATTTGGGTTGAAACTTTATTTATGCATATTTTGTGGATTTCAAAATATTTTTCCGTTATCACCAATTATGATCGGTCATTTGATTGCTGGAGAAACTTGGCTTGTAATTTAACCTATAATGACCAAATGGTTCAAGTTTTATTTTTATTTAAAAAACTAAAAGATTAACTTTTCTTTTCTGTTAAATATCGTATTACTATCATATTTATGCATCAAGAGTGAAGCAAAAATATTTCAATTTTTTCTAACATAATAATTAATAGTCATCATGAAACTTAATAAATAGTTAGTCTTCATAAAAATTAGTAAATTGATCTAGTATTTACGATTGAGTGACTGTCATCTTACAAAAGAAATCAATTATATGAACTCCTCATTATAATCGACTCACTCCTACGTTTCAAAAGGACAAAACGGAGTAGTGATTATAAGGAGTTTGCCCGTAGTCACGATTTTACCGTTGCAATCGGCTAGGACAAGATCACAGGTGGATCTCATGCTGCAGTTATGTAAAACAGGTGCTGGTGGCTCTGCTAGATTAACAAAAAAAAATGACATGCACATTGAAGTCAAGTTCTTACACCCTAAAGTCCATAAAAAAATATTTGCCCACTACGTGATGATATATCCTAGAGACCATTTACTTGTATATTAAAAATCATCGACATTCCAGATACAAAGGGATTTGTACGTAGCTACTCAATTTCCAAGAAAAAAAATGACTTCATTTTTGTATAGATTTAGAGGTTTTTTTAAATTCATTGTAAAATAGCAAAAAGATTACCCTTCCTTCAATTGTAATGTTTATAAATTTAAGAAAAATAAGATAGTTTAATACAAAATATAATTTGGAAAACAGTTTGAGACGGAGCTATATAAAATTTGAAATAGATTGATCTTTTCCTAAACATAAGTAATAAAATGTTTTAAAAGTGAAAAATTATGCTATTAAAAATATTGATATCTAAACTCGTACAGAAATAAAAATATATTTATGTTATATTTAGAAAATGTAAATTTTGTGACCTGTACTAATTTTATTGTAAAAATATTGATATATGAACTCGTGCAGAAATAAAAATATATCTATGTTATATTTAGAAAATGTAAATTTTTTGACCTGTACTAATTTTATTGAAAGTTATCTCAAGGCTAAAGTTCAGGAAGAAGGATATTACACACAAAAGTATAGTAAACATTTCATGTCTCGTTTATTTGTAAGTTTTATACAAAATAATTTTTTAAATATTTAAAAATATATATACTTAGCAAAAAAATATTTAAGTTATATATCTCATTTATCATGACAATATCTACTTGATACAGTAATAACGAACATTTAATTATTTTTTTTGTATCCAATCCAGTTTTTAAGAAATTTCGATATTAATTTTTGAGTATTTTTTCCCCTTTTCATAGATTTTTAGCAAGAAAGACAAAAGAAAAAAAGAAAAATACCCATATTTCCTGGCCAATTTGAATACTACCAAATATGTGTTTATAAGTATTTTATACAAGACAATCTAATTAGGCCAAAATGCAACCAACAGTTAAATAAATCACATTAAGGATTTTATTTTGAGATAAATTTAATTTCGAATAACAAAATCTGTTTATTTGAAACGTGAATAATTGGCTTTTCATTAAAAAATGTATACTTTATTATGAGTACTGCTCAACAGGAGTACTGATTGGATTGTAATTGCGAGCAAGACAACCATCACTCGAGGTTAAGTGTTGAAATGTTTAAAATTCCGATGTATTTAATGATATTTTTATAGAAAAAGTAACTATTAATGAATACAAATGTGAATAGTTAAACTACACGGATTTTGTAGAGTATTATATCAACTTTGAGTAATTTTTGCCTCAATAAAATTAAAATTTAATCAATAACATAAGTTAACAAAAATTTCATTATCCAAAAATATTTTCATATCTTACTTTATTACTTAGTATTTGGCTCACTAACTTCATATATTGACATTACCGATAAGTAATTTCGTATAAAATCTGATATTCAAGAATTTTTTATTTAAACTTTTATAGTATTTTTACTCTATCTATAAAGTAGAGACAACTTTCAAGAAATTCAAAAATTATATTTTCATATAAAAATTGAATGTTAATTTCATGTTTTGAGTGTAAGTTTGATCTTGGGTCATTTAATCCTGAGAAAATGTAATTTAACTATGTTTAAGAATCTTTTTTAATGAGCTTCTTTAGAAAAGAAAATAAAGGAGTTAATATGAAACGAAAACCATTAGTCATTTTTTTCACAAAAGTGTATTTGTGAGACAATTACAAGAAAACAACATACGATTGTTTTTCCTAAAATTAAGTCGATGCTAGTTTACTATTCTTTGTATAATGCTGTACAATTTCTATTAAATAAATATTTTAATTAATCCTTTGTAGAGTGCGCAAATTAGGGTTAATTATTATGAAAATATCCCGCTAAAAAATAGTGTAGCTATAATGGTTGATGGTATCCGGCAAATTCCCTCCGTGTGAATTCCCACCTATATTAATAAATCAATTTAAAATAAAAAGACAAAAAGATAAAGTAAGTTGATTTTCTATTAACTTTTCATGATTCTCATAATCATTCAAAATAGTTTTTGAACAGGCGGAGGATGATGACCTGCCAGTTGTTCAATGATCTCTATGCAATTAATATAACTTATTAATGTACTTTTTCTTGTGTCTTGACGAGGTTGAAGGGACACAAACTAGTAAATAAAGGAATCCAGGACGACCGAGAGAAATGAGGAGAGAAGAGACGTGGAGGAATAAGGGAACGATGTAATTTAATAGGAATACGCATATATTCTTATTAATACATGATAATTACTTCTCTGACAAACATACACAATTCACGGCTTTTTATAAGAATAATAATGAGGGTAGTACTTTATTCATATATTAAATAATAACAACTAATGGGAAGGTAGAAAAGGAGTCACGAATACTTAACACTTGTAATTGGAAGGATGGCACCGTTGGTTTTCCTCACAAGTTGCTTCATGCCATCCAGTTCTCTGGAAATTTCTCGAACTTTTAAAGGATGAAGAAAACTTGATGCGCATAGAGATCATTCAACAACTTGCAGATCCTCCTCCGCCTATTCAAAGAAGACGATATCGGGATTGCAAGCACCATATTGTGACTATTTTAAATGATTAAGGGAATCATGAAAATTTTGATTATTTACGAGCTGTTCCTCATAATATTGTATTTCAAATATTTATTTCTTTTAAAATTGATATATTTTTATGTTTCTCCATTATATTTGCTGTTAATTTAGAAAATATATAGTAAATACAAAGATAATAGAAAATGGATATCCAAAAAAATCGACTTACTTTATTTTTTGTCTTTTCATTTGAAATTGGTTTATTATAATAGGTGGGAATTAACCGTAGGGGAACTCTCCAGGGGAGAATTTTCCCGGAATTATAGTTGATACAGTTGAACATAATGGGATGATCCCTTATTCGATCAAGGATCACTGAAATGAATATGGAAGGAAATCTTCTTTTGGCGTACGCTTTTTTTGACTAGAGTGCAAATGAATTTACCATTTATGATAATAATAAAGTAAATAGAAACTTTAACAGCTCATAAGTCATAACTTACACTCTTTTAAACTACAAAAAATTTAATTTTATATAGAAAAACTTAACACATCATTTCAATTGAACTTAATTTTATAAATAAATATATATAATATGTAAATATACAAGAAAAAAAGGAGCTAATTCACTGTTCAATTTGATTTCAGCTTTGAATTTTTTTTACTATTAAAATTACTATTATATTTTGCCTTTTTTTTATTTACATGAAGATGGTTGTTTACTTCAGACACAATTTTTTTTTTTTTTTTTGCAAACATTTTTGATGCAATTTGATTAAAGAATGTTCTGCTGAGAAAATGATTACTGTACTACATGAAGTTTTTTTTTAAACTATGCTGTAGTTTGATTAGAATTTAAAAAACTTTGTGGATCTTTTACAAAAACAGATCTTGGAGTAACCATACATAAAATAATATTTCACATTTCTTAATTTGAAAGAACATCTTCTCAGAGCCGTAAAAACTGTTATATATAACAGATTATGGACAATAGAGATTGAGGAACATAGGAGCAATCTCTTAACTCTTAGCAAAAGTTGCGGGAAGGGGATGCCCTGTATCCCAGTACTATTTGTTGCAGCTATGCAGATCATAAATTTTTTTCCACCTTGAAAATATGAAGGCTTCGGTATGAAAAACATTTGTTAGACTTATACGCAAATCACCTTACAATAATGTTGGAAGGAAACTCTGAAAGTTAAATTTTAAAAAGAATGGAATGCAATTTTAATTTCTTTAAAAATTTAGTAATATATCAGGCCTAATTATGAGCAATGAAAAAACAACCATACTCCCTATGTGCATGTGGAAACCGCAGAGTTTACCCGTGGAGGGATGTTGTATAAAAGATGTTGTCAATATTTTAAGAATTAAATGGGAAATGTGTCTTGACGAGGTTGACGGAGTACAAACTATTTAAATAAAGGAATCCAGGACGACCAAGAGAAACGAGGAGAGAAGAGACGTGGAGGAATAAGGCAACGATGTAATTTAATAGAAACAGGTGTATATTCTTATTAATGCATAATCATACTACTCCTAGAAATATACAACAATGTCAGGGTATTTATACTATTAGATACACACAGTACTTACACATAGACAAAAGATATATTAAATAATAATAATAACAGGAACAATAAGATGATAAGGTAGGAAAGGATTCACGAATACAAAACACCACCCACCAAGCATCAAATCCATGCCGGTGCTTAACCAGGTTCTGTTCCATGAATAAAAGCCTGTTGACTCGCTCCATCCATAACCAGGTGCGGACACACCATTTATTCCTATATTTACAATGGCAACATATAGCCATACACACTTGCACCACGACAAGGCAAATCTTTCGAAAGCACACCCTCGAACGGCACTTCCATCTATTATATTTATCTATATAGCCGTACCTTTCTCTCGGTACGCGCGCCGGAGAAAGGAGAAACACACTCCTCACAGAAGTTTAAGGAACTCGATCACCCTGCCCGTTCCTTGGAGAAATATTATTTACCCTGGATGTACCCTCATCCAACTCTGGATGATCCAGGGAGAAACCATTCCTTTCTCCGCCTGTACACATTTACCATGCAATGGGGTGAACGGGAGAGCAGTCACATTGGAGAACCAGAACTTCATGGGACGATATCCACACTGAATTATGTGGTCCCTGACTTGGGCACGAACCTCTGCTCCCAACAATGACAATGGTTTCTCACGAACGAGCGTTTTCCCTGTCGATGAAAAAGGGCTAACCAAATCCAGCGGGGCTAGCTTCGCCGACAAGCCCACAACGAAGAGGTCACGTGATCCTGATCCCATCCAGGTCGCCAATGTTGTGTATTGAAAAACGTTGAAGGAGTCACGAATACATAACACATAACTCTCTTGCCAACATTTGGTGTAGCGAATGGCAAAAATTCAATCTTCAAAAAAGGGTACATCTTTATAACACAAAATTAGTGTCAAAAATCATTTATACTCTACAACTATTCCATCTGGGGCAGAAATATCGTTGAAGGAAGAGGTAACTTGGCTGGTGTACCTTTTTCACCATAGTTACATTCCAGTTTTAAAGAGACCTTAAGCTTTAAAACAAGTAGCGAAACGAGAACCCACGTGATCAATAGCTGAAAAATGCACTGGTGCACAGAAACTTTTTGTCTTCACTAAAGTTAGTTATCATTTAGAGATATAATTAGGAGTTATGATGTTTTTTTTTTTTTTAAATGTCCCTTATTTTACTTTTTGGAAATGGTTATTCGAAGTCCAGAAGACGAACTTTGCTTAAATAGAGACGAATTTGATAATATGGAGTTTTGTTAACCAAATAATTTGTTTATTCTAGTTAAAAGATTACGTTATTTTTTTATATATATTTAATGTTAAAAAATATGTTTTATATTCAACTATGGAGTCCAAGTCAAATCTTGAGTCCAATTACTCACCTCTGACAATAATTGACCATTGTATGTTAAATCATACATTTATTATTATAACAACAATCAATCAATGATAAATGTATAATTGAAAACACTCTCTTTGGTGGGAAATTCAAAAAAGGAAATATCAAAGAATAAAATAATTTCTTCTTTCAAAGCTATTTTAGAGTGAGGTAGGTGTGCTCATAAATCACTCTCTTTATTACATCCAAGCTTAAACTAGTAGTAAAAAAATAACAGAGTGACAGCATATGAAAGGGGACATCTTGTAAAAAAGTGTTTAAAACACTCCACCATTCTATCTCCTCAGGCTAACGGTCGTTTTTCGCTACTTGGTTTAAAGCTCTATAAAAAAACCATGTCCGCAATTGGGGGCTTAACTCTATTGGCTAATATTTTACTGAAAATATTAATTGATGTGACTAGAAGACCTAATTTGGAGTGGGGATTTCATTTAACTAATTCTGCAATATTTTAAAATTTTAATTTTGGGATCAAATCTATCTAATTGTGCCATTGGTGATATCTCGATCAGATGGGCGCAGCTCACATAGGCATGTGGAGTAAGTCACCTAGCTACGACTCAAACAGTACTGTGGATATTATTTGGCAAAACACATCAGTTGAATATTCATATGAGAGTCCTTGTTCTAGATAAAAATGTTGATAAGCTACTTGAACTATCAAAATACTGAGTCTGATTAGAGAAAAGGGGTGGATTACAAATTAATATAATTACATAACTTAATGTTGAGTGATACCTTGTAATAAATTAGCAGCTAATGTTGAAGGAGTATCTTCTCCCAAATAATTAGTTAGTCAAGATAAGTATAATAAAGAATCCTTGGATGAGTGGACAGATGTAGAAGAAGAAGTGAACGTAAGCAAAAATTGTTATGTTAAGGAAATGAAATATTTATTAATTCTTTGTTGGATAAGTTCGTTTAATTTTTGATAGATATAAAAAAAAGATGTTTCTTTTGACTACAAAAAAGTACAAGAACGACATGCTTCATAAGATATTCCATTCTTTTCTCCAATAAGTTTTTTTTTCTTTAGAATTTACTCTTCAGTAATGGAGAAGGGCAATTCACAAAAAAAAAAATCATATTTTATTCAGTTCAAGGAAATACTTTGTGAACTATCAGACCATTCTTTTTGTTGTATAACTCCAGGAAAAGTAAATTTGAAGGTGAACATGTGATAGTTCTTTATTCATTTTAGAGGACAGAAATACTTTTATAAAAATTTCACTCTTCTTAACATGGAGTTTAGTAGATGATTCGACGACAAATTCTACAAAAATTATCATATATTCAATTTTTTGTTGATTATAATATGATTTGTAAATTATGTTGAAGCTGCGGTGTGGTGAAAACTTTAAATAACTTTCAAGAAGAAAGTGTATCGAAACTTCCTCAATAACGATCAAAAAAAAATTGCGATCTGAAATTCACAGCGATATAAGGATCAGGGCCATTGGCGATCAGTTTAATTCCGATCAAATTAAAATATAAAATTTCTTTAAACCTATAACGAAACCTATATATTAAAATCTTTTTAACTTAAATAATCGATTTATACATTTTTATTATAAAATATAATATATGTAGGGGAAAAAAACTGAAATACAGTCTGCTGGCGAATAATCTTATATATACAAGAATAAACATTTGAACTTCCTCCACCTCTTCCGTTTTTTTGTACCTAGTAACAGTTTTTGATTTTCACTCTACTATTATTCTAAATTAGTTTGGAGGGAAGGGGAAATTGCATTAGCCTCTTAGTTCGTCCTGGGTAAACACTTAAGAAAATTAAATATGTCCAATAATTTTTCAGGTAGTTACATGAAGGGGAGATCGAATTAACCAGTTAATTCGTCTTGGATTACTGCAATTCAAATAAACGCTTATTGCTTCAATTCAAATGAACACTTATGAGCATTATATCGAAACATTGGATATAACGCAGGATACATAATTTATTTGAAGGTAAAGTAATTTTAAAGTTGTTTTGTAGTTGGCGCCTGTATTAGCGATTTTCAAGTTGGGTAACTTAGGAGTAGGTTAGTTTATTGAGATCACATCACACTTTCATTATCACCCCCCATGAGTCCGTGGAACGGCCAGGCTCATTCTAGTCTTATATATACAAAAATAAACTTGCCTGGCAAGGTCCTTATCCTTTTTAAGGGTGTAGTCCATCAATACAAGAAAAATGTCACTGGCCACCTCACCTCTTGCATTCAAAGCATCATTTGAGGCACACAAAGGCAGCTGGTTCACAACTATAAATTGAATGATGTAAATAATAGCTGCTACATAGGTGCAGTTCCTCTCCAGTTTTGCTGTATTTACAATTATTGTGGAGATCTCTGTATCAGTCCCACTCCTTGTACGCCTATCCTTCCGCGATGCCACTGACTTCATATCCTCTTTACTGGACTCGTGCCTTCTCAGCCCAGCCAGTTGTTGTAGCCAGTAATGGTGAAAACATTGATGCTGTTTTTATTTGAACTAAAGTTTCTGTAGGCATAGCAGAAAATTGAATCTTTGTCAAACGAATACTCTAGCCATTCTCTAACAGCAAACCTCGAGCTGTAAAAGGACTACTTTACCCCACTGTACAGTCGGATATGTTTTAAGAAATACCTGGGTAGGCTTTGTTGTTCCAAGATCCCCTGGCACTTGCAGGCCACCAACAGGGGGCAGTGACGACCCCGAAGGCTTCTTATACGGAAGTGAGGGCGGTGCCGGCGAAGGCAGCGAGTTGAGCAGGATTGAGTTGACATTACTAGTACTCGCTTTCACAATGGTTATAGCGCTGACGTGAGAGAAGCCAAAGTAACGGCAACTGTTCCGGATGCCGCATGACCCACTTTGTCTCCATCCTCTGCCCTGCTCTGGTTCATGTCTTCTGCGGTGTTCTTTTTTAGCCATTTTCGGATATCCATTGCTAAATGGATATCCAAAAGGTATATAACTGTTGTTGTAGAAGAAGTTCAACGTCAATACCGTGCACGTCATAGATTTGCTATAGGTGTGTACATTTAGCAAACTTTTTGTATTTTGTGATATAGTGCTATAAGTGCTATATACAAAGTATAAAGCAAAATATATAATCGTAGCATGTACTGTTAATAATAATAATTGACAATAGATTGTGACTTTTTTGATTATTTCATCATATAAACCAGGGTTTCACAAACTTTTGATTTTGACAGCTGTATATTATAAATTGCAAGATATATACATCTAAATGAATTTTAATGGTTTAAGAAAATCTGCTTTTATTTGAAAAATTTTATTGCGACGGATGGCACTGGTGTTTTCTGCCTAGTTCACTCACTTTAGGATCAATGCTCCTTAGAAGTAGTCTCAAATCTCTCCCTGTTACAATTTGCAAGCGATTTCTTTGCTCTGTAAGAAGTTTAGAAACTGCACTAAATCCCCTTTAAGCCACGTAATATGATGGAAAAACAAGGAAATAAAGTTTAATTCCCTACCACAAGTTTGGATATATAACAGGAATTTATTTCTGCAACCAAAGATCAGTGTATGATTTTTTGAAGAGAGGCTTCAATTCAAAATCGTTTTTTAGAGCAATTAAATCTTCTTGAATTACAAAATTAACTTGAACAAATATCAATGAATCGATTTAGCACCCAGTCTGGTATTTCCATATTTATGATATCTTGGTATCTTTCAATCATGCAGAGATTTAAAATTATCGCAGTATATCAAGAGATCATCATCTATAGAAGTGTTAGTGTCATCAGTTAGTAGTTTAAAACTTGGAAAATGATACATATTCTAACGATCAATGTTTTCTCGAAAGAACAACAGCTTTTCTATGACAGTAAAGATTTTAGATTTTGCCTTAATTAGGCTGATATAATCTCCTTGTAATGGCAAATTTAAATCATTAAATTTACAGAATAAATCAGTTAGATACGCAATATCTGTTTTGCATGCCAAGAGACCATCACTCAAATCACTGCATTTATTTTCCTCTAAAAATTGCATGACTGTGTCAAAAGAGAATTTTCTTTAAAGAATTGTTTAGCACCTTTAAAAACAGACACCCCTCGAGTGTCTGTTTCCAATTCCTTAGCAAACAGTAATTCTTGCATTCCTTTATTGTTTTTAATACAACGACTATACCCTAAGAGCAGTGATTCATTAACTGGTAACGTAGATTTATCCAGGTGCAAACCAAACCTTTGTTTTTTCAGAATGTCACACAAACTTTCTTCAATATGTACAACTATTTCATCAACTCTTCTTCGAAGAGTATCATCACTAAAAGGAATAAATTTAATAATAATATGAGGGGAACTATGACGTACTACTCCTCGCAAAACTTCTTCAATAACAGGTAAAAATGCAGCTATCGGATTGAGCAATTGTAAGAACAAACGAGTACATCATCACCTTTTTGTTCTTGTTTCGTCATAAGTGAGACGATGGATTTCTTCTGCTTTAACTTGTCTCTTAAAGCTTGAAAGTACGAGAAATCATTGTTCTCTTTTTCTGGATGCATTTTATTTCAGTATGTAGATAGCCTTGATAGCTGCATCGCCTCGTTAGAGTGTTCTTTCTCACAAATGAGACACATTGGTTTTGGAACATTGTGAGGAGAAGTAACAAAGCCAAATTTCAAATATTCAACGTAATACTGTCTACACTTTTCTTTCAATGAGTTCTGAGACATAATAACGGTAAGAATACTACGTAACAGTCTTAAAAGGTAAATCGGAAACAAAACAAAAGGTAAGCTTAATAACTTAACTCTACTAATTTATGAAGCAGGGATGAAATAACCTTGTAAATTTAGCTACTCCAGAACACAAAAGAAAATTTCGAGTGCGTAGGTGTGTTAAATAAAACTACGTGTCGTTTACTAAATAACTGCTCGCACTCTAAATTTTCTTTCATGCCCTGGAGAAGAAGATGTCTTTGGAGTCTACTTTGCCTTCACAAAAAAAAAAAAAAAACACGCATTTTTTTTAGCCCATAACAGGGGAACACATATATTGATCCAGCATCCGGCAACAATGCTCAATTGAGTAGCTCAAGCGATACGTCATTAAAACAGGTAGAGAATATATTTGTTATAATTAAAGAGCTATCTCAATGAGCACGTATAAAATATGAAATTTCATAATTTTAAAGATATCGATAGCACATTGTGTTAATTTGGAGTAATTTGTTTCAAATTTGCTTTATAATAATATGTAAATACAAAATATTTTAGACAAGAATAAATTATATATGTATTATTACTTATTCAAACTTATTAATACTACGTAGTACGTACAATAAATAAATGAGTGACGTCATAGAAAAGCTCCAAAATAATGTGTCATTGTAGAGTCGGAAGATGCAAAAATAGAGCTTAGACAAAATTTGCAAATACTTCAAGGAAGCTTTTTTAAATTTCCCGTTCCCAAAAATCAAAAAGAAGTTGCAAGAAAGAAAAAAGGATATCAAATCTTAAATATCTTCCAAATTGGAAACCTTTCTGTATGTGAAAATCATTTTAAATCATAATTCCCTTTCCATAATTGTTCAAGTAAAAAGTATATGAATAGTGAACTAAATAAAAGTAGAAACAGTATTGTACTGGACTAATTCACCAGAGAACAGGAAATGATTCTCCAAAATCCTTGAAATAATAACAACTCTAGCGGACAAAAAAAGTAAATTTATACCAAGATATTGTTTTTCGCTAATAATGATTAGTCCTCAATCCGCTAATTGGTTTGATGCTTTAGTTTAAGCTAAAGGACTCAAGGAAATGAGCAGCCACTCAGTAGTAGAAAAGCATGATGTCTACTTCTTGGTGCTGATTGGCTTAAAATTGTCAGCTATCAGAATATATATTTGAAAGATTGGATAGGTCATTTACTATTATGTTGAATTAATTTAATTACCTCAATAAAATTAGACAATAATTGCAATATATTTTTCATAATGATAATTTCCTATGTGTAGTGTAGGGTATTATAAAAATAGATCAGCTACATGTAATAAGTATCTATACTTTTCGTTAATGAAAATGTTTACCTTTTCAACATACATAAATAAAAGGAAGTTCTGGATCAATACCATCAAACTTTCTCCAACCAAAGACTCAAGAGTTTGTCAAGTAATATAATCAACAATATTTTACTATGTGAGTAATATAATAATTAAGTAAATAGGTTGTATTAAAAGGATGTCACTGGACTTAATTACATTCTCATTTTTGGAACTTAAATTATTTGTCTAAGGCATATTTTGAGAATATTTTTTATTTGGAAGTTTTGGAAGTGTTTGAACATTATTAGATATAAAAAACAAAGCTCTCTTTTAACTGAAACTTTTAATATGAAAGTCTGTCTCTTGTATTCAAATGTTAATTTGCTAAGAGGAATTCACCTACTCGTCTTCTTGGCTAAGTCTTTTTATATCTTCGTAAAGAGTTCATACATCAGTTTTGACTGGCTCTCATCTTCATTTAGAGGGTAATGTCAAAGAAGTTTAGCCCTCCAAATATGTATCATTTGGGAAAAAGGACTGACTCACGTAGATAACAAGAACTCACATCGTTTTGGATCAATATTTTCAAGAAAATATCACTGAATATAGTCCATTCATGAATTACTCCTTGACAGGTCACAGATAATTCATTTAAATATGGTTATTTTAAAGACAGTAATTTTGAGAAGCTTTGAGGAAAGGGACCAAAATTTTCTTCTCATGAAAGTCAATATAATTTTTTGTAAAGGACTGATTTACTTAATAAATGCTACGAAAACATACGTACATCTATCAAGACTTTATCTCCATTCAGTTTATATATCTAAATATTATGTTTATCGGAGTTCTCTGATCTTTTATTTATTGGAAGGAACTATCGATTTTTTTAATCATGTTTCATAAATATTTAAGCATTTTTGAACTAGATACTCGTGACTCATAGATTGTATAAATTTAACTATTATTTTTTTCTTTGTAGAATGAAAATATTCGATACATAAATGATGATATCCAGATGGTCCTTTTAAATTTATTTTTGTACATTGAAATTTCTTTCAACTTATTGATTTAGCTTATATTTTTTCCACCAAGTTAAAGTTACAATTATTTATTTTAGAATCCATGGGTTGTGGCTAATTTCAAATTGGGTTATTGAAATTTATTCAATTACTTGTTTGAATATAATAATATTGAGAAAGATTAGGGAGGCATCAGAAAAATAATGATGATGATTCCAATGATTCTTTAAATATTTTATTAGGAATGGATAGGACCATTTTGGAACCAAAGATTGAGAGAAACAATCAGAATTTAAATGAAAGGAATTTTTAAATGATTCATATTTTTCCTATGTCAAAAATACAACTCATTGATAGCTTATACAGTTTTTCCTTAAAATCTTTCACTCTTCCTGAATGCGTAGATGAGAAACATATATATATTTATGTCGTTGTTTTTGTATGTTCGCTCTTTACATTGAATCCTTTAGTTTTAACAACAAGCTACAGACTATCACATCACCATATGGATTATATTTGTTTAGTTAGCAGATACCCTATTATTATATTGCATTAAAAAAAGAATAAAAAGTACATTTAGAAATAGGTAAAATTTGGAGCTTCTATAAATTTTAAACCATAGAATGATAGAACAAACAATTACTAGCTGCTCAAATGTTGATTTTTAAAAGTTATCCTCTCTTTATCAGATTTAATTTTATTTGACAAATAAAAGTTGCAAGATTTATTATTTTCATATTTGTTTTTGAACTTGAAGATTTTTTGAAATTATACAGTGAAATAACAAATATTAGAGTTTAAATAGTTTAAAGTGTATGCCTTATACTCGTACATAATTTTTTTGACCAAAAAGCTCAAATATTTTATCACTAGAAGACGTCCAAATCAAAAATATTTCAACACAAAAAAAGGTTTATAAACAAAACCGATGAAATTATTGAAAAAAAATAACAAAAGACTATAATAATAATCTTTTTTGTTGTGATTTTAAATGACCCTAATGATTTTTTTTTTTTATTTTTTTTTTTTTTTTTTGTAAAATGGAAATTTTAGATTAAAATACAATCGTAAGAAAAAATTACTACCATTTTTTTTTGAAAAATAACCACTTATTGTCGACAATATTCATTTAATGCATTTACAGAATATATTATATAATGTGTTTAGTTTTTTTCTGCTTCATAGAAGCATTATTTTAAGGATAGATTTTAATTTGTATTTATCTAATTTTTTAATTCGTTTCTATTTAATTTTTTATCTATTCCTATTTACGAACAAGCTGCTTTTACCTTCAATTGATTAATTCAAGGTACAAAAACTAGTATTGTTAATATAGATATAGCAAGAAATAAAAAAATTAATCGATATTATTGATTCACTATGAGAAAAGTCCCATATTATTGATTTATAATATTTAATCAAATAATAATTCCATACGTGATGAAGGACCATTATAGCATTTTTTATTATTATTGTATTGTTTTAATTAGAACTATTATACATGTTCAAACATAATTTATTATTGCATAACGTTGGAGCATGTCCCCATAAGCAAGGCGTCCATCTATCTTGTATCACTGAATATCCACAATCGAAGACTGTGGTGCAGCTTTCACTAGTCCCAGCATCCCATGCCAAATTATGTGGAATACAAATTACTTTATTGTCGCCCTTAAATTCTGCAGTTTCACACCTAGGTATAAAGGTAATTATAGAAAGGAATTATTTCAAATTACCTTACATATGTGGCCGTCATCATAGGACAACTCTAAAACGAGTTTTCACAAAATTGATTATGAATTGTATTTGAAAGGCCACCTCTGGACTAAGTTAAGTTTTATAAATCAAATCAAACTTCTAGACGTTAGTTAACATTCTTGAATATCTCAGCTTCTTCTATAAATTTGAGTTCATATTGTATGTCTCTGAAATATTAAGTTGTATGTATGTGTGATGTAAATAAAAATATGGAGCATTTCTCCTTCTCTTGATTTTTATTAACTTTTCATAAATGGTATTATTTAACAAAATCTCACGTGAAATTGTAGGGACAAGGATATTTTTCTAAAAAAGTTTCGTTGAGGATCATATTGAGTAGTGCATGGGTTTTTATATGTTCCTCCAAATATATAGACCTACTTAGATTATCACAAAATTTTAATGGTAAATTTTACGAACTATACATTTATATTAAGTTTGTTTATAAATTTTGATTAGGCTTGTGTCGAATAGTTGTCATATTGTAAAGAAAAAATGGACAATAACCAATGAAAATTTTATTGTTTTACGATGTCATCTTTAGGTTACACATCTTGGTAAAAGTTTAAAAGAAGACAGAAATTATTTACTTTATTAATAAAGCCTAAAAAGAAGCATTAGCCGTTATTTTGAATTCAAAAATTTGATAGACATTTCCTAGTCTATAAAAAATAATAAAGTAGTTATTATGTTTTTTTAAATCACTCTATGTACAAATGAAAAGAGAATAATGTAAGTTTGCTATTTTTTGCCAAATGACTACTTTTCTATACTAACCGTTATCAAAATTTGAAAAAAGTTGAAAAACAACTATCTATATAAATAGTCGAACATGATTTCCTACCCCCAATTTCAGTTTTTTAACATTTTTTGGCGGATACTTACAAGTAATGCTTTAAAACAAAGTAACAAAATGAGACCGTTAGCTTGAGGAGAAACAATAGTGCAGCGTTTTAACGTTTTTTCGCAAGATGTTGCTTTTCATATGAAGTCACTCAGTTATTTTTATACTGAAATAATTATTAATTAATGGAATTGCTGTGGAGAAAGAAGAAATCATTTTATTCTTTAATTTTTCCTTTTAGCATATCCCACCAAAGAGAAGAGGAGTTACTAATTATACATTTATGATTTATTAATTTTTATTATAATATTTAATAGTATAATAATAAATGTATAATTTAAGATAAAATGGTAAATTATCGTCACACGTGTGAACTTAGATCCGAGACTTGACTTGACTCCATAGCTAATTTTTGTCTAGCTAAGTTACGTCAGTCTTCCGGACCTCGAATGAGCATCTTCCAAAAAGTAAAATATATTAGATAACATCATAATTCATAACTTTTAATTATGTGTATATTTCCAAAAAACAATACCTCTAGCGGATAAAAAAAGTTTCTGTTCGACAAGGCATTTTTCAGCTATTGCTCACATGTGTCCTCGTTTCGCTACTTGGTTTAAAGTTTTAAAACTGTTCTTCTACAAAACATTCTTCAAATTATCAGAATTACCACCTTAATTTTCGGTTTCTCTTTATTAGCAAACCAATGGATATTATTTTCAATATCTTTGACAATGATAAAATGTGGACAAATGTTATATTGAAAAAAAGTAAATCAATAAAAACATCTTTTATGTTTTCATCAACACAGATTTGATGATTTGGGAAAAGTTATCCTATGGCATTGATACAATATCAGTTGAACTCAGCATATTTTGCCCCCACAAATATATTGTTGAAGCAGTGATTATAGGCTGGACAATCTTTATCACTTTGCATGAAGCTTCTACCTCTGGAGCCTGTTAGGCATCAAATGTCACAAATAAAAGATAAGGGAAGGCTCTCATTGTGAGTTCTTTGAATAATGAAGTAAATGACCTGTGTTATTTATATACCTGTTTTGCAAATATTATTCAAGCCATACTATCCTTTCTCATAATTATACAGTATATATAAAAGTATTAAATTAGTTATTATACTCATGGAGTTCTGACATACCTCTTCATTAACTTTTGATTTATGAATTAATCGAGGGGACTAAGAAATACATAATTTATCTCCTGCTCAACTTCAAACAAAGTTTCCTCAAACTGCGACTTCAGATTTAATGTATGTATATAAGTTTAGACAGCACTAAACTCGAGACTAAAATAAGACTCAAACTCACTTTGTTTTAAATAACAAAATTAAGGGGCCTTATCCTTTTCAACTATTGAATTAGAGCTGAGGAACTCTTACTCACAGTTTGGAATCGGGGCACACTAATTTATAATTCAAGTGCAACATCAGGCTTGAGTCAGAGTGAAAAAATTTGCGAGTTTACTTGAGCTATAGCTCAAAGACTCAAGACATGAATTTGACTTGTAAAAAATAAATCTTGTTTCAATGCTTTCTGTTTCAATACATCACACACACATATAAATTATTTTAATTATATAGGATATCCAAGGTTGTGCCCTGTTCAGATTCAGTGGTTTTATCGGTCTTGGTATCGGTTCTTTCATTTCACCGGTCTCAGTCTTTATTCAGCTTTATGGGTCTTGGTTCTTTTTTATACAGGCTCAGTTTGGTAACAAGCACTTAAAACAAGGGGATTCACTAGAAAATTCAGACCCAAGAAATTATATTAGATACAAACAGGGCCGCAGCTACCTTTTACGCAGAGTGCCCTAAGTTCCAGGAGTGTCCCTGAAAACTTAGGTTGCTTAAGACAGTGGTTTTCAAAGTGGAGTCATGAGGAGAGGCTAGGGAGAGGGTTGGGTGTTGGAAGCTGGAAAATTGAGGATTGCTTTCAGTCTACACATACATAGTACACGTGTTTAGTATAAATGTATTAGTGTAGGGGGCCTGGACATAGTAAAGTTTGTGAAACCCTAGCTTAATAAATATTATAGTTATCATATTATTGAGCCCGACAAGCTTAGTAGCGGACCTTAATCCTCTTTTATTTACACCGTCTGGCGACTAAAATCAATTTTCCAGATCCATAAGAAGCCCTCATCAATTTGGAACTCAAATACAAATGTATCAAGGTGAGAACGTAAAAAAATCATTCTAAAACACTGCAATTGTATTTAAAAAACTCAATAAATAGACTTATTAACTAAAGTTAATTGAATTTTTATAATATATATTGTATTTTCTTTTTATATTCTACATAGGAACAGAAGCACAAGAACCGAGATCGATAAGCAATATATTACCGTCTCGGTTCCAGTGTCTGTTTGATTTTGTCTGTTCCAGTTATAGCGGTTCAAGAACGGGAGCCACTAGAATCGCTAGAACTACTAGACTGATAAAGGCACAACCTTTACAATATCAATAGTTAATATGGGTAATAGAAATATATTAATATCAATTATGTGCAATAGTTTGCTAAATTGTGATATTTACCCGTGTTTGAGGACACAAAGTTTCTGGTACCAACATTCTTTCTTTTTATCAAATTAACTACTTAAGGGATAGATTTAGGATATCGTTTTATAAGGAACTCATTCTCACAGTGTATACTACATATAATATAACTAAGAGCACCTCTGTACGAGTATTTATTATGTTCGTATAATATAATAATTAAAGAGTGAAATTTTCCAAGAGAAATACTAAAATTAAAATGATTGTTTACAAGATTGAGGTATTTTATTTATCTATATGACGTTGGGCATGTTTATAAAAAAAAATCATGAAAATAGTCTCGGATCTGGGACAGAAAAAAAAAGGGGTACTTACTACTGAAATTGATTGTATTCAATGTCTCTACGATAGTGTACTTCAGCTATCGATATCTACTTCATTTCAGTTGTCCATTTCATCTGTCTTCCTCATCTAATCCGTGTTTCTGGAGATTAAGAACCCATATTTCCGCTAATAAAGTGAAATACATTCGTCTCCTGGATTAGGTTCTCTGTCAATGCTCCTTTCTTTAAAGAGTCCCTCTTCTCCGGGTCTGTATCAAAATCTACAATTTGATAAGGACTCTATTCTATTAAAGACATCCCACCCCATTCAGGATCTTCCACGTCGTAGTAAAGCATATGAAGCTAAGTCTCAGTTACTCAAGACTAAGAGGAGCTCTCTCTTATAGTGGACTGGAGCAAGGAACGAAAAAAATTGTTTGATTTCACTCAACCCCATTAGGGAAGGGAAATGAAAGGTTATTCTGTGTTAACCTCCTTATCCTTATCAATTCAATCCAAGACCCAATTATCGTCAGTCCACATTTATTGTAATTACTAATATGTACTGACTGTCATTTGTTCAGGATGTCTATGAATTATCACAAGTCTTCTTCCTCAAATAGAAGAAAGACTTATTAGCGAATGTGCGGAATTGAATCGAGCGATAGAACTCCCGGAATGAAATAAAAAGTCATTGTGATGAAGTGGAATATAATTAAATATATTCATCATGAATAATTAATTGTAGACAGTCCTACAGTTTCATTCCACCCTAAACATATATTAATAGTTTGAAGTGTAAAGAATACATAAGAAAATTCTAATACCAACTGTACAAGGATTGCTTGAAGGAAACAACTTTTAGGATTAAATGTATTTCAAAACTTTCATAGTTTGTATTATTATATAATGATTTAATGAAACTAATACTTATTAAATTTAAAATTAAGAGTTTCATTTATTTTTATTTTTTTAATAAATGCCATATGTATGTTGCTGTTGGCTTCATTAATTAAATTATTTCCACTGAAATTGAACAATTTAAATGCAGCTTGGGCGGCATAGTCCTTAAAATTATTATTGTTGCTGCATTTTAAATCTAAAGGAATGAAATATTCTCCATTCCTTAATAAATCAATGAACAGGTATACAAATAAATTTAGAGGGTTTGGAGAAGCTAGTCAAATATTTTTGGACTCAAGTGAAGAAAAATATAAAATAATGCAGATAATTTGCATAGAATATTGTTAAATAAAGCAAATCTGACGATTTTTTAAGACCTCCTCTATCAATTTGATTTTAAAAATTTCCAAAAGATGACGATCTTCACCTGCAAAGCCAATATCCTTGGTTTCTGGGTCATTTGAAATTAAATGACCAATAACATTGCAATTGTTCAATTTGAAATTTTTTATGACTGACGAAGCAATATATCCGGACACAAAGAAGAGAAGATTGTCTTGTGATTCCTTAATGGTGAAATTATACAAAGAGAAGTAGTAAAGATCTAGAATTGATTTAATATCATCCATTTCCTTCTCAAAAGAGTGTTTTCTTTCTTTATAATATAATTTTTTTTGGATAAACACAGTTTGGAAGAGCAGCCAACTTAAAAAGTTGCGTAAAAGTTCCAAATTGTTGTGCCTTTGATTTATAGAAATATTTTTTCATTCCTCTTTTCGCTCTATAAATCCTGACTTAGGATTTTTAATTAAAGTGACACTCCAAAATTTATTAATTATTTTAATAAATGACTATGTATTTCACCAATTTGAATTTTCTTAACTATATTGTAAAAGTACATTAATTGTCGAGAGACTGGAAAAACGTTCGGCCAAATTTTCTTTTAACTTTTCCTATTTAATTGCTATAATATTTAACAGGCAGTCTGAGTTCTTTTTCGTAATATTATTCAATTTTGTATCCAAAAATATCGTCTTCATTTTTTACCTTAAACGTTGGAAAAACCAAAAAAAAAATCTGTTGATAAAGTTGTTGTAAAATTTAAAAAAAGATGAACTGATTCAAAAAGCAGAAATATCATATTTCCAGGTGAAAAAAGATTTTCAATCGACGATTGCTAAGTCTCATTACACAGCTCCTGATTGTGAAATTTTCGGTTTGAGAAATGTTCATCACACACTAAGGTAACAATATCAAATCTCAGCTTCCTTATAATTTGGATAACTGCCATTGTCCACTCTTTAATGATTTTGGAGTTGATAGTAAAAACAGGGGCCATTGTAACGACGTCACTCTAATTATAGGTAACACTTTTAATTAATAAAGCATAAAATTGTTCTTGTTGTTGTTTCTCAATTATGAAATGCTTGATACACAAAAACAACATTCATGTATGTACAATTTGTCTATATAGAGAAGGACTACAGTTTTCTCATAGCATACAGGTTGCCAAAAACTGCATGAAGTACTCTGTTTTGGTTTTGATACTTTGTTCAACTGTTCAGCTATAAAATTTATTTTTATCTCAAAATTATCTTCTTCATTTTCAAAGGTATTTAGAATTGTTATACACTGTTCAAGCTTTCATTTCCCCAAAATCTCAGAAGATAGAGATTTACAAAAAGATAGTAAGTTTCCTTTTTGACAGCGAGTTTCAATTTTCTCAGACTGGCATATATGTTTAAATTTGTCTTTGGTTATAGTTGTGCCATGATTACATTATGTAAATTTTAAATTATCAAATATTCGAAGGGATTAATAAATTTGGTGAACTGTTCCATTAATATAGAAAAAAAGCAGACTATCTTTGTTTATTATTAGAGGAAATTCAGACGGCAAACAACTAAAATCAATTTTGTTTTTTATATCTAATAAGGATGCTATTTGATTTCTTTCAAAATTGGTTACTTCTGCTTTTAGTTGAAGATTCGTTTAATTTTGGAATCTGTAATGACTATACAAAAATTACTTATGAACGTTTGTCTAAGCTTATAATTACTGTTGTTTTACCTAATAGCCGAACTTGAAGCAGTAATTCTCGGAACTGGACTGTTTTTGAGTAATATGGCTTGAACACCCTCAAATATAGATGGAACTGAATCTTTATTTAAGATTGAAGAATAGCAGGTATTTTTCTATGAGGGTTTGAACCCGTTCTTTCAGATTTATAGCCTTCTTGCCTAAAGTGTTTGCTGCACAATTTTGAATTTTTATTCGGTTCCTAATCTTTCCAATAAGTATATTAAAAGAAACTTTTAGTATTGATCCATTTGTTCAAAGTTTACCTAAAATATCAGTGAAAGAAAAATAAGTAAATAGTAATTGCTAAGAAATTGAATTATTAAATGATACCTTGGTATAGCCCTGATCCAACTATGAAGAAGAGTTTCACTTTTCATATGTAGCCAAAGTAAAAAATAATTTTCTTACTTTGGATTGCCGGAGTAACCGTACCTGCACTTCGGCGCACAACAAGTAACATACATTCCCATCAATTAATAATGAATACTTAATTCCGATCCAATAATAATTAAATATAAATATACAATTCCAATTATTTTAAGAGCCAATTCTCCTTTTCTACTATCAGGTAGGTGATTATTATATTATATATTTTTTCATACTTTCAAAACAAGAAAAGTTATGAAGAATAATCTTGTCGAAAAACTACCTATGATAACTGGTTCATTTTTGCAAATGATGCAAAAATGGTCTGGTTGCATTTTCGGAAAAAAAAATTAATCTTTTTTTTGAATAGTGGTCTGCCAAGCCTATCATCGAAATTTATATTCACTCGGAGACGCCATCATGACAGCGTGGTCCACCTTGGTCTGGCTTTAATCGTCAAGAGCTGCCAATCTGTTTTTCTGCGTATCAAGGCTGTTATTGCTAGTGAAGGAGGACATATAATATAAAAAATATAGCTATAATATTTAAACCAATCACAAATTGGTTTTGAGTGTTCTTTTCTTGATTCCATAAAAATCTCGTTTTTCTTAGTTTAGTCTTGTTATTGCAAGTTTTGGGTCTCCACTCTGTAGTACATACTTATAAATGCCCGTAGTCCCCAATAAGTTCATTACAAACTTCCTTCTGACGGATATAGGACAATAATACAAGTAGGGAGGCACTTCCTATTTGTTTTGTTGTGTTCATCGAATGATTTTTAGTTCGTCTGTTATTTGTCCAAGATTGAAATCATTTCCTCATTTCTGATCCTCAACCTCGATCTAACCAATGTACATTGTGCTTAGTAAAATAGTGGACTTTACTTGAAATCAATTTGGATTACTTTTGGGTAAATATTTTAAAATATGAGGGTGTGTTATTAAAAATAGGAACCATTTTGGTTAATAAATAATAAAAAAAAAACTGTCAAAAATCAACAATTGTCAGAATGGAGGCGAAAAAGGAAAGGGTGTCTGATTTTCTCCACTCTTAAGTGAGTGTTGATGAGATCATGAAGGTAGTAGGGTACCCGGAGTTTTGTTCAGTGCCGTATGTCAGGAAGATTTTTCGGTCCGCTTTACAAGGGTGAACAGTTGATTTTCAGTGGTGGATATTTAAACAGGGCAAATGCTACAGCATTGATTAAATCTTGCAAGAATATCGTCCAATGGACTGGCTGACAATTATTTTCTTCAGGCAAACATTGGAAAAAATAAAATGAAAAGGCAAAACTCTAGACGGAAAGTCAATGCCGACCTATTCATAAAGGAAGGAGTATAATGGAGTATAAAATGCACGGTGCAAGAATGAGAGAAAATTTTTGAACTATACAATTACGTCAAACAATTTAAACCTCCTTAAATATTTTTAAAATAATAACGGATGAAGATAATGAACAATATTATAATATACCATGAAACGGTTACATCGACAGAAAATAAATTATGTTCACAAGTCTTGATGTTCTTAACTCGCATGTATACGTGGTGATGTGTTTGAAAAAAATGAAGAAAAAAATGCATGTGTTCTTTATCATGATTAGAAGAAGAAGTTTTTCCTCTCTTTCCTTGACGCAAAGGTGTCAATCAAACTGTCCATGTCTTCATGGAGCACCTTGTCCACCATCACCCTGTCCATGTTCAAGAGTGTGAGGGAGGAGAGCCTCTCCTGGTCCATGGTGGTCCTCATGTGGTTTTTGAGCCTTCTGAGACAGGAGAATGACCGCTCCGCCTCACAGCTGCTGATGGGCATTAAGGCCAGGATAACGATCACCTTGTATAGCTCCGGCATCAGGCGGAACACTCCCGAGCTTATTAACTCCGCAGCAATTTATGACGAAACCATGTCTTCTGTGTCAATATCTGCCTAGAGTAACATAAATTTTAAACATATAATGCAAAATGAAACATTATAATATTAACCTTGAATTGCTGGAAGATTGCATGGTCTGACTGGAGCTGCTCGAGTTCAAGTCTGTAGTGCTTGGCGACACGCTCAATGACACAGGTATCCACTTCACTGTCATTGACAATTGCAATCAGATCCATTGTGATGTTTGTATGGTCGGTGGCAAATCTGCTCCCATTCTCTAGTACAATCTTATTGATTGCAACTTCGAAATGTGGTTCACGGAAGTAGGATTCAGTTGTTCCTTTCCACTTTATTCTCCTTGGAATCTTCGCCTCCTTGAATTCCAAATCAATTGAGTCCTCCTGGTCAAATAATGATTTCATCTCAGACGACTTAAACTCAGCAAGTTTCCAGATTGATTCAAAGATTTTCTCATTCTTAAGATCTTCAAGAGTCCTAATCACTAGGTTGACGTGTTTCCGGGCCTTTGTTAGGTCAACCTTTCAGCCTTGAAGTTCATCTGACAAGCTAGATGTGTGTCTGAGGAGTGTCTTCAACAGTTCAATGCCGAAAACAAATTCGTGACTAAAGATGCTGTTGAGCAGAGAAGTTGCTGTTGAACTCGACAATGTATCTTTATCTTTTCTCATTATTATGAGGGTCTTCATGATTCTGACCATCCCTAGAGATACAGCGTGTACAGCATCGTAGCGGAGACTCCAGCGGGTAGCAGACTGGTTCTTCAGGGTCATCACCTTGGCATGCTCCTCATCTTTACTTGTTATCTTCACCGACTTGTAGATTGCTGACCTCTTTGGTGACCCTTCAATGAAGTTGTATAAAATTTGTACTGTCCCCATTGTATTTCTCAACAGGGTTATATCTGAGAGAAGATCCTTGACTACAAGATTGAGGACATAGGCGTAGCAGTGGATGTAGACACACAGTGGGGCTACTTCCTTCCACCTGGCTGCAAGACCTTTCTTGATGCCGGATATGTTGGAGGCACCGAGATCTGCCGAGATCGTTGACAGCCTCGTGAAGCTTCTCAAACTAATATTTGCCGTCAGTCTGGGTAACTTTTACAAACTTGAGGAAGCTCTCTTTCTTGATGCCTTCATCGTCAGATATCCCAGTGACAGACTGAACTACTCTTTGTTTGACATATCTGATGTCTCATCAACAATCACAGAGAACCAGTAGTCATCATCGCCGGCACAAGTCTTGACATCTTCAATTATATTTTCCGTCACTTTGGATGCTATAATCTCTATCAGCTCATTTTGGATGGCAGGTGAAGTCCATTTGGCAATACCTGCCCCAGCTGAACCAAATTTTTTGACTGCAGCCTCCAGTTTATCTTTGAGAATATGATTGTCGTATAAACGCAGGGACAAAAGCTCCAAGAAGTTTCCTCGATTGTTTTCATTAGATTCCGTCAACTTTTCTCTTGTTTTGGAATCGCCCCTAAAAGCCAATCCTTGCTTTGCGAGGAACCCAACAGTTTAGAAACGATACCTCAAATAAGTTCGCCACTTCACGACTTCCTCAGCATGTTGAGACTGAACATGGCCGAGAACCGAGGTATCCTTTCTCTTTGATGTGAGGAAATTGATCCACTCTTCCATCGACAGTTTGTGTTTTTTGTTGTTAGAATGAACTTTCAACGAGGAACTGTTTTTCCATGTTTTGAACTCAAATTTCCCAAGGTTGGAAATGGAAAAATTTGGAACAGGCGAAACACTTGGCTGACTTTTCAACCTCGTCATATTCTAGCCAAGGGAACTTACGGAACCAATCATATTGAAAGTCTCTGGAGTATTTGTCATATATATGAGGACTGTATGTTTGTAACTTGGGCTGTAGAGGATGATCTCTCTCGACTTTACGCACAGTTTCCCGCTCAGTCTCCACTCTGGTTCTGGTCTGGATGTCCTTCCGCTTTGGCTCCCACCCGGTAAGTATCGGGTCAACCAGCTGGCTCGTGAAGACGACAGGGTACTCTGGGCCTCCGTCCACAAACTCCACCTCCTCAGTCTTGCTCTTCTCACCTCCCTGGACATTGTTGCTAGTCTCAGAGTCCTCTGCAGAGGGAATATTGTTGTTGTTGACTACAGAGAGCTGCTCGGGAGAGAAGATTGGTCCGATATAGAGATTAGGAAGTCTTATTCCATGAGAAATCCGTTCGCTGGGGTAATTTGATGAGTCGCCATTATTTTCTGTGTCTGCAGTAACTTTCTCTTCAGCAGAAACGGACTTTTCAGATCTTGGTTCAGGCAGTAAGGCCTCAACTGGAGCAGGGTCATCGGGACAGGAGGAGGCAGTGACTGAGGATGAGGATGTAGCAGAGGAAGTTTTCTTAACAGCAAAGTGCAATGTTTTCTGCTTCTTATGATCAATTTTCACTTGATACTTGCAGCTGGGGTCATTCTTATGGAGTTTAACTTTGTTATCATTAAAGTTGTCCTTCTGTATTTCCTTCTGACAGATAGAACAAATCACCAACTCTCTGTTAAAATGTGTTTTCCGCTTCCCGTGATACATTTCTGATAATTAATAAATTACTGCAACAATCCACTCTAAAAAGTACATAACTATTATTTATGTCCCTTTTAAGCAGTAATAATTTAATTTATCTTGTATTCAATTAAACAAATTCTCACGCTCTTAAATATTTCAAGAGTACTCCATACGAAAAATGTTGTGTGCGTCTTCTTTTTTTTTTTGGCTGTAAAGTACTTCACATTTGCAACCAGTAACGTTATCCGTAATATCTAACTCAAATATCCACTCAATGTGAAGTACTTTAAATCCATACGAAAAATGTTGTGTGCGTCTTTGTTTTTTATTTTTGGCTGTAAAGTACTCTTGAAATAATTGCAGTAATTTATTAATTATCAGAAATGTATCACGGGAAGCGGAAAACGCGTTTTATATTCAAAGGTTCAATCATTTATATTTATAAAATGACAGGCAATATTTGAAAGAGATATTACGGTAAATTACAGGATTTGAATTCAAATTTCTGCGATGAATTGAGATACCCGAGAATGTTAACTGTAGTTTAAAACCTCCGTTTTATCTATCTGACTTAATTTGGCCCCAATATTGTCTTAGAGATATAATTTATTAATTTACTAATTCTATAAATGTGCCGGTGAATTTTGGCTACTTTAAGTACAATTTGTGGTGCCTCCAAAAGATTAATCAGAATCCTTTTTTCATTTAAATGAACTATAATTTGTTGGAAAATGTATTCCATGTTCAATTTTGAGAAAAATTATCTAGCTTCCTTTTGGGTGGACTTGCTACAAATATGTAATTTTATTATAATGACTCAGTACTATTATGAGTTGGTCATAAGTTACATATATATAATAGATTTTAATAATTAATTATGACTTAATTCATCTATATTTACATACCTATATGATTGGTGGACGGATGAGTAAGGTGTTTTTTTTGGTCCGCTGAAGCAGACAAAGCGCAATACTGACTTACGGCCCTGGTCTTGTTTACAGGATTGAAAACCATAGTGGGTTCATGTCATAGCTTTGAGAGGTACCTTTGCAGCGGTAGACGACGGTTAATCAGGATCATGGAGGACGTGTACACTGCAATCACCAGTGTGCTAATGTTTGTTTGTCAATCCGTTTGACAATCGTAACATTGAGCTCTAGAAGTTAAACCCCAATAATTAATTATAATCGATTACTCTAGCTTTCATTTACTTAACGAATACATTAAGTGGGCTTAATGTGGTTATTGAGTTGTATATAATGATTATAAAATATTCAATAAGGTTTTTCTCTTAGGAACTAACAGTTATAATACTAAAGCATAAGCAATGCTTTAACAAGACCAAATATGTATTATTGTTAAGATTCTGTTCGAGACCATGTTTTGTTTTTTTCGGACTAAATTTATGTCATTTTTTGAAGATCGATCTTGACCATATCGTTACCTATATTGTATCTCACAACAGACAAAAATATACAAAATCAGTTGTTAAAATTGAAAAAACTTCACAACTCAAGAATTTTATATAAAAATTATAATTCAACAATTCTTGAGAATAGTTCACAGTTGAATAACAGCTAGTTCTAATTCAACCAATCAATATTCAGAACACTTATTGGGGACAAAGATCCAGAAACATCCCCAAAATGGAGAGTGTAGTTTTTGTGTTTGTGAGGTAGCACTGTGAGCAGTAAAAGCAATTTAGAAAGGATTAGCCAAAAGAAATACCCAATGCGAGGTAGAATCATTCGAAATTCTAGCAACTTTCAAGCTTCATATCACTCAAAAACTCACAGGAAGTGTTATAAGAGACGACAGACATCCACAATTTATCATTTCGATTCAAAGTCATATTTCGAAGTAGAAAAACTTTACAGATGAAAAATTAAATTTATATTTACAAAAGCATTAGTAATATCAAAATAAAGTGCATAGTCGTTTTAGGTTGTAAGATTAATTGTACTATTATTTATAAGCCTGCATATTTTATAAAACTAAAGTAATTGTGAAAATAAGAAAAATCATAAGTTAGAGTTCAAAAGCTTTTTATTCATTTGGTGTAACTAAAAAAATCCGAGATGCAATATTGACAACCCTGGTCATTCTTGTACTACAGGTCATTTTTGTGTTCTATGGCTTAAATAGAAATAATAAATGTGGATTTAAGACCTTCGACTAAAATAATGTTACAAAATAGAGTAATTAATCAAATAAGTTATATAATAAGGACCGCTATCATATTTTCTTTTTATTCTATTGTACTATTTATATTTTTAATATTATATAATACATGTTCAATAACAATCTATTATTGAATAACGTTGGAGCATTGTCCTCCATAGCAAGGCGCCCATTTATTTTGTAGCACTGAATATCCACAATCGAAGGCTGTGGTACAACTTCCACTAGTTGCAGCATCCGTTGCTAAATTATGGGGAATGCAAATATCTTTCTCGCCATCCTTAAATTCTGCAGTTTCACACCTAGGTATAAAGGTAATTATATAAAGGAACTATTTATAATTAATCTACAAATGTGGCACGTCAACAAAAAGCAAGCTTAATGAGTTTTCTCAAAATCAAGTCTGAAATTAACGATTACTCCTTTGGAGAAATCTCAAATTGAACTAATAGGTACACAAATTTATTGTCACTATGAAAGAATTAGAAACTGATAGATTATATATTTGAATGGCCGTATCAGGCCTAAATAAAGTTTCGTAAATCAAATGAAAGTTCAAGACTATAGTTAACATTCTTGGGTATTTCAACTTCTCCTAGAAACAATTGAGTTCAAAGTATATAATCAAATGAATTTTGTATATGAAATATTGAGATGTGTATTTATGATGGAAAAAAAGGGGACATTTTTCTTAATTTTTGTGCAAGATTGATTGTCTTTGTGCTAAATTTTCACATACGGGACTAATTATTTAACTTATTCTTACTTGAACTGGTAGGGACATTGATCCTCTTTCACAAAGTTTCCTTGAGTGTCATATTCGGGAGTGCAGGCATTTTTATATGAATCTCCACATCGATAGGCCTCACTAAATAGTCGCAAAAGTTAATTGTAAATCAAATGAATAAAGGCAGGTTAACATATCCATCGTGCGTGTACACGTATGAATTATGATCATATATATATATTAACTCTTGTTTTTCCCGATATCATATATATACGTAAACATCTGTGGTAACAGATGTTTACCCTACATGAACCCTACAGATGTGGTAACCCGCCTTTGGATATGTGGGTTATTCCACCAAATTTTTTCACGAGGAAACAGATTTGACTCAAATTTAATATGTGGTTACATTGATAGTTATCCTTGTCAGAAAAGAAATATGGGATCCATAACTCAATCCAATTCTGATGTAAAAATAACATTTTATGAATTTTAGACTATCATAATCATATACCGTAAGCCAAAGCAATGGTAAGGAAGCATAATGCATCATTAAAAAGCTGTTAATTAGCTTTTAAAAAAAGAATTTTAAAATATTATTTTATGACAAAAAATAACTAATTAACCAGGACTTTAGTTTTTGACATTAAATCATTTAAGGTTGGTGATCGTTGATTATTTTTTTGAAATTTTAACGATTTAAAGGTTGTGACACTTACTAATGTTTTAAATAATCGTATAATCATAGTGTTAGAAGTAATATTTGGATTTTTTTAAATCATAACTTCATTTTTTGTAAAAAAATATAATAAATATACAAAAAATACTATTTAAATGAATTTATGATTTTACTCAATCACACCATTACTCCTAATTTTCGTACTTTGAGTTACTGATTCAATATATTTTATTTTTGATTAGAACCGTTAGCAATGATACCACATACTAAATTTGAGTCAAATCCGTTTTCTCGAGAAATTACCTATGTAAATAATTAGTTGATTATTCTTACCTGCCATCAATTTCAGTTTTGTAACATCGTTTGGTGGCTTCACGTGAGTCACTAAATCCTTCCTAATATGAGTAATTATAACACTAATAAATGTGGACAAATTTTATATTGAAAAAGTAAATAAATAAATAACCTCTTTCATGTTTTCATCAACACAGATTTGATGATTTGGGTAAACTTCACCCTGGGCATTTGTGCCACGGCAGTCGACAACACCATATCTTGGTCCTACACAGTATGATCCGAAAAATACATTGTAGAAGCAGGAATGATAGGCTGGACACTCTTTTTCAGTAGAACATGAAGATTCTTCTTGAGACTGTGAGGCAACGCATGTCACAAATAAAAGATAAAGGAAGGCTCTCATTGTAAGTTATTTGATAAATGAAGTAAATGACTTGGGTTATTGTTGATTTTATACCTTTTGGAAATATTATTCAAGGAATAAAATATAAACTGAACAGATAAACAATCATATATATATATATAGTTCTTCTCATACCGGTAAGACGAGCGAGTGTTTGTAAAAACTTAACCTGTAGAGAAGTTTGAACCCCACTTTCTGTGCAAAATCATTTCTCTGTCCAGACAAGATAATGACAACTATAATCTGCGCTAGGGTAATAACTATTTTATAATTTCATATCCCTGAACTGTTTTAGAATTAATTATATTTATTGTTTTATTTAAACATGGATTTAAAAGTGGGTTGAGCTAAAAACCTCACGCATAAAAGGTCTAGGTTTGAATATTCAAATGACATTATAATTATTTTAATACAAACTAAAAAAGGACATAAACTCAAAATCCTTAGATCCTTTAATAATCTAAATTACTTGTAATACAGTCATCAAATCGAATGAATTCCAGCTATGAGCTGTCTGTTTTACAACACGAGCTTTACAAATCATGTGTTAGTTTAGTATCTTGAAATATTCACCTCATGTTAAATATTAAGATATGTTTATTCACATATAAATTTAGTTATCACATATGTCTAGGAACCAAAATCTCCCCCATTATTTTGTGTGGAGTTAGGGGTCTCTAGAGCCTCCCTCCTCCAAATCAATGAATTTTTATTTTGATCAAAGGAAAAAATTATAGTTTGTAAGAATTTTCTTTATTAAGAATCCTGCAGATTCCCCTGAGACTACTATTTTTGTATTAAACTAAAAAAAAATCGACTTCTCGGACTCAAAAAATTACATCCTAAATTATCACGCTAATGTTTTATTAATATATTTATATCAATCATGTTTAAAATGGTTTATGCGTGAACTTACTTTAATTTTAATACATTATATGTATTTTTGTCAATTTTAAGCAAAGTTATATCCATTGACAAAATCGGAAATTAATTTTTTTTTAAAGTGAAAAAGTCATTTCCCTTATGTGCACGTATTAGTTTCATACCTTTACAATATAAATAACATTTTATACTATGTATAAAAACATAATTTCACCAAAAAATGGATAAAAACCCGGTTTTATTTGAGTTATCACTATGATGTTCCTAATTCTAAGGACCATATATTTCAAACTCCACCTTATAAATGGAATTGATATCAATGTGATTGATATGAGTTACTTATACGTTAACTACATCAATGGCACTTATCAATGAAACAGAGTAGAGTAGGAGACAAAGCAGTGTTGACTTAAGGAGAAAATCACTCAAGAACTTCAATAAAGGAGCAGTGAATGTAGGATGATTACTCTCTATTTTCTTCACTGGATTTTTAAGTTAATTATTCTATCGTTTAATGGAACTCCATAGTTCTATGACGTCGTTCCATTGATTGTAGAGGTTTTAGCTGATGTTGAAATTCGATTTCCTAGAAAAAATAATACAAATAACTAAGAGTTGAAAGTAAAATAACAAATCTTATGAATAAATCTAAACCCTGTATGACCATTTGTCCAATCAATGATATTTGAAAGAACATTTCTGGCATTAATTAACCTACGGAAATAGCCCATTGTTTGCTCGCTAAAAATGGAGCTTCAAAAGAGAAGGAAATTGTGGGAGTAGATGGGGGCACGGATGAGTACCACGATGCAAACACTGTGGAAGTAGCAGAGATAGTAAAGGAGGTCACACAAGTGGATACTGGGGACACTGCAGATTCGGGGGCTGATGGTTTTCCTATATTAGATGCAAAATTTGGTTTTTGATTTTATTAAGTGAAAGGAGTCCATAAATTCTTAACTCGCGTAGCTATAATATTGTTTTCATTTCTGAGTAAATAGTACATTTGTGACGTCACTCAGCTCAGCAAATCAAAATGCTAAATCTAAGCGACGCACTTTCACCTACGAGTATTAAGTTTGATGAATGCTACAAAATTTGAATGAATTGTTTTACCACAAACTCATAAAACAAAACTTTTCTTAAACTGCATTAAATTTAATTAATAATTAAGTGTTTCTGCAATGTGTACATATGTGTTACCGACAATCTGCAAAATGCAAATTATAAAATGCCCAATAGAGTGGTCAATGGTCATTTTAACCAAATTTACATGGTCAGGTGAAATGATTGTGCGTAATTTGATTATTAAACAATTCATTGCTATACAATTTGGTCGTTACGGATTTATTTATGATACAAATTAATTGCTATGAATTTGATACTCTGGTATATTTTAATTAAAATAGATTTAGTGTTTACATAATCAAACTATTGTATGTTAAGAAATTGTTACGAGAGACTCAACTCTATTTTGCAAAATATACCTAGGCAAATATGTTGTGCAGGTGGAAAGCTGGTCCCTAAGATGGAGCAACCCCTATCTCCATCTTTATCCTTAGTATCAAGAACCCCTTCTAATATTTCATTAAACAAACTGGTTTTACAAGTGAACCACTGGTCCAAAAAGTAGATCATTACCCACCACTTCCTTGAGCATCAAGGACCTCTTTAGTTATCCTATAATATATCCCCACCAACGGGTTGTGCAAAATAATAGCAGGTTCAAAAAAGTGGATCATTACCCACCCCCAATGAATCCCTGAGCATTAAGGATCCCTTTCAATATCCTATAATACGCTCCAGCTCATGGGTTGTGCAATTGAAGGCTGGTCGAAAAGGTGGGTCATTATTTGCAGAACTCTTGAACTTTTTTTTGGTATTATACTTATTGGTATTTATACTCTATAAATGTATGCGTAACTCTGGTGGTTGTTTATTACTGACATGCAGCTCCTCTGCAGCCAGAGGTTCAAGTTTTTGTAATACTAAAATGTAAGCCAAAAGAGTGAGCAATTTCAATGGACGTGATAAAATTTGGACATATCAGGATGACTACAACAACACATAAAGATCTAATATAAATTTATATTAGAATTGTTGATCCTATCTCATAGTATTCGAACTAACTATATATTTCATATAAATATTATTAGTTTGTTAAAAACTTATATAAATATACTTTTCAATATAAAATGTAATAATTTCAAAAAATCCCGGAACATAAATAATGTTACCTAAATATATCTTAAACATAAACACATTCACCAAATAAACTACTTTTGCTGAATGTTGTTCTATTATGGCATTTGCATTTACAAAGTCTGTGCAATTGCACCACTTAAAGCCTTGTTTATCCGGCAGTCGGAATATAACTTCCTTTTCTCTAAAACTTCCATCATCACTGAGGAATGACTCTTGGAAAGGCTCAGACTCCTTTCTTACATTGAGCTGTTTCAATGCATCATTTTTTGTCCCTAATCTATAATATATGTTCTCTGCAACATGGATCACAATTCACAACAGCCAAGACTTAGTGGGGATATGTTTTCCCACAGTCGATACTAAGAACTTGGCATACTATCCATAAGCCAACTTACTTGTCTGACTGTCACATTGCTACATCAAAAGAATGTCTTGTATGTCTTCATTTGAACTCTCATATGATTTCTAAGATTGTGAGTAATGCGGATTTCCATGCACAAGTTCAAAGTATTAAGTTAAATTTCTTAAAAAATGTCTACAAAAACAACAAAACTGTTCAATATAAATTGATTTCAATTTGAGACCAAATGTAAAAAAAGCCAAATCTAATTCTTCAATACCAAACTGCTTAAAAAAAGGGTAATCTTGCAACCTTGTTAGAATCTCTGAAAATATAAGATACCATCAACTATTTTTCGATGTTTGTATGAATTATGAGCGTTCTATGCGCTTTTATGATATTGTCAAAATTTTGCTAAAAAAATACTACTTGAAGTGAGAATGAGTAGTGGGCTACAACTAAACATTAGGCGGAACGCAATCCACGGGTTGGGCTCCCTCTACTTGATTATTAAATTGCTTGCAATGAAATAGTACCTTAATAAAATCCTTCATGATCAAATTGGTTGCATTGAGTTATTTAATAACCAAATTACACATAATCATTTTACCTGACAATGTTGATGAACGTAAAATGACTACACTATTGGAAACCTGCTGCCAAATTGTTGTAATTGGCGAATGAACCCCTTATGCGAGACTCTAATCACTTTTTCCAGTGGAGCACGTGGTGGGCTCAAAATCAAACGCTAATTCACTGTTTTTTGATATAACCTCTAGAGTTTAACTAAAATTTTTACTTGTATGATCCATTTGACATCCTACTGTGTTTGCAAAGGTGGTCAGCATAAAAATGGGGGCACATGCTTAGAAACGTTTAAGAGCCATAACTATAAATTGCAAATAGTATTTGTTATATTTATAAAGTAAAATATACAACATCTGATATATATTAGACTCTTGTAAATTATTCATGAATCTGTGAGAAAAAATATTTTTTTATTACAGACATTCTCATTCTTGGTCCACGTGTTCTCTTTTCTTTGTATTCGTAATCGTAATACACGAATATTTACGTATTTATTTCATTTGAATTCATTCATTGAAGGCCCAGGTGTTTTGCAATATTGTTATTATAGCCTCATAAAATTTTGATTACCCTACGAGTGAATATTTGGAAATGAGTCTGCATGAGATATCTTTCATTTAAGTAAATAGGCACTAGATACCTCTTCAACGTTTTTCTTATTTTGGGGGAGGGATCTGAAGAAACAAACACGAATATAACAATAATGAGTTAGAGGGAAATTTTTCTGTACGTATTTTCTTTCAAATTAGACACCTCATGGATTCGAACTTGAAGATGGTGAACTAGTAAAGTCAATTAATTTGTATGTAATGACTTTTGTATAAGCCATACACACTTGCACCACGACAAGGCAAATCTTTCGAAAGCACACCCTCGAACGGCACTTCCATCTATTATATTTATCTATAGAGCCGTACCTTTCTCTCGGTACGCGCGCCGGAGAAAGGAGAAACACACTCCTCACAGAAGTTTAAGGAACTCGATCACCCTGCCCGTTCCTGGGAGAAATATTATTTACCATGGATGTACCCTCATCCAACTCTGGATGATCCAGGGAGAAACCATTCCTTTCTCCGCCTGTACACATTTACCATGCAATGGGGTGAACGGGAGAGCAGTCACATTGGAGAACCAGAACTTCATGGGACGATATCCACACTGAATTATGTGGTCCCTGACTTGGGCACGAACCCCTCCTCCCAACAATGACCATGGTTTCTCACGAACGAGCGTTTTCCCTGTCGATGAAAAAGGGCTAACCAAATCCAGCAGGGCTAGCTTCGCCGACAAGCCCACAACGGGGAGGTCACGTGATCCTGATCCCATCCAGGTCGCCAATGTTGTGTATTGAAAAACGTTGAAGGAGTCACGAATACATAACACTTAACTCTCTTGCCAACATTTGGTGTAGCGAATGGCAAAAATTCAATCTTCAAAAAAGGGTACATCTTTATAACACAAAATTAGTGTCAAAAATCATTTATACTCTACAACTATTCCATCTGGGGCAGAAATATCGTTGAAGGAAGAGGTAACTTGGCTGGTGCACCTTTTTCACCATAGTTACATTCCAGTTTTAAAGAGACCTTAAGCTTTAAATCAAGTAGCGAAACGAGAACCCACGTGATCAATAGCTGAAAAATGCACTGGTGCACAGAAACTTTTTGTCTTCACTAAAGTTAAAAACTTTTTGTCTTCACCTGAAAAGCCAATATCCTTGGTTTCTGGGTCATTTGAAATTAAATGACCAATAACATTGCAATTGTTCAATTTGAAATTTTTTATGACTGACGAAGCAATATATCCGGACACAAAGAAGAGAAGATTGTCTTGTGATTCCTTAATGGTGAAATTATACAAAGAGAAGTAGTAAAGATCTAGAATTGATTTAATATCATCCATTTCCTTCTCAAAAGAGTGTTTTCTTTCTTTATAATATAATTTTTTTTGGATAAACACAGTTTGGAAGAGCAGCCAACTTAAAAAGTTGCGTAAAAGTTCCAAATTGTTGTGCCTTTGATTTATAGAAATATTTTTTCCTTCCTCTTTTCGCTCTATAAATCCTGACTTAGGATTTTTAATTAAAGTGACACTCCAAAATTTATTAATTATTTCAATAAATGACTATGTATTTCACCAATTTGAATTTTCTTAACTATATTGTAAAAGTACATTAATTGTCGAGAGACTGGAAAAACGTTCGGCCAAATTTTCTTTTAACTTTTCCTATTTAATTGCTATAATATTTAACAGGCAGTCTGAGTTCTTTTTCGTAAAGTTGAAAAATATTATTCAATTTTGTATCCAAAAATATCGTCTTCATTTTTTACCTTAAACGTTGGAAAAACCAAAAAAAAAAATATGTTGATAAAGTTGTTGTAAAATTTAAAAAAAGATGAACTGATTCAAAAAGCAGAAATATCATATTTCCAGGTGAAAAAAGATTTTCAATCGACGATTGCTAAGTCTCATTACACAGCTCCTGATTGTGAAATTTTCGGTTTGAGAAATGTTCATCACACACTAAGGTAACAATATCAAATCTCAGCTTCCTTATAATTTGGATAACTGCCATTGTCCACTCTTTAATGATTTTGGAGTTGATAGTAAAAACAGCGGCCATTGTAACGACGTCACTCTAATTATAGGTAACACTTTTAATTAATAAAGCATAAAATTGTTCTTGTTGTTGTTTCTCAATTATGAAATGCTTGATACACAAAAACAACATTCATGTATGTACAATTTGTCTATATAGAGAAGGACTACAGTTTTCTCATAGCATACAGGTTGCCAAAAACTGCATGAAGTACTCTGTTTTGGTTTTGATACTTTGTTCAACTGTTCAGCTATAAAATTTATTTTTATCTCAAAATTATCTTCTTCATTTTCAAAGGTATTTAGAATTGTTATACACTGTTCAAGCTTTCATTTCCCCAAAATCTCAGAAGATAGAGATTTACAAAAAGATAGTAAGTTTCCTTTTTGACAGCGAGTTTCAATTTTCTCAGACTGGCATATAAGTTTAAATTTGTCTTTGGTTATAGTTGTGCCATGATTACATTATGTAAATTTTAAATTATCAAATATTCGAAGGGATTAATAAATTTGGTGAACTGTTCCATTAATATAGAAAAAAAGCAGACTATCTCTGTTTATTATTAGAGGAAATTCAGACGGCAAACAACTAAAATCAATTTTGTTTTTTATATCTAATAAGGATGCTATTTGATTTCTTTCAAAATTGGTTACTTCTGCTTTTAGTTGAAGATTCGTTTAATTTTGGAATCTGTAATGACTATACAAAAATTACTTATGAACGTTTGTCTAAGCTTATAATTACTGTTGTTTTACCTAATAGCCGAACTTGAAGCAGTAATTCTCGGAACTGGACTGTTTTTGAGTAATATGGCTTGAACACCCTCAAATATAGATGGAACTGAATCTTTATTTAAGATTGAAGAATAGCAGGTATTTTTCTATGAGGGTTTGAACCAGTTCTTTCAGATTTATAGCCTTCTTGCCTAAAGTGTTTGCTGCACAATTTTGAATTTTTATTCGGTTCCTAATCTTTCCAATAAGTATATTAAAAGAAACTTTTAGTATTGATCCATTTGTTCAAAGTTTACCTAAAATATCAGTGAAAGAAAAATAAGTAAATAGTAATTGCTAAGAAATGGAATTATTAAATGATACCTTGGTATAGCCCTGATCCAACTATGAAGAAGAGTTTCACTTTTCATATGTAGCCAAAGTAAAAAATAATTTTCTTACTTTGGATTGCCGGAGTAACCGTACCTGCACTTCGGCGCACAACAAGTAACATACATTCCCATCAATTAATAATGAATACTTAATTCCGATCCAATAATAATTAAATATAAATATACAATTCCAATTATTTTAAGAGCCAATTCTCCTTTTCTACTATCAGGTAGGTGATTATTATATAATATATTTTTTCATACTTTCAAAAAAGAAAAGTTATGAAGAATAATCTTGTCGAAAAACTACCTATGATAACTGGTTCATTTTTGCAAATGATGCAAAAATGGTCTGGTTGCATTTTCGGAAAAAAAAATTAATCTTTTTTTTGAATAGTGGTCTGCCAAGCCTATCATCGAAATTTATATTCACTGGAGACGCCATCATGACAGCGTGGTCCACCTTGGTCTGGCTTTAATCGTCAAGAGCTGCCAATCTGTTTTTCTGCGTATCAAGGCTGTTATTGCTAGTGAAGGAGGACATATAATATAAAAAATATAGCTATAATATTTAAACCAATCACAAATTGGTTTTGAGTGTTCTTTTCTTGATTCCATAAAAATCTGGTTTTCTTAGTTTAGTCTTGTTATTGCAAGTTTTGGGTCTCCACTCTGTAGTACATACTTATAAATGCCCGTAGTCCCCAATAAGTTCATTACAAACTTCCTTCTGACGGATATAGGACAATAATACAAGTAGGGAGGCACTTCCTATTTGTTTTGTTGTGTTCATCGAATGATTTTTAGTTCGTCTGTTATTTGTCCAAGATTGAAATCATTTCCTCATTTCTGATCCTCAACCTCGATCTAACCAATGTACATTGTGCTTAGTAAAATAGTGGACTTTACTTGAAATCAATTTGGATTACTTTTGGGTAAATATTTTAAAATATGAGGGTGTGTTATTAAAAATAGGAACCATTTTGGTTAATAAATAATAAAAAAAAAACTGTCAAAAATCAACAATTGTCAGAATGGAGGCGAAAAAGGAAAGGGTGTCTGATTTTCTCCACTCTTAAGTGAGTGTTGATGAGATCATGAAGGTAGTAGGGTACCCGGAGTTTTGT